>NC_092139.1:43855025-44158473 GCF_043159975.1 Macaca nemestrina | reverse complement strand
CATTTCACGTTTCTCGGCAACGTGGAACTAAGGCAGGGCGGGCGGTCAAGAGTGTCTCCCTGCATGGCTATGCCTGTTCCGTGCAAATCTGGGCACTGTGGAACCAAAACAGAGCCTGAGAAGAGTCCAGCTGATTCCCAAAGAGCAGCAGCCGAGAGGAACTCTGCCAAGGGTCCTCCTTCCCTGGAGTTCTGCAAGCCATCCCTGTAACTGTAATCAATTCCAAATGGACACAGCCAGCCCACTTTACCAACCCCATGAGGACTGTAGCTCTCTTCCCTCACAAAGCCCTGGGCCTGGCCCAGGCCTGCTGCTGTCACCAGGCCTTTCCACTTTCTCTACACCTCCCAATGCAGAGTCGTAGGGTCATGAGCCTGCTGGTCCCCCAGCTAGCCAGGAAGACCCTTATGTTCGACCAGCCAGCCCTGCCCTTGCAGGTCCATGTCAGACGGAACAACAACAACAAAATGGCCAAACATTACTGCCTCCTCCTACCAATTCAATTTTTAAAAATGATACTTCACCTACTGTCTCATATCCTTAAAAAAAATGGATTTAATAGACTCAAATAAGAATTTGGTTGTAGCTAAGTGATAATGTGACTTTTTGTTTATATAGTGAGACAACTCTTAACAAATATTTTTTAGTCTGCTCATAATTTTAAAGCTTAATATGAGCTTCTCACCTAATACCTCCTCCAGCAGACAGTTCTGATGTATCACCTCTTGCAATAAATCATTCATTCATTAAATCAGCACTGGGTGCTTGGTGCCAGGCACCATGCCAGGCCCTGTGAAGGATGGTGTGAATAAGCAGTCCTGGTACCTGTCTTCTTTGGTGCTTACAGTCTCATTTTAGAAAGTCATTAGCGTTTAATGCAACATTTACAAAGGTGAAGGATCTGTTACTTTATTTATCCTATAATTAATCTTTTTCCAGATAATCATATGTCTGTAGATAGGAAGAAATAAACACAAAGGCATTTGAGTATGTCTATATACAGAGGTCAATTAAAAGAAGGAAGAAAATTTAGGCAATTTAATAATTACCATGAAAACTAGTTAAGTGTGATTTGGATGAATTCAACTCCTCCTCCCCTGTGAACTGGCTTATATGTCCTTTTAGCATTAGAAACGAATTTCATATAAACTTCCACAAGGAGGAGAAAGCTATGAGCCTGTCTCTCTGACTATCGCAGTATCTTGCGGTACAGCGTCCCTTCCAGGTGGAAACCAGCTTGAGATCCTTCTGGCCAGAGAGAAAGTCCCCACCTGCTCTATAAACTTACTCACTGGCCCATCCCATGCCAAGAGATCTGCTACAGAGACAAAATTCGATCTCTGTTTGCATTCAGGGTTCAGATATGCATGCAGGCAGGTCAAGCAAAGGCGGGGAAGAATAGTGGGCCAGGAGACTTAGAGGCTAAATGGCAAGCAGAAACTGCAGGATGATCAGGGCTCAGAGAGAACTTAACACAGTAGGGAAGAGGGTTGTGCACCCAGTGAGGTGGATGTGATATGCTCTCTGTCTTACCAAATTCTTATTCACAGAAGGCCCAAGCAACCCTGTGGTGGGACCCCCTTCCCACCAACAGGCTGTGCCATGGGGTAGGAGAGATGGTCTCTATGGTTTTTGCAGCTGGGCTCTTGTGGATTCGGTGGATGAAAAGATTCAATGGCTGGGAAGAACAAGGAGGGTTCTCTGTGAGAAACAGGACCAGTAGCAGCCAGCTGGGCTGATACATGAGCACGTGAGATGACCTCCCTCCCTAGGACTGAGTGAGGGAAGGGCATTTTAATGAGCGTAAGGCACTTGGCTAAGAATGCAACAGGTCAACAAAATCCAGGTTTTAGTTGCATGCACTGTCACTGGTACCCGCAGGCCCAGGAGACCGGGAGCCATGTGTCTCCCTCCTTCCTACATGCTTCTCTTTGCTCCCTGCTGGGCTGCTTGGCAGGAAAGAAAAAGGGTCAGCCAGCTCTCACCAACATAGCGCCTCCACTCTATGGGTTTGTATACTTTTTCCACGTATCATTGTACTTTAAGAAAACGTTGCATAGCTTTAAAGGGGGGGAGGGGAAGAGGTCTGAAAACACTGATTTCTGTCACTGAGAGTGTTAGGAGGGCTTTAATAAGTCTTTAAAGAGCTAAGATCCCCCCCAAAAAAGTAACATTAAGAGAAAACTAATAATGTCATTGTATTAACTGCAACACAACCTGCATTTTCTGTTGAGAGCAGAAGATCAAAACACTTTCCAGTTTTACCTTACTAATAATTATCTCTAATGCCTGCATGTCACAACACATGCAAATCTCCAAATCTCTTGAAGGAGCGTGAAAGGCAGGGAGGAAGAGAGGCCAGTCACTCCAGAATGCCATAATAAAGTGATGTCTCTATGTGATCCTGACTCATGTACGGTCTTCTGTAATCAAATTAAATGACGCATACTTCAGATCTCTACTAATTATGGATTGATTTTTAAAAAATCATTTCCCCACCTGTCCCCTTAGCTAACTAGTACTTCTTATGGCTCACAGTGTGCCCATCTCTGTACTCCCCCTGCTCCTAAATTTAAACATTTTCAGATTATCTGTTGTGCCTTAGAAAGCCACATAGCCAAGCACTTCAGAATTGTATGTAAAAGAGAAGCAGCCTCTGAAGGAACAGAGATGTGGTGAGGAAGGAGCTGGGGCCTCTATGGCTGTATTTGGGGATGTAGTGCCACTTCTGGCCTTCTTGGTTTCCTGGTGACTTGGTTCCTAGCATTTTAGTCCTCATCAATAATACTGCCACTCAGAGTAAGACAGCTGCTTTTGACTCAGCATTTTAATTGAATTTAATTCACTTTCAGTAGCCTTGAGCTGGAAAAGAAAATACTAATTAGCTCGAGGATATTAGCTAAGGGACCTCACT
The DNA here is from genome assembly GCF_043159975.1 of Macaca nemestrina. Lineage (NCBI taxonomy): Eukaryota > Metazoa > Chordata > Mammalia > Primates > Cercopithecidae > Macaca > Macaca nemestrina. The sequence continues at coordinate 44,155,559 of NC_092139.1, read as the reverse complement.
AGTCTGGGCATCAGGTTCCTTGACTGTATGTAAAGGATCTCCTACAGAAAAATCCACACTAAGCTAGGAGGTGCAGGAACCCACGTAGAGAGAAGAGAGGTGATGGGAGCTCCTAAAAGAAGAGCAATATGAAGCCTCAGGAAGACAGCAATCATGGAGAGCGACCAGCCTAGAATGAATGGAACAAGAGAGAGGAGTCCAGGAAGGATGACTCACAGAACAAAAACACAGACACACAATGAGAAAAGACAGAAGAGAAAGATGATCTGCCATGGAGAGAAGTGGACTGGCAAGCACTTTAAAGAGCTGCCGGAGAGTAAGACAGATCAGCGAGGCTGCTGAAGAGAGCAAGCAAATGAAAACAAAAGAGGAGTGGGAATTAAAGAGAAAGGAAAGGTAATCAGAGTACACTGCCTGGCTCAGCAGTAAATACTGTCATAATAATATATCATCATAATAATGAAAACACAATAGGAATTTCTATAAAAATGTGTCAAAATTAAATATACTGTTTTAAATAATCCTCCAGAAACTGGAGGTAAAAACCAGAAGAAACAGCCAAGAGAGTCTATAGAGTGATCACTTCTGGGGAGTAGGAACAGAGGATAGAGAGGAGTGGAAGAGGGAACTATTATTTTTCTTTCAGCGTCTATAATGTGATTCCAAGAATCAAAGGGAGAAAGAATTTTAAGAGGAAAGAAAAGAAAACATATGTTCGTACAGATGGTGTTGGGACAACTGAATAACCACATGCAAAAGAATTAAAGCTGGGCTCATTCCTCAAACCATACACAGAAATTAACTCAAAATGAATCACAGACCTAAATTTAAGAACGAAAACTCTAAAACTCTTAGAAGAAAACATAAGAGCAAACTTTCATAATCTTGGTAAGGCAATGATTTCCTAGATATGATACCAAAAACAAGTGACAAAAAGAAAAAACTAGATAAATTGGGCTTACAAAATTAAAAACACTTGTGCTTCAAAGCACACCAGCAAGAAAGTAAAGAGATAATTCACAGAATGGGAGAAAATGCTTTCAAATCATATATCTGATCAGAATATATAATGAACACTTACAACTCAACAATAAGAAGACAAATAACTCAGTTGAAAAATGGGCACAAGGGCCAGGCGCAGTGGCTCAGGCCTGTAATATCAGCACTTTGGGAGGCTGAGGCAGGTGGATCACGAGGTCAGGAGATCGAGACCATCCTGGCTACACGGTGAAACCCTGTCTCTACTAAAAATACAAAAAATTAGCTGGGCATAGTGGCACATGCCTGTAGTCCCAGCTACTTGGGAAGCTGAGGCAGGGGAATCGCTTGAACCCAAGAGGCGGAGGTGGCTGTGAGCCGAGATGCACCACTGCACTCCAGCATGGCCAATGGTGAGACTCTATACCAAAAATAAAAAAAAAAGAAAAAAGAAAAATGGGCAAAATATTTCAATAGACATTTCTCTAGAAAATAGTCAATAAGCACATGAAAAGATGTTCAACATCATTAGCCATCAAGGAAATGCAAATTAAAACCACAACTGAGACACAACTTCATACCACTAGGATAGCTGTAAACAAGAAGACAGACAATAGCAAGTGTTGGCCAGGATGTGGAACCATCATACGTGGATGGTAGGAAAGTAAAATGGTATAGTCACTTTGAAAACAGTTTGGCAGTTCCCCAAAAAGTTAAACGCAGAGTAACCATGTGACTTAGCAATTCCATTTCCAGGTATATGCCCAAGATAAATGAAAACATGTAAGAATATACAAAAACTTTTACACAAACATTCATAGAAACATTAGTCATAACCGTCCAAAAGTAGAAACAATCCAAATGTCCCTCAACTGATAAATGGATGAGTAAAAGGTGATGTATCCATACAATGGAATATTATTCAATCATAGAAAGAAATAAAGTACTGACACATACTACAACATGGTTGAACCTTGAAAACATTTTGCTAAGTAAAGGAAGCCAGTCTCAAAACACCACATATTGTGTAACTCCATTTATATGATATGTCCATAACAGGCAAATTTTTATAAAGACAAAAAGTAAATCAATGGTTGCCAAGGGCTAGGAGTGGGAACTGAGACGAGGAGAATGACTGCTGATGAATATGGTGTTTCTTTTTGGGGGGGTGACGAAATGGTATAAAATTAGGTTGAAGTAATGGCTGCACAACTCTGTGAAGATACTAAAAACTACTGAATTATACTCTCTACATGGAGGAATCTTGTATGAATTATACCTCAATAAAGCTGTTTTTAAAAGTCGATAAGGCAGGCCAGGCGCGGTGGCTCACGCCTGTAATCCCAGCACTTTGGGAGGCTGAGACGGGAGGATCACGAGGTCAGGAGATTGAGACCATCCTGGCTAACATGGTGAAACCCCGTCTCTACTAAAAATACAAAAAAAAAAATTAGCTGGGCGTGGTGGCGGGTGCCTGTAGTCCCAGCTACTGGGGAGGCTGAGGCAGGAGAATGGCCTGAACCCAGGAGGTGGAGCTTGCAGTGAGCCGAGATGGCGCCACTGCACTCCAGCCTGGGCAACAGAGCGAGACTCCGTCTCAAAAAATAAAATAAAATAAACCAAAAAATAAAAGTCGATAAGGCAATGATTATTACACAGATGTAAACATTTGTCAAAAAGTATCCAACTTCTGCAAAGACTATGACAGTGAAAAGAAAAACATTCAACTGTACACTTACATGGTTACATTTTATTGTATGTAAATCACACCTCAATAAAGCATATTTTTTATAAAGCATCTCCAATGCAATAATTTTACTACAGTTAATTTATTAAAATGTTACTTTCAGAACACCAGGCAGGAAAGAATATCAAACTCATGACTATCTTTCTATGGCTGGCATTACTCACCTGTGTTAGGCAAACATTTTCTGCCTTCCTTAGAAAAGCCTCTAGGTCGGGTATGGTGGCTCACACCTGTAATCCCAGCACTTTGGGAGGCCAAAGTGGGTGTATCACTTGAACTCAGGAGTTCGAGACCAGCCTGGGTTACAAAGCAAAACCCTGTCTCTACAAAAAATACAAGAATATTAGCCAGGTATGGTGGCTTGCACCCGTGGTCCCAGCTACACAGGAGGTTGAGGTGGGAGGATCACTTGAGGATCACTTGAGCCTGGGAGGTGGAGGTCGCAGTGAGCTGAGATCGCACCATTGCACCAGCCTGAGTGATAGAGAGACCCTGTCTCCAAAAACAAAAAAAAAAAAAAAAAGAAAAAGAAAGAAAGACAGAAAGAAAAGACTAGTCTCTAGTGTCTAGTGCTGGGTGGAGAATGGTCATTCAGAACGGCAAGACTCTCAATTTCCAGCAGGAAAGCAACAATGTCCGTTTAATCAATGTGTTCCTGAAGTTAGCAAGTATGTCTTCCTAACAGAACATTAACTTTTCTAAACAGAACTCTTTTTTTTTCCTTCAGTTTTTAAGTTCTGGGGTACATGTGCAGGATGTGCAGGTTTGTTACATAGGTAAGTGTGTGCCATGGTGGTTTGCTGCATAGATCAACCCATCACCTAGGTATTAGGCCCAGCCTCCATTAGCTATTCTACCTGATGCTCTCCCTCCCCTACCCCTCCCCAGCCCCAATAGGCCCCAGTGTGTATTATAAACAGATCTCTTAATTTGTAAACTACTATTTATTCTCGGTTTGCTGTTTGGGAGAAATAAAATTTCACCTTAAAAACATAAAATTTTCCTTCTGGAAGGAACTTGTATATAGCAAATCCCTTATTTGACAAAGGCTGAAACTGATGAAGGCCTAGAGAAGTTAGAAGACTTGCTGGGGAATGAATGGATGACAAGTTGACAAAGCTGCTGAGCATCAGCCCAGGTCGCTTCTCCACACCTCCGGGGACACTGGCCCCATCATCAGATGGAGGGCTTCCTAAATACCCAAGATGCTCTCCTCACTTATTCCTCACATCAACCCTATGCAGCAGGACAATCAGCCCCTGTTCCAATTTACTGATGAGAAATGTAGGTACTGAGACGTTAGCAAGCAGCCTACAGGCAAGGAGCTAGGAGTGCAACTTGGGCTGTCTCCAGAGCCTGGCCTTCTAACTCATAACATATGTCCATCTCCCTAAAACCAATGCTTCAGATTTTCATTTCTTTTAATAAACATTGGCATTTTTCATTTCTAATATGTGGGAAGATTCTGATACATCACTTCTGTTAGAACACGCTGTTTATCCACACCTTACATCAAGTTCTGGCCTATGTCTGTCCTTTGTCTTGAATTTGGTCCCTCCTCTCATCTGTCCCTGAATTTTCACCTTGTCAAGCCAGACTGAGGGGCAGAGCAGTACCCCTGGTTTCTGACAGTGTTATACAAGCATGACATTGACACTGACCCTGTGAGGGTTCGATGACAGTCTTTCTGGTATGGTACCTATGGAAACGAAGAACCAGTAAGAGATGGGGTTTAGAGAAATGATCAGTTTAAAGCAATTTCATAAATTCTTAGGAATGCTTTCTTATATGCAAAGGCTTGACAATGTAAAATGATCAGAATGTTCACATATAGTTCCTCCCATGCTCATTCAAATACATTAGCCTAGCAGGTTTTAAGTTGCAGGTCGACCTAAAAGATAATCTTGACCTCAAAATAAATCTACTAAATATTGTATAGATTGAAGGGAAAGAAAAGAAGACCTCTCTGAGAAGCAATACCATATTTGGACTTAAGAATCCACTGGGATGTAAAACATAGACAAAATTATGGGCCACATTAGAACAAAGCTATAACAGCCCAGACATTTTTTCATTCTGTTAAAGGCAAAGATGAATAAAAGCCAATGGAGACAACCTAAGCCACTTTGAAATTTTCTTTGCTGATGCCAGCAAATTCCTTCCGAAAAAATCACAGCAGCAAACTTACTATTACTTGATATTTCTATCACAGCTGTCTTTGATGGGGTGAGCTTCTGAGGTTTTCCTTGTTAGACCCATCTTAATGAAGAAGGGCTATAATGCAATGAATCTGATTTGTTACAAAACATCTCAGAACGGACACTTACAAGCACACATCTTAGAAGGCAGAATGCTCATTCCTCAGTGCTGCCAACGCACGGCAATTTCTTTTCTGTAACAGCCTCAGATTCAGTTTATAAGCCTCAGTAGAAGACAAACCTCATTATCTTAGAATCATACCTCAGCTTTGCTCAATAACATTAATCACTTTATTCATCTACAATAGATTAATAAGGTGATTTTCTCTGAGCTAAAAAACTAAACTTACTTTCTCTGAGCTAAAAAAAAAACTAAACCTTTCCTCAAAGAATAAAAACTTGCTAGCATTGATATTTTGTGTATGTGGGTACCTACCCATGCCTAGGAAGGCACCACTATCCCAGATACTAAGGTGCAGATAAAAATAGCCTCACGAGGCCAGGTATGGAGACTCACACCTGTAGTCCTAGCACTTTGGGAGGCTGAGGTAGGCAGATCCCTTGAGCTCAGAAATTAGAAACCAGTCCAGACAACATGGTGAAACCCCGTCTCTATAAAAACACAAACATTAGCCAGGTGTGGTGGCACATGCCTGTATTCCCAGCTTCTCCAGACGCTGAGGTGGGAGGATCACTTGAGCCCCGGAGGCAGAGGCCAGTGCACTCCAACCCAGGTAACAGAGCAAGACCAAGTCTCAAAACAACAACAACAACAAAATAGCCTCAAGTAACATGTGAGAGAGCTGATCTCACACAGCAAAATCAGGTGTAAAGACTTTATCTCTCTTAAAATATCAGCTTTTAGAAAGAAATAATAATCTGATGCCAACCATACAAATATACCTAAAAGCAAAGTTTTTAAATTTAAAAAAGGTACCATTCAGATAGAATATTCAGGCTAGTGAACTAAATGAGCTATGCTTATGTCATGAATTTCATCCAGAAGATATCAATTCCTCCCAAATACCTGAGAAATAACAGTTTCTTAAGTCCTTAATGTACGCACATTATAATTGTAAGTGTTTTGACTGGATCTCATTTGGAGTAAGGAGCCAACACTTTTAAATAAGCCAAAACAAAGTAAAACTGGTAATTACATTATTGGACTTTATCCTTGTTTTAATACTTTCTTTCTCAGTTTTGGAAAGCAACTGTATCACTTCAAAGGCACACCTGTTTCACCAGAAAATAATTTCTTAAAAAATGCTTCAACTAGGCCCGGCACGGTGGCTCATGCCTGTAATCCCAGCACTTTGGGAGGCTGAGGTTGGCAGATCATCTGAGGTCAGGAGTTCGAGACCAGCCTGGCCAATGTGGTGAAACCCCGTCACTACTAAAAACACAAAAATTAGCCGGGCATGGTGGCAGGTGCCTGTAATCCCAGCAACTTGGGAGGCTGAGGCAGGAGAACTGCTTGAGCCCAGGAGGTGGAGGCTGCAGTGAGTTGAGATTGTGCCACTGCATTCCAGCCTGGGTGACAAGAGTGAGACTCCGTCTCAAAAAAAAAAAACATTGCTTCAACTTAGAAATAAATGTGAATTTAACAAAAGATAAAAGATGCATCGACCTTCAATTTTGCCCCTCAAGAGTGTCCTATATTCTAAAATACTTCAAAAATGGCCAAATCCAAATTGTCCACATTCCCAAAGAAGGGATCTTGAAGCCAGGGAGTCCTGTGTTCCAAAGTTGGTTTTGCTGCCAATCCTACTAAAAATTGCTTAACCTGACATACAGCGGATGCAACAGGGTGGTGGGACACTTCTCCACCTAAGAAGCACAAAACTATACAGGAAATGTACAAGGCACTACGTTAATACTCACCCTATTTCTGTTGTCTCTTCTTACATAAAAACTACTTTCACAATATGCTACTTGCTCCCAGGCTTATGAAGCACAAACCTTGCAAGTTGCTTCAAAGAATTTCTCTCAATTTGACACAAGTTAACTTGACAGAGAAGAAATACATTTTTTAACCACATTAAGGCTCCCATGTGGCCCATTAAAAGTGTTTGTAATTATTAGTACAGTTATTAAATACTTAATGCATTGTACAGAGGGTGATCTTTCCGTGCTACGAGAATTTTAACTTCAGCATACTCAGACCAGAATGCTCAAACAGGAAAGCTAACTGTTTGCAGATTTTTGCACTTGGTGCCCTAATGTCAGTTAAAATGTGGAATACAAGAGGAAAGAATTTAGCCAAGAGCTTAACAGAACAGAGAAAGAAGTTGGGGCAAGAGTCAGGCAAACAGGAAACATTCTCTCATTTGTCCTGATGCCAAAATGAACTTAAGACAGTGTCCTGGGGCAACATTCAAAATCTGGGAAAATGCACCAAATAGAATACACCTCAAAGGATACATTTTTAAAAGTTGGGGCCAGGAGGCATATTCACCGGTTTCCCACTCTCACCTCCCACTCCCCGGCAGAGTTTTGTAACCAAACCTAGAGGCACCCTTCTTTGCACTTTTCTCTGAGTAGTTTGCAAAAGCTCCAAATGACTGTCCTCATTGTGGTTAGGGTCACTGCTTTGGAAAGTGTACAAAAAAATACCACCCAGAAATAATAAGGGCTGATGGGAATTATTTTTAAAGATTTCTTTTTGGCATAGGTTTATCTAAAGAAGGCAACTCCCTTTGAAAATTATATACAACTTGGTGTTCTCCTTAAATCGCTGAGCTAGAAGTATAGGGCCTAAAGTATAAGAGTCCAGAGACTAGTGTGGACCACTCTCCCTTCCACTGTCCTCGCTAGAAGCCACAGGTGTCCCACGGAGATGCACATCTTAAGTGCCAGGCAGATGCTGTGCTGAATACTGACTACTCTGCTGCAGAGAAGCAATGGCCAGTGAGAGGCACAGCTAGGACTCCTCCTGTCCTTCTAGCCCTTGGGCCCAGCCAGACAAAACCTTGGGAATGCCAGAGGCAGCTCTAATGCAAAAGGCAGCCTCCTACTCTTCCTCAAGCTCTGTATCCCCTAAATCCAAGGATGCTCTTGCCCACCTGGCATCTTCTGCCCCTCAAGTCTCTCTAGTGCCCTAAGATTTCTCTTAACCAGCAGTCTTAAGGATTTTGTAATGAAAAGGTGCAGCTAATACCCCCGACTTCCATGATGTTTGTACCTAAGATGGATAAGATGAGAGGTATGTCTGCAACCTCTTACACCTCATCCCAATCTTTTCCTGCTTTAATTTGACTGATTTATTAGATTTAATTATTTCACACCTGTTCAACCTCCAAGCTTGGGTTCTGGAGCCAGACAGTGTAGGTCTGAATCCAAATCAAATTTCCAGCTCTGTGACCCTAGGCAAATTTCTTAACCTACTGTGCTTCAGTTTCCTCATCCGTAAAATTGAAATAATAATCATACTTAACTCCTGGGGTTAGCAGATGTTTCCTATGATAGGCCATATATAAAGCCTTTGGTACTGTGCCCAGCACACAGGCACTACTCCCAAAAAGTGAGCTAGGCATGCTCCTCTAGGAAGTCTTCGTTTTCCCTCCTTGAGTTTTCCTTTACTGCCAGGACCTCTTCCTGGACTAGGATAGGATAGAAATCTATGGAAAAGTCACCTGGTGCAGAAAAGTTCTGTGGTAACAAAAAATGACTGACTATGGTAAGAACATAAACCAAAGTTTCTACTTCACCTTAGTCTCATTAAGAAATTTAAAGTGGCTGGGTGTGGTGACTCACATCTGAAATCCCAGCACTTTGGGAAGCTAAGACAGGAGGGAGAACTGCTTGAAGCCAGGAGTTCAAGACCAGCCTAGGCAGTAACAACAACAACTACACACACACACACACACACACACACACACACACACACACACATATATATAATTAGACAGGGATGGTGGGGCACACCTGCAGTCCTAGCTACTTGGAAGGCTGAGACAGGAGATCATTTGAGCCTAGAAGAAGTATGACTGTACCACTGAACTCCAGCCTGGTTGACAGAGCAAGACCCATCTCCTTAAAAAAAAAAAAAAAAAAAATTAAAGTGACATAATACCAGGATGACAATATGCTAATATACTGACCAAGACACTTTTGAAACTAAAAAGGGGTGCTATTAATAATTATAATAAAACATCTAGGATTCTCCTACTTAGCACCCACTTGTAAATTCTTTTTCATTATCAAGAAAAACCCCATTAAGTGAAAATTATAAGCCAAGGTCAAAACCCAGCTGTTGCCTGTTTTTGTAAGTAACATTTTATTAGAACACAGCCGTGCTCATTTGTTTACATATTGTCTATGTCTGCTTTTGTGCAATAATGGCAGAGATGAGTTAATGCAACAGAGACTCTATCACCCACAAAGTCTAAGGGATGTATTATTTGGCTATTTACAGAAAAATTTTGCCAATCCCTGTTCTAGACTCAAGTAACTCAGAGATATTGCCTTCCAATTCCATAATCTCACATTTGTATGCTATTATCTGACAAGAAAAAAATACCAAATCACTTCTCTTATGATAGGCATGAGTTTTTACTATGTGACAATTTCATGTTAAATTTCAATACATTTTAGTTTCATACTTAATGAACATTATTATACATGGAATGGTCAAAGGAACTCATATATAGAGAAGAAGAAAACCACTGTGGTCTCCATACACAGGAAGCGCTGTCACGTGAAGAGGGTGAGTCAGCACCCCGTGGTGACTCAGCGCTCTGCTCTCAGTCTGGCCACCTAACTGTGGGTCCTTACGTGCTCCAAGCGTCATCTGCGAAGCTGGGGTAGTAAGAGTACTTTCCTCATAGGGAGGTGGTGAGCATCAAAGAAGATGGAACACGTCCAGCTGCTGTACTGCTTTTCTTAAATTAGGCATTTGTGCTTGTTGTTACTGTTGAAGACCTGGACATAGTCTGCTGGAGGTAGATTTCAACAAGTGAGATTTCAGCTTTCAGCTCAACTTAAGGAAAAGCCTGATCGCCTTACTGTCTGCCTGGGAGTCAGGTGAACAGACAGTCTCATGGAGTTCAACATCCCTGACAGTTTCCCCAGGGCAGTGTGAGCCCCATGGCAGGGAGGATGCAGAAGGGACTGCAAGAGAGTGAGGATCTGGCTAAATGACTGCCAGTGCAGTGTGTTTTTATCTGATACTATGATGAAGAAAGCTTTAGGAACACACACCATCAGCCTCATCTTAAGAATGGGGAAATAGGATACACCAGAGAGTAAATAGGTGTCAGCAGATTATGAGAACAACATATTGCAAACTTTTTATGTTTTAAAGGACCACCAGCAACTCAGAACAGAATAAGGACACAACCTGGTTCCATTCTGCCAAAAAGGTAAACGGAGGGACAAGAACACAGCACCAAAGCCAGGTTCTCTGATAAAGTCACCCAGGAAGTGGCCCTGTCTCCAACAACAGGCCCAGTGGTTTTGGCTGGCAGGGTCCTTCAAAGGAACAGTGTGCCCAATTCATGCTGGGTCCATTCACCCTGGGCCCATTAATAATTTGCCAGGCACTGGCCGGGCGCGGTGGCTCACGCCTGTAATCCCAGCACTTTGGGAGGCCGAGGCAGGAGGATCATGAGGTCAAGAGATCAAGACCATTCTGGCCGACGTGGTGAAACTCCATCTCTACTAAAAATACAAAAAATTAGCCGTGCATGGTGGTGGGTACCTGTAGTCCCAGCTACTCGGGAGGCTGAGGCAGGAGAATCACTTGAACCCGGGAGGTGGAGGTTGCAGTGAGTTGAGATTGCTCCACTGCAGTCCGGTCTGGTGACAGCAAGACTGCATCTCAAAATAAATAAATAAATAATAATAATTTGTCAGGCACCTAAGGCCATGGCCAGGCTCTCTTTCACTGCAGCCTGCTCTATCTTTAGTAGACCTGGACAGGCTCCATCACCTGGGCTCTGTGCTCCCCATTGGTCCTGGCAGGAAACAAGATACCTGACTGCACAATGGGCCTGTGGCCCCAGCTGCCCATTATCCAGGATAAAAGGTACGTGTGGCCACAACGAGTATGGCTCGTGCACTCTTTAGCACCCTAAAGGCTTGGGGATCATTTGTTCAGTCTGAATACAAATCAAGGGTAAAAACCACAAGGCAGTGTCACAGACATGACAGATGTAGTATCCAGTGCATGGATGGCACACAGCCTCTTTCCCTTTACCAATCTAGAAGAGTGACTAGTAAATGCTCTGACCATTTTCTTCTTCTGAAAAGGAAATTTTAAAAATTTAAAATTATATTGTTATTCTTCCTTTTTAATTCTGCCTGTTTGACTTAATATTATAACAGTAGGCTCAAAAATGACCAGTGACTTTTTCAATGACCTTGTTATTTAAAATTTTGTACACAGACTGTTAATAGCTGCATAATATTCTATTATATTGCTGTGTCAAAATTTATTCATCAGGCTGGTGCAGTGGCTCACACCTGTAATCCCAGCAATTTGGGAGGCCGAGGCAGAAGTTTGAAGCTGGCCTGGGCAGCAGAGCAAGGCCCCATCTCTAAAAAACTTTTTTTTTTAATTAAAAAATAGGCGTAGCGGTGCACACCTGTAGTCCTGGATACTGGGAAAGCTGAGGGGGAGGACTGCTTGAGCCAGGAGTTTGTAGTGAGCTATGATTGCACCACTGCATTCCAGCCTGGGCAAGAAAGTGAGACTCTGTCACTAAAAAAAAAAAAAAATATATATATATATATACATATATATATATTCATCATCCCAATGCTGGACCAACTGTCTCCACTTTTTCACCACTGTAAACAATGCTGCAATGAACATCTTTCTGGATGTATCTTTGTCCACGTAGAGAATAAGCTGCAAACTACTTTTCTTTAACAGGAAGAAAATCTGGTCTGTATCAAGGTGATATCCTACCACACTTGGGAAATGAGGTACAGGAGAGTAATCCTCTACTTTATAGTGTTGCCAAGGCTGTCCAACTTACTGGTTCAGATAAATTACAGCCCCAAATCACAGCAATTTCATCCATGGTGGCCACTGTTCCACAGTGGGGACAGTGCTCTGTTGGTGACTATCAACTCGGTGATCTCAGTCATTTTCCATTCAGGGCTTTAGTTTCTTCAACTGCAAAACTATGAGCTGGAATGAGATTATCTCCATGTTCCCTACTATCTTTATAATCAAATGACTGAAATAATTGAAAGACCCAGGAACAACAATTTCACAGTCAGATTTCCCCAGTGCTGAATTACAACCTAATGCCAACTATCATGGCAGTTAAAAGAGACCCTGTGCCCCTGGCACTAGGTCAGACATCGTGGGTAGAATCACAGGGGAAAGGGAGTGACACCCTGACTCGGAGTGGGAGGGAGATTAACCCATCACAGAGCTACTAAGGAATGCTTACAGAGCCTCACATAGCAGCACTGACCTCAGCATGGTTCTCTTGGGAAGCCCATAAATCCAAATATGTCTGCCAGCCAGTATCAAAATGTCAGGCTGGGATGTCTAACAGAGACCCCAAGTTAGGCCCCAGGGCCTGCAGGGAACCCTCAGTGGAGAGCTACTCACTGGGAGTCATCTTTGGCCATACCCAGAATTTACTTAATTTGACTATCTCCTTTCCCAGGCCCCAGTGGATGGAACTCATAAACAAAGAGTGAGAAGTGCAACTGAAGCAGAGTTAGAAGCAGGCTCACTGACAACAGCAAGAAGGGAGAGCTGCCAGCCCACGGAGAAGGAGAACCAGTAAAGCTAGCAAAAGCAAGCAGAAGAGTTTCTAAAGCAACATACTCTGCAAAGCAGTCTGGGGCCATGTACTGTAGGAGCAAGTTGCTAGCAGCCCCTGGGAGCATAAACGGATATAGCAACTGTTGTTGAAAAGAACGATCCTGATCAACCCACATCAAAGGCTAATGGACCTCATTTAAGAAGATAGGGAAATGTAAATCTGTGAGATATTTTAGGATCATTTCCATCAAAAGTATCTCATCGGATAAAGGAATAAGCTTCAGTTATCTGGAAGGGTCACCCCTGTTGAGCAACTCATTTGCTGAAGATATCACAGGGGCAAGGACAAACTGACACAGGACAAATCACGCTACAGGAGTGCTATAAAGAGAAGGATTTTCAGGGCTGGGCTCTCTTAGGCTCTGCTCACATTGGCATTGTGCCTAGCACTGTGTTAAGCCCAAACCAGGTGCTCGCCAAGCAGACTGATGCTCCAAGGGCAGGGCTGTGTGCACACACACTGGCTGACTCCAGCCAGGTGAGCACTGGGCCACAACCTGCCAAGTGTCCTCTCATACAAGGCTGGCTCTTTTCTCTACCTCCCCTTCCCTTCCCCCAGATGCAAACCAGAAACAGGATCTGCTAACAAATTATTAGGCATGATTGCCTCTAGCATGGGCAAAGCAACTAAGAATGGTAATTAAAAAGAAGTTTAATGTTTACGTACACACACAAATGTGTGTGTGTGTATATCTATGTACACACACACATATGTGTATATAAAATATATACATATGTATATATATAAATATACATACACACACATATGTATATAAAATATACACATATGTATATATATAAAGAAGAATGTATCCCTCTGCTCCTTGTATGCTTTTTAAGTATTCACAAAGAAATAATAAAAAAGGCTGGAAGCAAACATGCCAAAATGTTAACTGCTGTAAATTCTGGGTGGTTGGCATAAAGTGCTGTTATATTATTCTTGAGACTTCTTTTTTCTTTGCATTTTCCAAATATCTCAAAAAATAAAAGATAATAGGCTTCTGTCCCAGGAGGTATGTCACTAAATCATTCGTCCATGTGTCTATCCCTTCAAATACTGACTGCTTTCCCAGGCCTAGTATTTGTTGCGCTGCTAGGATGCAGTGGTGAACCAGCAGATCAAATCCCAACCCTCATAAGGTTTTTGGTCCTCGGGGTAAGTTTATGCTGGGTTCATTCTTCCTCTCCTCTCTGAACTCTTATCAGACGGGCAATCAGAAGAGGGTGTCTCATCTCCTTCCACAACTTGTTTCACACAAAGTAAAACCCAAACCTCTGGCGTGGACTATACAACCTTACCTGAGCACTCTCTTTCCACCTCTTCCACCTCATCTCTCCACTTTAAAGGGGCAGTCATAGTGGCCTCTTCCTCTCCTGTCTTTGTCTTTGGCCCTGCTGTTCCTCTGCCTGCGGCACTCCCACCTAACTCTACACATGACAGGTTCTTCACCTCTTCCGGGTTTTAGTTCAAATGGCATATCCTCATTAAAAGGCACTTGCCTCCTTGCTTGTCAAAGGCATTGGCCTCCCATAGGACACTAGAACACTGTCCCTAAGACACATCTGAGCTAACTCCCTCACCTCTTCAAGTCTTCTCAAGCAGGCCTTTCCCAGCCACCTGATTTAAAATTGCAGCTTCACTTGAGATTTGCCCAGAGAGTAGAATTTCAGGGTTCTCACCACCCCACCACACACAAAATGTGAGGTGATGAAGGTGTTAATTAGCCAGATTGCAGTCATCATTTCACAATGTATACGTTCATCAAATCATAACATTGTATACCTTAAATGTATGCAATTTTTATTTGTCAATTATATCCCAATAAAGTTGGGAAAATAAATAAATAAAAATAAAATTGCAGCCTGTCCGTTCCCACACCCCCTGCTGCCTCACTCCTCCTGATACCTTTCACCTGGTTCTGCTTTTTCCTGTTGGATAGTACTGACTGCTTACCAACATGCTCTGCAATTTATGTCTTTATTCCAGTTACTGCTTATGGTCTGTTTCCTGTACTAGAATGTGAGACCCTTAAGAGAAGAAAATGTGCATTTGTTTTGTTCACTGACACATCCTGAGAGTCTCAACAGTGCCCTTGGTAAACAGCTCATGTTGAATTTCATAGCAATCACAAACATCTTCTTGTTTACCTGATTACTTATTTACTGTTTTGTTTCTCTTCAAGAGAGCCAGAGAATTTGAGCAAACAACACGAGGCCTGTCTGTCTTGTTAAATTCACATGCCCGGCATGTAGAAAAGAACCTGACACATTTGAGGTGTTCAGTAAATTTATGAAACAAAAGAAAACACTGTCAAGCTGGGTCCGATACGGGTTTTTCAATAAAGAAACTGCATGGTAATCCAGCCACCCATTTTCCTCTGATTCCCTGAAAGAATCTTAGCCATCTGAAAAGGAGTCACTATTTTAGCTAGCATAATCACGATACAAAAATAATTATTTCATTTATTCTGTATCCCGAGTTTGGAAGTCAACTACAGACTCTAATTGCTGCCTAAATCCCAGTAGTAAACAAACCAACTTTGCATTTTATATGTTACCATGAGGTTCTCCAGGTTTGCTCCTCAGAGCCAAAGAAATGTTGACACAGTTGCACACCAAGTTTCAACATGCTGATCATGTTAAAATAGTGCACAAGAAATATTTTTCCACTTTATAAAAAGCCAGACTGTTTACATGCTTAAGTGGCCAGAGACTTTGCTATCTGTGTGTGGTCCTGAAGTTTCAATATCATAACCATGAATACAAAATGGAGCAGCATGCAACAAACTAGTTTATGTAGTTTCTCAGCCAAAATGGGAATCAAGATGTTACCGTGCAAGAGCTCATAAATGGGTAGGTTAGAAAAGGAGAATAAAACCTAATTTTAATATATTTTTGAAAAAAAAAAAAGAATTAATGTAATACAACTGGGTTATATTTATACATACATAATACAGACAAACATATGAAATAGAAGATGAGAGAGACAGAGGACAGAAATAGCTCACGAGGTCTTTGGCCTATAGATTTCTTATCAAGATCACACAGAAATATGCTGAGCACAGCATTAACTACAAGCCCAGAGTCGAGTGGTAGAAAAGATCTATGAAATGGTTACCAAACACGGAGAGGAGAGGCGTTCCTTCAGCTTGGCCCAGGAGCTGAACATAAGCCTTGTGCAACCTCCCAGGAGCACTCTCCAGAGGAGGGGCCCTAAGTTCACAGTCAGGCCAAAGAAGATATGCCCTGTCTCCTATGTCTTTTCCATATTCTGAGTAGTACTGGCTTTGGTCTACAATAATTTAGTCTTTCTTCAAGCTAGAAATAGAATTTAAGCAGGGGCTCCACCCTGTCCAGACAAGATATAAGTGAAAAGAGACCTCACAGAAAGAAAAATTATCTACATCTGACTAACTGAAGACGTGCACACATTCCCAGAGTCTAGAGTTTAAATGTTCAAGACAGTTTCTGGATTCTGGGCTGTTTGCATTTATCATTCCTCTAAGTCCCCAAATGCTTCAGGTTAGTGAGGACTGCTGGTTCTCACATTTTTAATAGCTTTGTACTTGAAGAAAGTTCTCAGTACAGTGTGTCTAAACAAAAAAATAAATCACTTAATGTAAGCAGGTTCATGTTGCAACACGAAATGCCATTTCCCATTTGATTGCCAAATGCACAAACTGTTATTCTCAGTTGACTGAATAAGTGAAAGAATGGTACTTCATTAAATTCTTCTTTTTCCTGGCATTATTTTTTTTCCCCTCCTACAGTTTCTTTTACAGAGTCTTCCGTGGCTATAGGTCAGAACAGTTTTCCTGTTGCTATGAGAACGGCGTAAATAAGTCGAGTTTAAAATTCACTTTGGGGGTATGGAGCCGCCACAGTTCCGGCTACCTAAGTAAGCCCTGCTGGATGTGTGTTGCGTACTCTTCCCTATAGGCAGTGGATCACAGCCATTTAACATGGCCTCCCTCCATGGCCCATCTTCTGGCCAGAAAAATCCCACAAGCCTCACAGAGGCCCCTCTAACTGCTTGGGCTTCTACACACAGACCTAGTGATGGTCTTCTGTGCTGCAAGGAAAGGAATATAAGCTCAACATTAACATTTCTCCAAGTGCAGAAATGCATGGGCCTCTCAAACTCCACCAAGGACCCTCCTACTTCCTCTACAACAATGCCACTGAGCAATGATCAAAATGAGGAGCCCTCAGAATACATTTGGAAGGGCAGAATAATGGGCCAGGAAGGGGGTCTGGGAAGGGGCTCTTTACATCCCCTATTGTAGCCGTCCAGATCTGCTTCACCAAAGGTCCAGGGACTCCCACAAGGGACCAGAGCTACACCTGCAGGAAGGTAGTTCTCCCTGTATTTTCAGGGCATTCTCTATTCGCAATTAATCTGTCCACTCTTCCAGTGCTCCTGGACATCAGAGACAGAAGGTATGCTTGTCTCACTTTACTGAACTGCATTCCAAAGTTTGAAGATCAAAAACCCTACTCCTGGACCAGGCATGGTGGCTCACACCTATAATCCCAGCACTTTGGGAGGCCGAGGCGGGAGGATCACGAGGTCAGGAGATGGAGACCATCCTGGCTAACATGGTGAAATCCCGTCTCTATTAAAAATACAAAAAAATTAGCCAGGCATGGTGGTGGGTGCCTGTAGTCCCAGCTACTTGGGAGGCTGAGGCAGGAGAATGGCATGAACCTGGGAGGTGGAGCTTGCAGTGAGTCGAGATGGGGCCACTGCGCTCCAGCCTGCGTAACAGAGCGAGACTCCATCTCAAAAAACAAACAAACAAAAAAACCCTACTCCTAGGACAAGCCAGTTAGTGAGGACAACAGTATTTAGGGAAGCTCAAGGCTGTCATGGAAAGGTCATGTGCGCTCTCCACCCTTAAAAATATCTAGGCTTTCTTCATGGCTGCTGCTTCTTTTCACGAAGAGCGTTGTAGGTTTAATTGTGGGTTGAATTGGATATTATAATATCCAAAAGATATTAGGATAAGTCCTAACTCCCAAAACCTGTGAATGTGACTTTATTTGGAAGTAGAGTCTTTGCAGTTGTAATCAAGGTAGGATGAGCTCATTAGGGTGGATCTTTAATCCAATATGACTGTTGTTCTTCTAAGAGAAGAAGACAGAGACAGAGAGAAGAGCTGTGTAATGACAGAGGCAAAGATTGCAATGCATTTACAAACCCGAGAATGCCTAGGATTGCCAATAAACGCCAAAACTAGAAGAGGCAAGGAAGGATCTCCCCTAGAACCCTCAGAGAGAAAGCATGGCCCTGCCAACACCTTGATATCAGACTTCTAGCATACAGACCCATGAGACAATAAATTTCTATTGTTTAAAGCCACCCAGTTTGTGGTCGTTTGTTACAACAGCCCCAGGAAACAAACACAAAGAGCAAATGTTGTCTTGAGCTAACAACGAAGTCATGTCATTTGTGAACAGAGAGGATGCCTTTCAGAGAAAAGCGAAGCTGCTTGCAAAAGCATAGGGCACACACATCAAATCCTCCCATGGCAAGGTGGCAGCAAGCTGGCCCAAAGAGCAGGTCCACAGAAAACAGCACGTGTGGCTACTTGTGAGGGTGCCTGGCAATGTTTGGCTCACACTTTCTAGGTTGCTTCAATGGTCCATCTAACCCAGTCACCTCTACTAAACTCTGCCAGTCAGTCACCCGCCAGCTGTTAGGGAGACTCAGAGACTAGTTTAACCCTGTAGACCTCTGGCGGACAGCAGGCCTGGAGACTCAGAAGGAATGCATCATATACACCCTTGGGTCCTACCCTAACCTTGGCATACAAAAGAGTCCCATTCATACCCAGAGTGAACCCTGCTGATACAAGGAGATGAGGGAGGACAGATGGCAAGGTAGGCCATAGTGAAAATTTATGTGGCCATAAATTTGTGGCCATAGGTGGCCAACAGTTGTATCAATGCTACACGTGTGTCTAAGGCAGCACAAGGCACTATAATTCTAGGAGGAACCAGACTTACAGTCACTAATATCAAGAAAGATAACACGAGTCATCAAATCTAAAGAGCCCGATGCCCATTGTGAAGGGCTACTAGTACATACTACTGGCAAATTCACTAAATATTTACTGAGCACCTATTATGTGCCAGACATTATTTTAGGCACGGAGGACAACAGTGAATAAACCAGGTAAAAATCCCTGTCTTCATGAAGCTTGCATTGGAATAGAGACAGACCAAAAAGTAAAACAAAAAAGTACACTATTTAGCCCATTAGATGATGACTTGAGTACGACGAAAAAAAAAATAAGGCAGAGAACAAGACAAAAAATTTGGGGGAGGGGGCAGTTAACAGAGTAAATGGGGTGGTTAAGAAAAGCCTCAAAGAGAAAATGATGCCCAAAGAGAGGGAGTACACGCTGCAAATATCTGGGGGAAGAGCATTGTAGGCAGCAGGAGTAGCAAACACAAAGGCTATGAAAAGGAGGCTGGCGTCTTTGAAGGCCTGTGAGGTTGAAAGTGAGTGGGTGCATGCACAGGCACAGAGAACAGTCAGATCAGAAGGCCTGAGAGCATGGGCTTTGCCTCCAAATAAGATGGCCTGGATCAATACCCCAGCATTGGAGCAGAGGAGTGATGGGATCTGACTGGTGTTTCGCAGGATCCTCTGCTGCTATGTAGAGGGCAGGCTGAAGGGAGGCGAGGGCACAGAGAACAGGTAGTGCAGAAACGCATGGGCCTCCCAACTCCTCCGAGCATCTGCAGTGCCTCCCACTTCCTACACAGAAATGCCACAGAGCAATAATTAAATGGAAGCCATCTCTCCTCACTTAAAGGGATAAGTGCCTCACCTTTACTAGCACTGAGGATTACAAATCTTTGCCAATGGTGTGCAGTTACTTAACTCCCTTGTGAGTATGTTTAACAAAAAATGAATAAGCTGCCATTTCGGCCCCACCCCATGAAAAATCTGCCGATTCTTGGCTTAGTGGAACTAGATGCAAACCAAAGACCCCATCTAGGTTTATGTAAAGAGAAACGGTGTGCTCTCTCATCAGGGTTCTGTGAGCACTGTGCCCATTACATTTTTACACAGGCATTCAAAACCTGCTTATAAAAGTAGTACATTTTCTTAAAAGTCTTATAACAAAATATTAGATTTTTTAAATAAGGTGTCTGCATCTCAGAAGAAAATGAAAAGAAATGAATACATTTTGACACAAACTTTTCTTCATGGCCACAACAATTCTTGTTTCACCACCAGACTGTTTTAAGTCTGTTTGTCTGGGTAAGTAGAAGCAAGGAAAACCTGCCATCTGGCATGACTGCCATCTCTTTGTGGTCACACAATAAGTCTTGGGCAACCCTGCCTGCTGCCCTCGAGAACCAAGTGGGGTGGCAACAGTGGAGAGGAGGTAGAACAAGGAGGCTTCTGTGGAGGCAGAAGTATTTATCATGAGCAGTTCCGCCTCTGAAGGAAGGAGATTGCTGTGGGGGCTGAGCACTTCATTGCTGGGCCCCAGCTTTTTGGCAACTGCAAACAGTCAACTTGTAGCTCTATGGAGAAGGTGAATTTACAGATGAGGACAGCTCCTTTTTTAGCTCTGGTCCCTTTACTACTTATTAACATCTTTTTTGAAAGGATAGACTGTGGGAGGAGGGGAGAACAAATAAGAACCAAATGTAAATTAAAGCATTAGTTTCTTTTGGAGTATAGTGGAAATTTTTCTGCACTAATTAGACATACATTATTACATAATGTCATTATTACTCCCTCCACCATCATTAGCATTTCTAAATATGGTAATATTATGTAACTACAATATTGTTCACCTATTTTTGCCATCATCAATGTAAGTACATATGGCTAAACTTGTGCTTCATATGGGAACTTTCACGATTCATTTTCAGGTGTAATTCATGTAACTAAGGTACCAACTAGTTTCATCAAGTATCACCATGGGAGTGGGGGAGGAAGCCTACACCAAATGAACACATGAAAACACTGGTTCTACAGAACTCTAATGCATTATCTCCCTGCAGACATGACCTTAATCTGTGCTTACATAAAACACTCTTCATTCAGTCTGAGTTTGGAAGCATTTCCACCAAGAACATTATCCATAAAACAAAACTGGTTGCCAATTAGAATCCTAAAATGAGTACCTGAGACATGAGAAGGGGCAAAGCATGCGATGGTAGACCCTTACAAATGTGCATTTTTTATTTACTTATTTTATTTATTTTTTGAGACAGGGTCTTGCTCTGTCATCCAGGCTAGAGTGCAGAGGTGCAATCATAGGTCATGCAGTCTCGACCTCCTGGGCTCAAGGAATCCTCCCACCTCGGCTTTCTGAGTAGCTGGGACTACAGGCATGCACCACCACGCATGGCTACTTTTTTAATTTTTTTGTAGAGACAAGGTATTGCTGTGTTGCCCAGGTTGCTCTTAAATTCCTGGACTCAAAGGATCCACCTGCCTCAGCCTCCCAAAGTGCTAGAATTACAGGTGTGAGCCACCATGCCTGGCAGCATCTTTTTCCACACACAAAGAGAAGCACACATAGAACTTTAACACATCAGTGGCTCACGCCTGTAATCCAAGCATTTTGGGAGGCCAAGGCGGGTGGGTCACTTGAGGTCACGAGTTCAAGACTAGCCTGGCAAACATGGTGAAACCTCATCTTTACTAAAAATACAAAAAATTAGTCAGGTGTGGTGGCGGGCACCTGTAATCCCATCTACTCAGGAGGCTGAGGCAGGAGAATTGCTTGAACAATTCAGAGGTTGCAGTGAGCGAAGATTGCGCCATTGCACTCCAGCGTGGGAAAGAGAGTGAGACTCAGTCTCAAAAAAAAAAAAAAAAAAAAAAAAAAAAAGAATTCTGAAACATAACATCATAAATTCAAAGTTTTCCCTATCTAACTAACCCAGAACTCAGACCACAATGTCTAATAAAGGGGCAGGGTTTTACATAATCTTCTGGTCTCCTGACAAAAGAGGTGTTTCTTAAATAAGTCATCTAATAATTGTACAATAACCATGTTTTAACCACAGCTTTTCTTTTTCCAACTTTGACCATTCAAGGAAATGTACCATTTCCTTGAATTCAGTTATTGGGTTTATTCGTATGTTTGACAGCAGTCATTATCATGATTAGCTATATATAGATTTACTCTTCTAGATTCAGTTAAACCCAGGTTATAGATTACAATAGACCTAGAATATTTAACTGCCTTTTATCATTTTGACTTTTAAAGGACTAAATTTTTAAAATATCTTTTATCTCCAATCAAAGGGATACTATGCTATCCTCTGTGAAAGGAGGGTAAATAATGACTTTGTTCTCATGTATAGTCACACCTTTCAGCATTTTCAGTGACATCAAAAAATTTGTCTTGTCTGTAGGTAATACTATTAATATATTTAAATATTTTCTGTGCCAGGAATACAAATGGGAAGATGAAGCACATTGACATTCATGAAAATTATCATACATACAACAGACACTGTTTTTCAAGCAATAACCCATTACTGGATCTTGAAATCAGCTTACTGATTTACAATCAAATATGTTTAAGTGAATATAATGAATTGTCTAGAATTGAATAAAACAAAGTATATTACATGTTACAAAGCTACATATCATTTTGTGATACTTTGGTTTCAATTATTTGTGTAAATGCATGTGTGCATGTATGTTGTGTGCATATACATGTTGTGTATGTATGTTGTTTCTTCAAATCATGTAAAATGTATTTCTTATTGTAAGTAGAGTTAAAGTTCAAAGATAGACAAGTGTCTGTCATTTAATTAAAGAGAGTAAGCCATAAAAATCCAAGCCACATATACTATAAAGAATTAAAGTTGAAAATTTGTATTAGACCCACATTTTTTGTCATTAAAGAAGTTAATAAGATCACTAAGTTTAAAATAAACAAAAATTTGTTCACATAGTTAAGATAATAATGATTGCTGTAAAACATACAAAATGGGGAGTAGAGATATTTTAACATCCAAAGCATATGCAAATATACATATTTTAGCTGTGATCATCCTCAGTGAGAATTATTGTCCAAATGCTTTATGTTCTTTTTCCTAACTAGAAGAGGCCAATAAGAATTGCTATTGTTCTAATCCATACAGGGTAGAATGATATGATAACAAAGTAAATTTGTCTAAAGCAAGAAATTTTTAAAAATTAGATGATTTTCAAAAGGAATTTTAATATGGATATTAAAATCCTAAGAATAAGGGACAATAGACTCAATTACAATAGAGTGTCAGGTATAATCACCAGCTGTAAACTCCATCACAAAAAAAAAAAAAAAAAAAGAAAAAGGAAATTGCTACAAGCACCAAAGAACCTCCTATCAAGATGATACAGTAAGTGCTTATTTGGAAGCATCCCCATGGCAATGATCAATTTCCTTAAAACCATCCACAAAAT
Source organism: Macaca nemestrina (assembly GCF_043159975.1). Lineage (NCBI taxonomy): Eukaryota > Metazoa > Chordata > Mammalia > Primates > Cercopithecidae > Macaca > Macaca nemestrina. The sequence continues at coordinate 44,132,412 of NC_092139.1, read as the reverse complement.
ATTACAGTGTTAGACACTTCAAAACTGAGATAACCATTTCATGAGACAGAAATGGACCTGAAATAAGCAGGGGGCAGGGTAGATACCACAGACGTGGCAGGGGCAGTGGGAAGTTTCATCCTGCAGAGTAATGAGAGAGATAACCCCTGAGGCCACACTGGGTGGGATGGAGAAGGATTCCCCAGAGGAAAACTTCTGCTAACAGACTGACCTAGGGCACTGGCATGATAGGAAGCCGTAAACATGGGGAGGCAGGAAAACACAAACACAGCCTCAGGAACTGAAAAGAGCTGCCCACTGGCTCACCGAATAGATTAACAATATCTAATTCACGGCAAGACAGATGATCTGAAATTGTATTACCTATGTCATCAAATCTAGGATGCCAATAATTGTTAAGGAAGAATATTATTGCTATGTACCACTAAGAAAAAATATTGCCAATTAAAACATGATATATCCATGAATTATAGATGTATCCCAATCTGAAAGATTTTAAAACATGAAAAAAAATGTGAGTCATGGAACTGATAGAATACGCTCTATGACTTAGCTCTAGACTCCATGGTGAAGGAGCAGAGAGAAGAGAAAGCTGGCTCTCAGTGAGAAGAGGCCATTTTTTAGAAAAAGCAAGATTGGTGGAAGGATTGCATACAAAGGGAAACAGAGGAAAAATTAACACCAAAAAGAAATTTTTTAAAGGAAGAAGTAGAAGCCTACTCAAAATGAGCCTCCATTTGAGGCTCTAAAATTCCAAAATATATGAAGAATTTTAACATTAAGAAAAGTGACCTACAAAGTCAATAACCAGAAAAATAATTTCTGGAACAGTCTATTTGACTTAGAAATAAGTACGTTTAAGAAGTTTAAAGAAATAAATAAAAGCATCATTTTCATTAAAATGAGTAAAAAATTATAATACAGAAAGAGATAATGCTGATAGGAAACAGATATGAAAAACATCATAAACACAAGTAACAGGGCAGAAATAAAGTTTCCAAAAAAAGAAAGTGAAGAGAATGGTAGAAAACCATATTTGAAGAGGGTACACTAGCAAATGCCAAAATTAAGGAAATGATTCCTCAGATGAAAACACCTTTGGTAAAAAGCAAAAGATAAATTCACATCTAGACACCATGGTGAAAGCACAAAATATCAGGGATTTTTTTTAAGTTGTAAAATTTAAAAGTTATCACAAAATCTAATGGCAGATGTCTCATCTACAGAAAATGGAAGAGTGCCTTTCAAAATATTCACAGAAAATACCTGTTGACCTAAAATTTCATACTCATGTAAAATAAACTGCCATCCAAGATTCAATGCAAAGTAATTTCTGACATTGAAAAACTAAGTATCACTCACAGACACCCACAGTCCCTCATTAAAAGAACTATTAAATGTTTATCACTGGGAGAAAAGGCATGGGATACCTGAAACAATAGTGACCCCAGATACTGATTTATTTTAAAAAAAAAGACACACACAGACACATACATACACTTAACTTCTGATTGAAAAAATAAATATTAATAACCATTTTATATTAAGAAAACACTGTGAAAGTTGTTCAATGTTTAAATAAAATGTGCTAGGTCTGGGTCATATATGGAAAAAGGATAGAAATACTGAATGACTTTAGAGTTTGGTGAAAAATTTCAGAATGAATTACATGAGAGATACTGTAGGTGATAACGACTCCAAGCCCCGTTCTTTTTTTTTTTTTTTTTTTTTTTTTTTTGATGGAGTCTCGCTCTGTCACCCAGGCTGGAGGTGCGATCTCCGCACATTGCAACCTCTGCCTTCCGGGTTCACGCCATTCTCCTGCCTCAGCCTCCCAAGTAGTTGGGACTACAGGCACCCGCCACCACGCCCGGCTAATTTTTTCTTTTTTTTTTTGTATTTTTAGTAGAAATGGGGTTTCACCGTGTTGGCCAGGATGGTCTCGATCTCCCGACCTCATGATCCGCCCGCCTTGGCCTCCCAAAGTGCTGGGATTACAGGCTTGAGCCACCGCACCCGGCCCCAAACCCCATTCTTAATTTCTCCCTTGCTTTCTTCCAGCTATAGGAGCGCAGTTCTAGCCAATAACAAAAGCCCCTTAGATGCTACTCCCAGAAGTCTTTGCTTTTCTGACAAAAAGAAAACTCCTCAGTGAGCACACCTTTTTTTTTTTTTTTTTTTTTTTTGTCCATTTGGCCTTTCCCAATTCCCTCCTGCCTAGTAGTGCATGGGTGTGAGGAAGTGCAGCTGCCAGTCTGCAGCCATAAAGCTACAAGAATGCGGAAAAGCCCCCAAGTTACGGGATGATAAATCAAAAGGTAGGAAAACCTGGGTCCCTGATGGTAGGTCCACCTCCAGGTTTTGTTTCATGCAAGAAAAATAACACCTATTTGTTTGTGATTCCCTAATTGGGTTTTCTGCTACTTGCAGTTGAATATAACTTTATATAGTAAAAAGAATTAAGAGCAAACTCTAAAAGGAGAGAATTGCTATGTATGATGAATTAGGCAGAAGACAGGAATAGGAAAAAGAAGACACAAAATAAAGGGCTAGCTAGGAGACCTTAAATGTTCCCAACACGTAGAAATGATCAGTGCTCCAGGTGATGGATAACCTGACTTGATCATTACACGTTCTATGCACGTAATAAACATCACATGTATCCCAAACATACGTATAAGCACTATGCATCAATTACAAAAATAAGATAAAATAATTTAAAAAGAAAAGAAATGGCAAGCAAAAAATATAATGTAGTAGAAATAAGTCCAAATACATTAAAATTTGCAATTAATGGAACCCATTAATAAGTACAGAAAAAAAAAAACAACCAAACGACAACCCAGCTATTTGCCACTTACCAGAGAAGATGCACAAAAAAAGGCTGAAAAAGCAAATGTCTTTAAAAATTTAACCAAAAATGAAACAAAATTAAAAATCAACCAAATAATAACAACAACAAAAAAAACCCAGCTATTTGCCACTTATCAGAGAGAAAGAAAGAAAGGGCTTGAAAAGCAAATGTTTCATAAATTTTAGCCAAAAGAAAAACAGGTGAAGAAATATTAATACTAAAATATTAATAGCAGACAAAATAGAATCTTACAGGAAAACCATCAATATTACTAAAAATGGATACCTAATAATATACATAGAAAAATCTATGAGGATGATAGAATAATCATGAACTTGTTTATATTTGGCAGCACAGGTTCAACAAACATAAAGCAAAAACTGACAAAATATAAGGAAAATGTGACAAATTACCATAGTGAGAAGCTGAACAACCAGGCAAAATATTTAAGCAAAAACATTAATAAATAGTGAAAATAACTTACTGATTATTTAATAGAATCTTACATTTAATAAATGCAGACTACCAATTCTTTTTAATTATACTTTAAACATTTACAAAACCCGACCATGTACCAGATCAGAAAGGAAGTCTCAATAAATTTCCAACAATTGTTATCACACAGACTACATCCTTTAGCCATGATGTGGGCAGTTAAATTAGAAATTGACAATAGAAAATATTCTCAAAAGGTATTTGAGAAATTTAAGATGCAATCTTAAAAAAATCAGAAAGTAAGGAGAAAATGACAATGACAATCACAAAATACTTAGAAATTAATAATGTTGAGAGTACTATATCTCAAAACCTGTAACATGCAGTTAAAGTAACATGCAGAAAATACTTAGATGTATTTTACAGTCATATATGTATTTTTATTATTTTTAATTGATGAATAAAAATTGTATATATTTATTCAGTACAACGTGATGCTTTGATAAGTGGGAAATATGTGAAATGATTAAACAAACTAATTAACATATCTATCATTTCACTTGTCTTTTTTTGTGGTGAGACATTTAAAATTTAGTCTTAACAATATTGAAATATACATTATTAATAACTGTAGTCACCATGCAGTACAACAGATCAAGAACTTATTCCTCCTAACTGAAACTTTGTACCCTTTGACCACCATCTCTCCATTTCACCCCCAAACTCTATTATATGTACTTTCTAAGACAGAAGAAGGAATCAAAATCAATTCAGCTTACAATAGAGAAAACTAAAGAAAGAGGAGACAGAAAGACAAAGTCAGGGTGGGGCTGGGGGAGATAGGAGGAAGAAGCGAAAAAGCAAGAGGGGAAAAGGAAGAAAGTAGAAATTAAGCAGAAAATAAGAAAAACAGCAAATATTAATAAAACCAAATTCTGGCTCACCAGAAAAACTAAGCAGGAAAACCTCTAGCACAAATAAACAATACTGGATAAAAAGGAGGATAATCTTAAATACAGGGTTTTACTTAATTAAAAGAGATAACTATAACTCAATTCTATGTCAATATATTTAAAAACACAGATGAAATAACTTTTTCTAGAAAAATATTAACAGACTCAAAAGAATTATATTTTATACAAACCAATAAGCATTAAAGAACCTTATAATAATATAAATATAATAATGATATAAAAATAATATAAATAACAATAAACTTAAATAATAAGAAAGCTTTATTTCCATCCTCCACCCTAAAACCCCAGGCCCAGGCAGTTTCACGAGAGAGTTTTACAAAGTCTTCAAAAAATGGATAATTACAAACCATCACAGAATATTTTTAAAGGGGTGATCTATCATTTAACGAGATTAGTAACAAAGTTAAAAAAAAAAAAAAAAAAAAAGCTCATTCATAAAAAGTTTCAATAATGCTAAATTATACTGTCAAAGCAAAGCAGAGGTTAATCCAGGAATAGTAAGATCAACACAATCAGAACATCTACTAAATGCCATATTGAGATATTAAAGGATAAAATATGATCATCTCAATAAATGTGCTTAAAAAGTCTTCAAGGCCAGGTGTGGTGGCTCGTTCCTATAATCCCAGAACTTTGGGAGGCCAAAGCAAGAGGATCACTTGAGGCCAAAGGTTTGAGACCAGCCTGGGTAACACAGTGAGACCCTGTCTCAAAAAAAAGCAACCACAAAAAAACACTTCAGTAAAATTTAACACTCATTTATAAGACAACATAGTTGCAAAGTAGACCAGTAGGAAACATTTTTTATCTAAAATGTGTTATGTATCAAAGCCTGACACAAACATTGCTCTTAATAGTAAGACTTTAAAATTCTTTCCATTAAAGTAAGGCATAAGACAGGCATAACCACTATATCTTCTATTCACATTGCATTGGTCCTAGGCAATGCAATAATTCAAGAAATAGAAAATGGTTATATAAGAATTGAATGTTCATGCATTTAAAAGGGCTGAAAAAAAAGAAGGAAAGAGACAAAAGTTACCTTATCTGTAGATGTTGACTGTATACATAAAATATTCAAAAGAATCTTGGAGAAACTATTAAAATAAGGGAGTTCAATAAGGTTGGTGGTTTCAACATCAATCTAAAAACTGAATAATTGTCCTAAATCCTGTGATAATCTATTATAAAACACAACAGAACAAAATATCCAATTTATAGTAGCAACAACAAAAAAATGCCTAGAAATAGACCTAATAAAAAAATCTTATTTAAGGCCTCTATGGACCTTGTTCAAAGATAAGTCTCAGAATCATAAGACTGCAATGCTCCCCAATTAGTCTACAAACTCAATGTTAATTAAATCAAAATCCCAAATGTTTAAGGAAAATCAAAGGTCACAGAGTAGCCAAGACAATGTTGAAAAAGAAAAAAGTAGAAGGACTTGTTCTGCTAGATTAAAGACCTACCGCCAGGTGCAGTGGCTCACACTCGTAATCACAGCACTGTGGGAGGATTGCTTGAGGACAGGAGTTTGAGACCAGCCTGGCCAACATAGCAAGACCCCATCTCTTTAAAAAAAAAAAAAGACTTACGATAATGTTACAGTAATCAACAGTTAGTATTAGCATAGAAAGAGACAAATGATAATGTATACATAAAAAAATATGTCTATTTAGAATCATACTATATGACAGGAACATTACACTTCAATGGGGAAAGGATAAGCTGTTCTAAGACATCTAATTATCCACTGGGAATTAAAAACTATACCAGATGAATTAAAGAACTAAATATTTTCAAAAACCTACAATTTTTGAAGAATATATTAGATACATTTTGGTTGGAATTATACTTTCAAGAAGACTTAACAAGTACAAACCATAAAAAACTGATATATCAGTCGACATTAGAATTTAAAACTTCTTTTCCACAAAGACACTGGAGACAAAGTAAAAAGACAAGTCACAGATTAGTATTTATAACAAATGTAAATGACAAAAGATCACTATATAGGATAGCAGTTATATCAAAAGATAATGACAAACAGTCCTGCAGAAAAATGAGTAAAGGATATGAACCAGCTATCAACAAAAGAAATAAAAACAAACAGTAAGATATCACTTCACACCCATAAGATTGGAAAAAGTAAAAATTCTAGCAATACCAAGAATTCCCAAAGATATGAAGAAAGGAAATTCTCACATATGGCTGGTGGGAGGGGAAACTGACGCAACTACTGTGGAGAGTAATTTACACTGTCTAGTGAGGCTGAGGCTGAGGCTGAGTTATGTTCTACAGTTCTGCAATCCCACTCCAGGGCACATCCCCTAGAGCAGCCAGTACTTCTGTGCACATTCTCCCTATTCACACACCCAGGAACATTCATCACAAACTGTTGGGAATAGCACAAAATTAGGAAAAACTTAAACATTCAGCAGAAACAGGTAAATAAATGGCATAGAGTTACAGAAAGGAAAACTATGTAGCAGATCCTTCACTACAGCTACATGTATCCACTACCAACATAACAATGAGTAGTAAAAGCAAACTGCCTAATACTATGCACAGCATGTACCATTTATACTAAGTTTGAAAATGTGCAAATCAATACCAAATGTTGTTTATGAGCACATTTGCTTGTAGAAAAGGCATGAAAACGTATATAGAAATAAAACATACCAAATTCAGGAAAACTGTTACTTCTGGGGTAAGTGAAGAGTTTATAGGTTGAGGAGACATACACGGGTACTAAAACATATTTACAATTTTTTAACCCAACGATACCAGTACATACTATTACGTTGAACAATGAGTTCTTGAATTCTTTTGAAATAATTATCACTCATAGTTTCCATAAACATGACACATATTATTTAGTATGTACCAAATTATTACATAACACATAAGTTTAAAGATTTAATAAGAGAATCACTTTTGGAATTAAAAAAGAAAGAAATCTTCAGATGTAAAGATGCATCATGTTTTGGGGAAAAGTGATAAGCGTAATTGCTAAAAAGAGGGTTAGGTTCTAGAACTCGAACATTCTCTAGTTGTGCAGACAGCAAAATTGAGTTGAAATGGGGAAAACCTGAGATGACTTTAATGCTTCTCCACACTGGTTCCTGGAGAAGACAAAGGAGCAAGGTCCGAAAGCTCTGAGGTAAAGAACGTTAGAGCTGAGAATCATGAATATGATTACTTGGCTGCACAAAGTAAGAATATGAGGAAAAAACAGGGGAGTTGAGTGAGAAACAGGAAAAAATAGAAAGGCATTAATTTCTTCATTTCCTTTAAGAAGAGTTGATGGGGCCAGGCACAGTGGCTCACACCTGTAATCCCAGCACTTTGGGAGGCTGAGGCAGGCAGATCACGAAGTCAGGAGATCGAGATGATCCTGGCTAACACGGCGAAACCCAGTCTCTATTAAAAATACAAGAAAATTAGCCGGGCGTGGTGGCGGTGCCTGTAGTCCCAGCTACTCGAGAGGCTGAGCTTGCAGTGAGCCGAGATGGCGCAATAGAACTCCAGCCTGGGCCACGGAGCAAGACTCCCTCTCCAAAAAAAAAAAAAAAAAAAAAAAAAAAAAAAGAGTTGATTGGTATTATGTTTGGCAAAATGTCATGAAATGTTTAAACTGCGAAATAAGTACAAGGGTGTTCCTTACATGATTAGCCATTTTATTAAGTATTTAAAACACAAATTATATTAAAGAATTACATCTACAAGTGACAAAGTAAGACAAGAGGCAAGCACTAAAGTGTGTAACAACCTGTGTCTTTTTTTAAAGTGGAGCCTACTGACAGCAACGTGACAAAACCACTCTCTTGTTTGCTTTCTACTGGACTATCCTGAATGGGGAAGAGAGGGGTGGAATTACAAGTAGCTTGCTTCAATTTTCCATAACCCTGGACACCCCCCTGTGAGGGTGTAAGGCATGTGAAAGCCATCTGTGTTGTAGCAGAAAACAAGTTGAGAGCCACTGAATCAGAGCATTCACATCAAAGAATGAATGCAAACTGGCTCTCACCACCAGAAGCCATGTTCACAGGGAGAAGGAGAACGGACAGAGACTCTCAAATAAACCACCAAACAATGATGGAAAAAATACTGTAAGTCACTACATGGCCAATAATTTCAAATTGCAGACCTACCAAATCTTTTCAATCTCTATTAACTAACAGCAACACAGATGGGTTGGGTTTCAAGTCTCTCCATTCTTTCTGGATCCTCTGGAAAAGGCACAAAGAAATAAAATGCCATAACAATAAGTTACCCAAAAAAGGAGCAGGAAGTAGAGTCGGGAAAACTCACAAACTAACTGAGTGACCAGTCCCAATGTGAGGTCAGAAGATTCTATGAGACTGTGAATCTCAATGTAAAGCAGGGGGTGGGAGGGGATGATTTATTTTTAATCCATATTTCACACTATAAAAAGATGTTACAGGAAGACACACGGACCCAAATTAAGCTGAACATCTTTGTTACCACTGCTCTAAGCCACTGAGGAGACAGAACCAGCATGAAGGAGGATTCTGGGACAGACCCAGAAATGGAATATTTTAATTGTTACATTTTATTCAGGAACAAAATATTATAAATACTAATAAAGAATTTTATACATGGACTTATCCAAAGAAAGTTTTAGTCTAAAAAAAAAAAAAAGAAATTTCCACTACTTTAAATACTAAAAATATCTCCTTTCGAAACATGTTCTTTAGGTTTGCATGACAGGGATTCTTTTTTAAGCCTTTCATGGTGATAGTGTTTTTCCAAGGTGTGTCATTCATAATCCATACAGGTGATTCATCGCGGCCTCCTTAGAATTAGATATTAGCACTAAGGGCTTTTTTGGCCCTTCCCTGTTTTTACCTATGAAAGATGGATGGGTGGGGTAGAGTTAAGTGCAGAAGAAAATTTAAATCAGAGACCAGATTTAAACAGTTGCATGTGTTAAAACACCTTCAAAGATAACACAGTAATTCTTAAAGAACCAAGTAAGCTTCATTAAACATGTGAATAATACCACTATCTTTAACTTAGCTGAATTCAGTGAAACTGTCCTCATGTTAACCATTTCCTTTTCCCTCTCACTAAAGAGTACAAAGGAAACAGAAGCCATTGAGGCCCATCCAGACACACGTCACCATGGGTAATCCCACTCCCCTTTTAAATTCTATCCCTAAGCCTAACCTGACCTCTTAGTCTTGTGCTAGCACGTTGAGGAGAGGGAATATTTTTATAGAGCAAGAAGGTATAAAAGGGTTCTGGGGAAATTAGGAAGAGAGCCTCAGACAGAAGGGCAAATGGTATCAAACATTTCACATATCTTGTTTTAAAGATTTCCTCTCTGTACTTTCAGTCAAATGGCAAGTTTAAGGCCCATTAAAAAAAAAAAAAAAAAAAAAATTATCCACTATAACTTAGGAACTAAAGGAAAAAAGAAAAATAAAATGTAAACAGAAGGCCTTAGGTGGTATTATTTACAACGTTATCTTGCGGGTTTTGGCTGCCCATTTTGTAGGGAAAGATAACTGGTGAAGAGTGGGGTGGTGGTTCCCTCACTGCATTCCTCTGGGACAGCACCAAGTACAATGTCTTGATTTGGCTGCATTAGTGGACCCAACTATAACCTACTGACAAGTCAAGTAAGAAGACCGACCCCAGACAGAACTCTTCGACTTAGGTGAAAGTGTGGCATGAACTACACTTCACGATTCCAGGCTGCTGCTGCACTACTGTTTAGGGAGGCAAGGCATCCAGCAAATACCTGAGTGGCTTGTTTCTATGGGCAGCTTCCCTTGGGAAAACTAGAACAAGCCTGTGAACATCTAAAAGAAATCATTCTACAAATCTAGGGAAGGAAAGGTCATGAAATGACATCCAAACTATGCTAACCCCAAAGCAAGAGAAAACAGCTATATGCTTTTAAGTGGTATGTTCTTTCGTTATATATTATACTCATATACAGACTAGACATGCTGTCATCTGTTTAGTGTGTCAACTTGAAATGGACAGCCTTGCCCAATATTTCAGCTTAAGGGAAGTATCTATCACCAATGACTCTTGAATGAAAAGAAAAAAATTGGGAACTGAAAAAAACATATTCTTTGCTTATTTTAGCTATATTAAGAAATGTAACAATTACTTCTCTGGAAGTGAAATGCCTTCTTTGAAGAGTTAATCATCAGCTGTCAGAGCAGGAAGGTCATCTACCCCAATACTGTTATTTTACAAATTAAGGAAGCAGAAGACCAGGAGACTGAGAGGCTTGCTCAACATTTTATAACTTTGAAGGAATCGGGGCTGTATTTGCTTCCTAAGGCTACCATATAAAGTACCAAAAAACTGGATGGCTTAAACTAAGAGAAATGTACTCTCTCACAGTTCTGGAGGCCAGAAATCGAAATTAAGGTGTCGGCAGGGTTGGTTCCTTCTGCATATGGATATGAGGGAGAATCTGTTCTATGCCTCTTCTCCTGGCTCCTGGTAGCCTCAGGTGTTCCTCGGCTTGGTGGTGGCATTATCCTTGTGTCTTCATATCATCTTCCCTGTGTGTGTGCTGCCTCTGTGCCCAAATGTGCCCTTTCTATAGGGACACCAGTCATACTGGTTTAGGGTTCACCCTAGTGACCTCATTTACCTCTTTACAGACTCTGTTTCCAAATAAGGTCACATTCTGAGGTCCTGAGGGTTAGAATGTCAACATACATTTTTGGGAAGACATATTTCAACCCATAATAAGGACTATGAGCAGAACTCTGTTGGGATGTGGGCAGAACCCAGGTCTCCCAATGCATGACAGTGGCCTTTCTTATTCATAAGATTTCTCTGCTACTGGCACCTATTGTGGGGTCCACAGCTGACAGGTCCTACTTACAAAGTCAGACATGACTTCTGCCCACAAAAAACTGGTATCTCACAAAGGACAATGAAACATTCAAATGCCAGGAAAAGGAAATCATCATTCCATTTGGTCACTAATGTTCACCAATGTATCCTAACTTCCTCCCTCACAAAAATGCCTGAAATATTTCTGCAATACGCTTGCCCTCATGTCTAAAATACCTACTGTTCAGCGAACATGCAAGAAATACGACTGGAAGAAAAACAACTTAAATCTACTCTTCTATTTTGCCCAAGACCGCCCTCTCAAGCATCTCAGCATGCCTGGAAAAGGAAACACATGTGTGCAAGAAAAAACCTCGAGGGCCTCAGATTCCCAACAGGTCTCAGTTTCCTTCTGCTGCCCAAGTTACACGTCAAGTGGCTGACTAATCAAGGCACCCAGGCCCATGGCTGGTCTGCGACATCAGTGCTTCGGCTTAGTGCTTCATCCCGGCAGTGGCAATTTGCAGCAGCCTAACTGTTAGAACAACAGTTCAATCATCACTCACCCTGCTGCCTAAGTATGCCTGAGTCTGAAGATAATTGTCACACTGTCTCACTATTTTCCATTATAAATTAATGACATCTACAATATTGAGTCGTTAAAAAGTCTATCCAAATACAACTATATTAAAAATTACATGGAAATGATTTCTCTAAGTGGCCTCTTGACAAACACATGACCCACCCTTTTCCATTAAGGTCTTTAGAATCCTGATCTACAGCTGGCCTTGGAAAATTGGGAGTTATGTTTTACTGCACAAGATCTAACAAGTATCACAGTTCTAAAAGTGAATAAATAAGAGCTGAGCAGGATTAGACTGGATGTTGATTCTGTTGTTGTTTTTGTTTTTAACTCTTAAAGAGCTACTGCTTTAAGGAATAGTTTTCTACAGAGAACAGAGGCACTCAGAGTTAGAAAAGCGTGCAGGCTGCTCTAATTCAAACCTCTGTCTACTGAGTGAGATGTGAAGGCCCAAAAAACTGAAGTGAATCAGAATCAATTGATCAAATGAACAATCAACACTTAACTGTACCCTCATGTGACTATTCAAAAAAAAAAAAAAAAAAAAACAGAGCAAGTTTGAATGTAGAGATTCAGGAATTACTTTGTTCTAACAGAATTTTCTTTTGGGTTACAATCCTTTCAAAAGAGCAATTTTTAAATGTTCTAAGAAAACTTTGCTAGGGTTAAACGCTTAGTGTAAGTTGATTTCAAGTAATATTTGAACGGCTATTAACTATCTTAGAATTTAAAATTTTGTAAACAGGGACATTGGGCTATCCTGGCTATATACTCTGCATGATCATTTATCCCAGAGAAGACATAAACAATAACAAGCCATTTTATATGAACTGATGGCCTTTGCTGTCTATATTTCCTCTATTTGCAAATTTGTCTAAACCTATGAGCCCCCTAAACCTCATTTCTCCTCTGTATGTATGCAGGAATTAAAAATTTTACCAGGGTGTTGTGATGGCTTAAGGAAAATATATAGGAAAGAGCCTAGCACACCAGTTCCATCTCTTTCAGTTCTTGATTCTTAGGTAGAAAGAGCTCCTTCTCTTCCTCTCAACTCCAGCAGCATTTCATCACTACCATTCTAATAGTCTAACCACTCTGTACATGGTAATGTCTTCATCTCTAAACTCCTTCACAGCACGTCATGTGATGTCCTGCATATAACATGCCCTCAATTAATTTCAGCCTGAATGTTTCAAATAAAACAATTTTTTGCAAGACTGTGTTAGAATTCCTATGTAGTTAAAAAAAAAATTAAACAAGGAGTTGATAATTATTTTAGTTAAGATGCCAAACAAAAAGAAAACTAAGAACTAAATATACAAACCCTCTTGAATATACAGTTAACCCTTGAACAACATGAGTTTGAACTTCATGGGTCCACTTGTACCTGGATTTTTCCAATAATATTATATCAAGGGTGTCTGCCTCTCCTGCCTATCCTTCTACCTCCTCTACTTCTTCTGCCTCCACCACCCCTGAGACAGCAAGACCAACCCCTCCTCTTCTTCCACCGACTCAACACAAAGGTAACAAGGATGAAGATCTTCATGACGATCTACTTCCACTTAACAAACAGCAACTATATTATCTCTTCCTTATGATTTTCTAAACCTTTTTTCTCCAGCTTACTATATCATAAGCGTACAGTATATGTTCTCTAGCTTACTATATAAGAAGCATACAGTATATAGTACATATAACATAAAAATATGTGTTAATGGACTATTTAGGTTATCAGTAAGGCTTCTGGTCAACACTAAGCTATTAATAGTTAAGTTTTGGGGGAGTCAAAAATTTTAAGTGATTTTTTTTTTTTAGACAGTCTCCTCTGTCACCCAGGCTGAATTAAGTGTAGTGGTACGATGCAAACTCAATGCAAACTCCACCTCCTGGGTTCAAGTGATTCTCCTGCCTCAGCCTTCTGAGTAGCTGGGATTACAGATGTGCACTACCATGCCCAGCTAATGTTTTGTTTTAGTAGAGACAGGGTACTAGAGAAAGGGTTTCACCACCTTGGCCAGCTGGTCGTGAACTCCTCACCTCAAGTGATCTGCCAGCCTCAGCCTCCCAAAGTGCTGGGTTTACAGGCATAAGCCATCATGCCCAACCAAAAGTTGTATGTGGATTTTCAACTGCATAGAGAGAGTCAGTAGCCCTAATCCCCACATTATTCAAGGGTCAACTGTATAAGCATCTTGCACATAAGAGATAACAAAAAAACAGCCAAATTATCCATGTGGTCAGTCAATAACTTCAACAAGTTTGTAAATTTTAATCTAATCCTTTCTTGGCTCAAGAACCCACTGATTCCCAATGCCTAAAAATATAAGGCCAATCTCATATGTTGGGCTTTAAAGCCCCCCTACAATCTTCAGCCACTCTTTCCATCCAACTCTGTTTCCCAGTTCTCCCCTTGGCTTCAGTGAGCCCTATCTCTTCGAGGTCCCTCATTCAAGCCATCTTCATTTCTACCTTCATTTCTGAGTGCACTCTCCCTGGGTGCATTCTCTGTTCTTAGGAATTCAGGTATACCCACATGGGTACCACCAACTCCACAGGCTTTTTTGAGCAGTCCAAGCCACTGTCATCTTCTTCAGGCACTATATGGACAATTTGAACACTTGGGGTTATATGAGGCCCTGTGTTACTATCTTTTTCATATGCGTATGACTTAGTTGTCTAACTAGCATATACTGTTCTTGAGGATAATAAAAGCATACTCTATCTTTTCTCGAGGGCGAGGATTATGTCTTACTTATTCTTTCACTCACTTAGGCATTAAATATTTATGGAGCACCTATATTAAAAATGGAGGTGTGAAATGAATTCATCAGACACAGACTTTCCCTCAACAGCCTCACAATTTTGGTATCTCCAGCAGTGCCTCACACAGTGACAAGCAGACAGAAGTCTTCACCCATCTATTTACTGAAAAGCTGACCATTGAGAAGGTGGCCATATTTCTTCTTTGCATACTACTAATTGATCACCAGAGCAATGAGCTCCCCTCAAGATACTTGTTAGATAACTGAATGAAGCTCCTAGCTAAAGGAAGAAGTGAAGGCTATTTCTTCAGTGACACTATACACGAATTCTTTCGTGACACTGTATCTATAACCTAAAGACCATCAAGATTTGACTCTACTAGATGCTATATTTTGCTCTCAGAATGAATAAATAAAAGGCTATCTCATTGTAGAGAAGGAAAAATATCTTCCCCTCACTTATCCTAGGTTCATGACTGAGGCCCCTAAAACAAAAGACAAATTAACGAGAGAAAAGCACATAAATTTACTTAATATAAGTATGACATGGGAGCCTTCCTAAGGAAATGAAGACCTGAACATATGAGTAAATGTGTATATTTTTATGCTAGGTTTGATGAATAAGTGGATAGCTGTGGATAAGTAAGATTAGATTTAAAAGTATGATCTAATGGTAATAAACTGGAGGAAACATAGCAAAGTATGTTTGTTCAGACTTTTCTCTGTGACCCTTTGTATTCAGAGATAAGGATGTTCCTTTCCTCTGGGTATAGAGAGGTCACTTCTCAAATAAGGTCTATACGATTTGCTTTAGAGGAAGGTCAGAAACTCCCTCCTAGGTTTTATGACCTCCTTTAGAAGAGAAGGGTGAGGGGAGGGGAAAATGAACTAATGCTTCTGCTGTTTTCACATGTGCCATACTTTGGGGACACATGGACTGTACTCCATCATTATCACAGATTCCTTTTGGGAAAGCATTATTTTAAAATGGTTCCCTTTTTGCTACTAGTTTCTTTATAGTCAGGATTTTAATACATAATTAAACATTTAAAAATTTAAAATTAAATTGTAATATGTAATTAAAATTAATTTGCATTTTTGCAACACTCATGAGGAATTCTTCATTTATGTATTACCCAATCAATACTATAGAACTTTCTTAATAATCATTTTGTTTACTAGTAAAACTAAAGAGAACAAAGTAACTCATTCCATACTAATTACAAAATTATCTTTCTTGGACAGGCGCAGTAGCTCATGCATGTAATCCCAGCACTTTGGGAGGCCTAGGTGGGCGGATTACTTAGGCCAGGCATTCAAAACCAGCATGGCCAACATAGCGAAACCCCACATCTACTAAAAATACTAAAGAACTAGCCAGGCATGGCAGCACTCTCCTGTAATCCCACCTACTCATGAGGCTAAGGCACGAGAATCGTTTGAACCCAGGGGGCTGAGGATGCAGTTAGCTGAGATCACGCCACTTTACTCCAGCCTGGGCAACAGAGCGAGACTGTCTCAAAACAAACAAACAAAAAACTTATCTTTCTGGTGTTAATTTTACCAGTGGTGATACATAGACAATGTATCACTATAGACAATAAATGAATAAACATGAACAGTGTATGTTCTAAAAAATGAATAAACATGAACAGTTAATGGCTGGGACTGGTGCATCATCGCCATTCTGAAAATTCTTAATGCCTCTAACTCAGGAAAAATGCACACTAAACAGATATGGCTTCTAAAAACAGGTTTATTAAGGTATAATTTGTATGTCATAAAATTCACCTGTTTTGTTTCCAGTCTGATGAGTTTTAGTAAATGTATACAGTTGTGCAATTGTCACCATAATCTAGTTTTAGAACACTTCTAAAAGGTCTCTTAGCCCATTTGCCCACTTCTGCAAATATGCTTTCCTTCTATGAAGTATAGGGAATGGCTATTTGGGAAGCAGAGTTAACAACTGGGAGGATGTTCCCATGGCAGAGGATCTCACCCTGCCCCACCGTCCCCAACAAGGAGCAAACCCTGACACAGGACCTCTAGTGCAACCTCAGAAGAGAGTAGGATCCAGGCATCGAGGGTATAACCACCTTACCTCAACTGTGTTTGCTTCCTCCAGGGACCATTCTTTTCAGGCTCAGGAAAGTTTGTTTTGTTTGCTAGTAAAACTAAAAAGAACAAACTAACTCATTCCATACTAATTACAAAATTATCTTTCTTGGACAGGCACGGTGCCTCATGCATGTAATCCCAGCACTTTCGGAGGCCTAGGTAGGTGGATTACTTGAGGCCAAAAATACCCAGCCCTCAAACTTAGCTTGAAGAAAAATCAAACTGGCCTCAGATAAAGAGGGAAGACTGTAAAGTCACCCACATGATGCCAAAACAAATAGAATGCATGAAAGAGCCACATAAGACCACGATTAAATCAAATGGCATGGTTTTCATTGTGTTTCTATCAAAAGCAGTAAAAAGGCACATGTCCAACCCAAAAGGAAACATGAGAAACCAATTGCTTTAGGCACTACAGCATCTTAGGAAAAGCAGGAAAAAATCAATCAATCGAGAACCCAAAGTCTCATGACCAAACAAAGTAAAATGAAAAAGGGAGTTTGGAAGGCAGCTTCTCAGATGGCCCCCACTGATCCCTGCCTCCTGGTTTTCACACCCTTATATAATCTGCTCCTCTTGAGTGTTTTGCTTCTAGCAAACAGAATGTGACAGAGATGATTATGGGATATCACTTTGGGATTCGATTTCAAAAAGACTGTGGCTTCCATCTTGGGAACCCTCTCTTGATTGCTCTGAGGAAAGCTAGCTGCATGTTGTGAGCTGCCTTATGGAGAGGACCACTTGTTGAGAAACTGATGTCTCCAGTCAACAGCTGGGGAGCACCCAAGAGTGAACTTAGAAATAGATCCTCCCCACAACTGAGCCTTGAGAACAATGCCGCCCTGGCTGACGTTCTGGTTGAAGGCTTGTGAGAAACCCTGAGCAAGGGGCTCTCAGCTAAGCTATGCCTGTATTCCTAAGCCATAAAAATTGTGAGTCAATAAATGTTTATGGCTTGAAGCTGCTAAATTCTGGGATAATTTGGTGACAAGAAATAGGTAACCAACATAGGGAAAATAAAGAAACAAATTGAGAATCAAAGTCAGCATTACTACAGAATTAATAAAAAAGTGAAAAAAAGACAAACAAGATGCTGCCATCCCCGAAAACTAATTTACTGACAGTGAAAAAGTTTGCATAATCATGGCAAATTCAAATTTCAAAATAATAAAATAAATAAGGAAATTGAAGCAATTAGAGAAAAGCTAATAAAAATGAAAGGCAGATAAAAATAATCTAACAGGAGAACAGATCCCTGAAGAAGATAACTTAAGAAATGGAACAGACAATGGATCCCAAGATATAAGACAATGTAAGAATCTCTCTGGACACTTACGATGACTCCATATCTTTCCTGCTGTGAACAGTGATGCTATAAACATACAAGTGCAGGCATCTTTTCAATTTGGTGATTTATTTTCCTTTATAATAAAACTTAGACATCACCACTATACAATATATCCAGGTAACAAAACTGCACTTGAACCCCCTAAATTTATGCAAACCTTTTTCAAAAAAGACTCTCTCTGGAGTGAAGAATGAACAAACAAAAACAAGTACAGATATCACAATTAAAAAAAAAAGTTGTAAGAACATTCCACACTGAGAGATGTTATAGTTAAGCTTTTATACTTCAAGGACAAATAAAAAGTCTTCCAGATATCCAAAACAAAAAAACAAGTCACCTATATAATAGGGAGATATTAAGTTGGCTTTGCATTTCCCCAGAGCAATATTCAATATCAGACAATAGTGGTAAAAATGTTGTTACAAAGCTCTGAGAGAAAGAAAGTAAGAGCCAAGACTACTACACCCAGCTAAAGTGTCATTCAAATATAAAGGCAAAGGACACATTCTCAAGCATGAAACAATTCGGGAAATGCAATACTTACAATGTAGAGCTCAATCACTAGTATCTAAAACTGAAATTTAATTTTTTAAAAATGAGTTCAACTTTATTTATTTCATAAGCTATTTTAATTTCAAAGAAATCTTATAGGAAAATCTACATGAGAAAAAGAAATTTGAGGTTCAGCAATTCCTTATATTTCAATTCATCTTTTATCTATTATTAAAGTAAAATCGCATTTTATGTTTTTAATTAAAACAACAACTTTTGCCATATTTAACAAAAGTATTTCTATCTTTAATTGTAATCATTCCATCTGTACATATGATATAATCTATAGTATACATCCGGAATGATGTTCATTTAACACTATCAAGTTATTTGAACTGATTTTCCTTTTTTTTTTTTTCGAAACAGGATCCTGCTCTGTCACCTAAGCTAGAGTGTAGTGGCTCGATCACACCTCACTGCAGCCTCAACCTCCCAGGCTCAAGTGATCCTCCCATCTCGGCCCCAACCCACCAGTAGCTGGGACCACAGGCGCATGCCACCACGCCTGGCTAATATTTCATATTTTTTGTAGATACAGGATTTCACCATGTTGCCCAGGCTGGTCTCAAACTCCTGGGTTCAAGCATTCTGCCCACCTCAGCCCCCCAAATACTGGGATTACAGGCATGAGCCACCACACCCAACCGAGTGACCGTTTTTTCTTCTTTGAATTCTTCATAATAAAAATAAGTAGGTCATTTTCTATAAAACAAGTTTTGTTCATCTGTTTGCCTGCTTTGTTTGCTTGTTTTAGATGGAGTCTCGCTCTGTCGCCAGGCTGGAGTGCAATGGCACCATCTTGGCTCACTGCAACCTCTGACGCCCTGGTTCAAGGGATTCTCCTGCCTCAGCCTCCTGAGTGGCTGGGATTACAGGCACCCACCACCATGTCCAGCTAATTTTTGTATTTTTAGTACAGATGGGGTTTCACCGCATTGGCCAGGATGGTCTCAATCTCCTGACCTCGTAATCCACCCACCTCAGCCTCCCAAAGTGCTGGGATTACAGGTGTGAGCCACCGCACCTGGCCTCTGTTTGCCTGTTTTTAAATAAGAGCCTGGATGATAATACTGTAACATGTTAACAGTAATAGAAATATGCAATTCGAGGCCGGGCACGGTGGCTCATGCCTGTAATCCCAGCACTCTGGGAGGCCAAGGCAGGCAGATCACGAGGTCAGGAGTTCAAGACCAGCCTGGCCAACATGGTGAAATCCCATCTCTACTAAAAATACAAAAAATTAGCAGGGCGTGGTGGCGCATGCCTGTAGTCCCAGTTACTCAGGAGGCTGAGGCAGAAGAATGGCTTGAACCCAGGAGGCGGAAGTTGCAGTGAGCCAAGATTGTGCCATTGTACTCCAGCCTGGGTGACAGAGTGAGACTTCATCTCAAAAAAAAAAAAAAAAAAAAAAAAAAGAAATATGGAATTTGAGCAATGAGAATATGGAAATTTTTCTTCTTTATGCATTTCAGTTTTTAATTTACCAAACAAAAAAAGAAGTATACTAAGACTATAGAAGTTATATATGAATTTTCATTTTGCATCCGCAGATGACTTACCCAGACTGTCCTCACCTTTCCTAGAAGGCTGGTTTGTCATTTGGGAGGGAATCAGAGTCACCACTTGCCTCTAGGTGGAGTCCACTGTCCTACCCACTTCCCAAGCTCTCCCTAACTTCTTCTCCAGTGCTAGTCCAGAATCTGGGCAGAGGCCTGAGAATGAGGAGGATTGGCAAGCTCATCCCTGGAATCCCAGCTTTAGGCAGTTTTCCCTTGCTTCTACCTGAATAGAGGTAATATGCCTTTTTCTCCAAGAGTGACCTGATCCCCTTCTTTCTTTCACCTTCCCTCTTTGCACACCGTCTCACCCCATCCCACTTGGTACGCCAAAGGAGCTCAAGAAATCTCTCCCTTGGGAGTGGCATCTACCTCTAGAAGAGCTTGGAAGAGGTGGTCTGATTCATTAAGCTTTTACAAAGGAGTCTGGGGTCCAAAACTGACCTTTGACCAGCACAGTCATCAATGCATCTGCTTTCCTAAAGGATATTTTACTCAGGGGCAAGGACAATAAAGAACAAGAATCAGGGGCTCTAGGGTCCCTTCTTTAACAATGATACCTATGCTGCCTACTTCCCAAGAGAACATATTTTAATATGGTTAGTAAATGTAATATAGTTAATATTAATAAAATGTTTAAAATTACAAATCAGTATAAGTAGTTGTGTCATTACTGGACAAGGATGATTCTAAATTAATACCTTCACAAGCTTGTAGCTAGAGTTTCAATCTTCATCAAAGCATATGCCTTTGAGTCACAGACACCAGGCTTGAAACCCATTTTTCATATTCTTTACCTCCCAACTGAGCAAATTACTCAACCTCACTGCCTGTCACATTTGTGACATGTCAACAGTAAGATGTGCTTTACAGTGTTGTGAGAACTAAATAGGAAAAACACCTACTGAACTAAATAGGAAACACACTAAAATGTGAAAAACACCTACTTTATTAGGTAGTCAGTTTTAGCTCCCTTCCTTCTGCTGTCACAAAAAAACTTTTAAAAGAGAGCTTGGCCAGGCACAGTGGCTCACACCTGTAATCCTAGCACTTTGGGAGGCCGAGGCGGGCGGATTGCCTGAGCTCAGGAGTTCGAGACTAGCCTGGGCAACACAGTGAAACCCCATCTCCACTAAAATACAAAAAATTAGCCAGGCGTGGTGGCATGCGCCCATAGTCCGGGCTACTCAGGAGGCTGAGGCAGGAGAATTGCTTGAACCTGGGAAGCAGAGGCTGCAGTGAGCCAAGATGGCACCACACCACTCCACTCCAACATGGGTGATAGAGCAAGGCTCCGTTTCAAAAAAAAAAAAAAAAAAAAAGACAGAGAGCTTGTAACAAGGAATACCACAATACACAGATTTCACATCTTAAACAGCTAAAATAAAATGCCCGAAGAGGATGAGAAGGAGCCTATATAATCTTAAAATAGATATGTTTCCCAGCTGGTATTCTTTGATTACTAATTAAGTTAAGGCTTATTTATTTAGTAAATGCTTACTAATTGCCAGGCATTGTGTTAGAAACCTTTTATGTAACAACCCCATGAAGATTGACACTTATTATCCCCATATTGGAGAGAAGGAACCAAGATCCTAGAGATGAGAAGCAGTCAGGTCCATCCAATAACTCTGCAATAGCCTAACAAGAATTCCCTTCAGCCAGGCACGGTGGCTCATGCCTGTAATCCCAACACTTTGCGAGGCCGAGGCAGGCAGATCACCTGAGGTCAGGAGTTCAAGACCAGCCTGGCTAACATGGTGAAACCCCTTTCTACTGAAAATACAAAAAATTAGCTCACGCCTGTAATCCCAGCACTTTGGGAGGCCGAGGCGGGCAGATCACGAGATCAAGAGTTTGAGACCAGCCTCACCAACATGGTGAAATCCCGTCTCTACTAAAAATACAAAAATTAGCCAGGCATGGTAGTACATGCTTGTAATCCAGCTACTCAGGAAGCTGAGGCAGGAGAATCGCTTTAACCCGGGAGGCGGAGGTTGCAGTGAGCCGAAATCACACCATTGCACTCCAGCTTGGGCAACAAGAACGAAACTCCATCTCAAAAAAAAAAAAAAAAAAGAATTCCCTTCACAGTCAGGTCAGAAATCTAAGGAACACTGGTATCTTTGGAACCTGAGACACCCAAAATCTGTGTCTGCTCTTGACATGGGAAAACCCACATTAATGCCCTAATAAGACCTCTTAAACTTCGAATAATATTTCTTAGAATTTAAACTGAAGACTGAAGGAAGGAGCTAAGACTCTTTTGGTTTTGCAGAAAATTACTAACAATGCTGAAATTTGGAAAATCTAGCTTAACTGCAAAAGCATTAGTGTTATGTGGTACCATTCACTTTTATTAAACCCACATTTAGTTTGAATACTAGTTAATTGAAAATTGCCCACAATGTTAAAGATGAGTGATGGGTAAAACAATGTTCATTATATTCCTTCCCTTTAATAGTTTTACATTTTTCCATTGAGTTTTTTTTTTTAATCTACACACACACACACACACATCTCCCATGATCTCTGCAATAAGAGGCTGATTCATGTAAATTTTACAGAAAGCACCCTTTTCTGGATAATTTTAACTTTTCTTAAAAATAAACATTCCAGTCACCAATCCAAGGAGGGCGCAGCAGATCAAGAATGCACTGTCATGGCAGGTGGAGAATCAGTCATTATGGGAAGTGAAACAGACGCACGCGGCATAGGAACTGATACAGCAACATCTGATTCCATCCAGCGATCTTTAAAAAAGTAATCATTTCATCAGCTGTTGGCAGACTTTGCACAATGGCTTGCAGTACTACTTGGTGACAATTAAAAATACTAAAGCTTCAGTGCATTTTTTGTTGTGGAGGAAATACAAATGGAATGCTGAGTCAAAAGTAAATATGCACACTCATAGATGACTATGGGACACTTTGGAATGCATTCAGTGCTTCAGAATTTAAGATTTAAGACCAGATTCATGCTACTGAAGGTTGGGTCCTCTCCCGACTCACAAGATCATCAAAGAGTAGCCATTCAAAAATTTTAGTAGAATGACATCCTCTTTGACACTTTTCTTGACTTTTACAATATTTTGGTTTAATTATCATAACATATATACACATACACACACAGTGAGGGATGTGAACAACCTTAAAACACCTCAAAATGCACAGCGATAATAAAACACATTGCCAATTGTAAGTAAAGCAGTCATTATGACGATCGTCATCCCCAGGAACCAAGAGAAGCCTCTCAAGGGTCAGATTATTCCAGCGACCTCTTGGATGCCCCCTAGGCTTCTCTACAAACTGTAAGTGCTCATTATTATGTTCTCTAAAAAGGACTATTAGATTGCTAAAAAGAAACTTGCCAGCAAAGTCTCTAAATTGCAAAGTACTATCGTGTAACTTCTGGGGGACTCTATGCCCCTTTTTCTGACAGCTGTCATGTCCAAGGGTGGGCATAGGCAGCCATGTATTTACTACGTGACACTGCCTCTGTGCCACAGTCGATGAAGCAAAAGTGGACATCTGCACATACTCACCTCCAGAAGTTTGAATTGGGGCAGAAAGTGTAGCAGTTTTGTAGGATATATCACTTGGGAGGTGAGGAGCCTCTATCTTCTGCAACATGAACAAAGGAGCACAGAGAGGCCAGCAGAGGGAGAATAACAAGGAAGATGCAAAGACCAGAATCCCACTTCTCAAAGAGCGGCCCACGGTGGAGCTGCCTCAGGGCCATGGGCAACCGGAAGCTACCTCCAGGCTCTCACCAGCTCAATAGCACACTGATGCCAGGATGCTGAGACACTCACACTCCCTTATCACAAACTGCCCATTTCAAGTTCTAGTAGTTTGCGTGGGTGTTACTTCCTTCCAAAGAGCCTTGACTAGCAGTTACACTAGTCTAAGCTAGTTATTATGACTCTAAATAAGACACTAAGTTTCCTTGGGCAACTTCTGAGATCCTCACTTTCCTCTCCCCAGGGATTCTCATCTCATCACTGAAGAAGCTGGACTAACAACGATGCTTTTCAATGTTAAATTCTATGCATTACCTCAATACACCAAACTGATGGTGGCCGAGCTGGAGGCTGGAGCAGAGACAGGGATCTGGCTCTGGCACTCCACAGAATGCAATGCTTCCAGGGAACTCTGCTGAAAGCCCTGACTTGGATGCTCTCTAGGGACCCTGGCTTAGCCTTGGCAGATAATATTCCCACTGAAGAGCAGCTTTACTTGAGTAGCTCCACGTGCTTGCCCAAAGAAGGCAACAGATAGGGGATAAGGAGTGTTACTGAAGTCTGAGGACCAGGAAGCTGGAGAAGATGAGACTCTCACTGCCCATGGCCTGAACCGATGGCTCCCTGGGGGAAAGCAAACGCTTCCAGTCCTGGATGGTGGCGCCAGAGGGAGGCCGAGGTAAGTTATGATAGAGAGATCAGTGGCCAAAGGGCAGCGTCATCCCAGGGAACACCCCCCCACCACCTCTGATTCAGCAGCCCCGATTAGATGGAATAAACTGCTTTTCACTTTGGAAGTTTGGCTTCAACATAGTGGCAAGGGAGGGAAAAAAAGGAAGTGAACAAGGCAGCCGGCAGAGGTGGAGAGGCTCCAGTCCCAGCCCAGGCCCCCAAGGCCCATCTGGCCTTCCTTCTGGGGTTAACCATGATCCTTATTTGACCACAAATGGGGGGAGGAAAGAAAAAGGAAAAACTCCACAGAGACGTAAACAGAGGACATCAATACATAAAATAAAGAAGGGAAGGGGGTCTAGGAAGAGAAAGGCTCTTCAAAGCAAACTACAGAGCTCATTGTATGGGGACGCATTAAATGGCATTAATGACTCCCACGAAGTAAGAGCTTTGAATATATCTGCATAGCTATGTTATGTGATCTCTCAGTATTATTTTGGACTGAAGAATATCTTGTTCAGAATGATGGGCTTTTGAAGAAGCTCCTTCTTACTTGACAACTTGAAATTTTGTTAGACCAGTACACCATTCATAAGCTTTTAAAAAGATCTAATCAGAACTCAGGCAGCTTTGGCCAGGAATGGTGGTTCATACCTGTAAACCCAGCACTTTGGGAGGCCAAGGCGGATGGGTCACCTGAGGTCAGGAGTTCAAGACCAGCCTGAGGCCGAATGCGGTGGCTCCCAGCACTTTGGAAGGCTGAGGCAGGTAGGTCATCTGAGATCAGGAGATTGAGACCAGTCTGGCCAATGTGGTGAAATCCCATCTCTTACTAAAATTACAAAACTTAGGCAGGCATGGTGGCATGTGTCTGTAATCCCAGCTACTTGGGAGGCTGAAGCAGGAGAATCACCTGAACCCACAAGGTGGGAGGTTGCAGTGAGCCAAGATCACGCCACCGCACTCTACCCTGGGTGACAGAGCAAGACTCCATTTAAAAAAAAAAAAGACCAACCAGGCTGGCCAACATAGTGAAACTCCGTCTCTACTAAACATTTCTTTAAAATTAGTCAGGCGTGGTGGCAGGCGCCTGTAATCCCAGCTACTTGGGAGGCTGAGGCAGGAGAATTGTTTGAACCTGGGAGGTGAAGGTTGCAGTGAGCTGTGATTATACCACTGCATTCCAGCCTGGGCGACAGAGCGAGACTCTGTCTCAAAAAAAAAAAAAGAAAAAGAAAAAGAAAGAAAGATACAGAACTCTGGCAGCTTTAAGAAGAATTGCAGAATAAGCTGCTTCAAGACACGCTCTGGCAGAAAAATATTAACCACAATGATTAGCAATATTTATGACAATGAAGATGGATATTATTAATAATGCCTAACACCTACTAAAATGGTTACCTGGTACTGTGCTAAACACTTTATATGCATCATTTCATTTAACCCTCTCAATAACCAGTATAATAAAATCACTGCAATGACTGTGGGAGATACTAATGCTGCTGCTCCAGGGAATACACTTGCAGAACCAATGCTTCAGAGACAACAGAACCTTTCTTTTCTCCTAGTGCCCTTAGTTGCTGAGCTTTCAACCTTTAGCCTGTGAGTAGAAGTGCATGCCCAGTTTCACCTATCAGGCCTAGTTCACAAGCAAAGTACCACTACAGTGTATAACAGTCAGACCGAATGCTGGCCATGCCCCACAGCTATTTCTTTCTTCCAGACAAAAGTTACTAGCAATGCCAAATAACTCAGCTGTTCACAGACCAAAATGCATTTTTCAAATTAAGTTATTTTTAAGCCTGCTTTCTTAATAGCAACAATGTTCTAAGGACAATTTATAATACCAAAACAGATAAACAAACAAACTTAACAGTTTTGTTTGAACTCCTGGTCTTAGAAAAATATGCCAGCATCTGCAAAACACAATTAAATACCTAAACATTTTTATATTTGAATGAAACAAAACAAAACAAAACAAAACCTCAATAAATGTCTTTAACTATTGTTGGCTTTAAAAAGGCCTGTATCAGGTAACAAAGAAGGGAAAAGGAATGGGTGCTAACACCTTCTGGGTCGTGACCCTGTACTAAGATGGATAATTATTATAGAAGTGAGTTAACATTAATCCTATTTAATTAACCCTATTATTTAACAGATGTGTACAAAAGCTCAGAAAGACTCAAGTCACTTCCCAAGGTGTTGGTCAATCTTAAGGCCCTGCTTCAAACCAAGGCCTTTCTGCCTCCAAAGGCCAAATTATTTCCATTATGCCATGCACACAAAAATTCCTTAAATAAAAACATATAGTATTATGGAAATGTAGAGCTTGACAGGCCCCTAGAAACTCCCTAATTCAACATCTCATTTAATAGATAAGAAAACTATAATAAACAAGTAAGAAAACTATAATAAACAATTCCCAAAGATGGCCACCAACAATCCCTTTCCTCCTCTGGAGGTACACTGCTCCTTCCATCAAGAGGCAGAGCTGTTTCTTCTCCTCTTGACCTTGTGATTTGCTGCCCAGTAGAATACAGTGGAAATAACAGTATGCCAGTTCCAGAGGTAGTCCTTAGGAAGCTGGCAGCTTCCACTTTCATGTGCTCTGGGGAAGCCAGACGCCATGTTATAAGGGAGCTCAAGCCAGATTACTGAGTGATGAGACACCTTGTGAAGAGAGATGGTATCATTGAGAAGAACTAAACATGTGAGTGAAGTCTTCTAGAGCTTTGTAGCCTGGTCAGTAACCAAATGCATCTGAGTGATTGACCCCAGCCAAAGACAAATAAAGCAGAAAAACTGCCCAGGTGGATTTTCTGACCCACTGAAATGTGAGAATAGTAGGGCTTCTTTGTCACACAGATACAGATAACAGAAACAAAAGAGGTTAGCTGACTTGTCCCTAGACAAGAATCAATAGCAAGGACTAAAATCTAACAACCGTAACTTCTAATCCTGACCACCTGCCACTGTAGCCCAAAGTATAAACTGATTAATTTATAGTTTGGCTGCCCTATGGCTTTGCCATAACATCCCATTCAGAAACATGTCTGAAAAAAATGACCGGGCTCATCTGGTCATAACCCAGCTATGCTGGATGCTCTGGTATCTCTGTTTCACTAACCTTTATTTAATGATGTTAGTTTGACACATTAATTTCTCACTGCAAACTCCCTGAGGTTAGGGATGGGCAATCATCAGCCTCATCTGTGTCTATAGTGCCTAACCCAGGGCCTTGCATGATGAGGATAAATAAAGATTGCTAATTGAGCCCTCACATATGAAAAGAATTAGACTACCCCTCACTCCCAAGAATTATGAGACCAAGAACAAATAAGTCAAGGCCAAGTCCCTCAAATACTATACAGCATGTCACTGTAAGATAATAAAATAATTACTGACAGCCCAAGACATGCATAAAATGTTATTTTCCCACTTTCACAGCATTATGTCTTTTATTATTAATTTGATATCCAAAAGAAACCCTGTAAAACAGACACTGCTGTTACTCCTATCTTATAGCTGAAGAAATAAGATGCTCAGAGGGGTAATAAAATTCACCCAAAGTCATCCAGTTTTCATAAGTGAAACCACAACATGAATTCAGGAATCCTGATTAAAAGTCTGATATTTTAATTTTCTAGAATCCTTTCCTCAAAGACTTGATAATCTAAATTTCAAGAAGTACTATCAAAGAACCTAGAGTAAAATGAATATGGAGAACCATAAAAATTTAGAACCAGACATGATCTCAATTCTAATCGGTAACATATGGTGAATTTTTCAGGTAATAAGGATCTGGATGCTAGACCTGGTACATACCTTACCAGAATCTATATAATGCTA
Organism: Macaca nemestrina; assembly: GCF_043159975.1. Lineage (NCBI taxonomy): Eukaryota > Metazoa > Chordata > Mammalia > Primates > Cercopithecidae > Macaca > Macaca nemestrina. The sequence continues at coordinate 44,104,130 of NC_092139.1, read as the reverse complement.
TTCCACTGTGGAACAAACAGCATAACATTCTTTTTTTCACGTCATATTAAACTCGCAAAATACAGCACAAGTGTGTGCATGTGTGTATGTGAGGGTGTAGGGTAACTATTCATAACCTGATTATTTCCAACAGTCTGAAAACCAGTGTTTTTGTCACATGACACTCACATGGGACAAAGTGACACATACAGAGGCCTAGCTTCCTGTATTACTTAATCATGGATATTCCAAGAGTCTACTACTAGAGAAGTATCTCAAAGGACAATAAGCAAACACTGTGCATCGTTCGCCAAACACTATTTGGCTAATGACGACTACACTGCTGTACATTTTAGCCATTTCAATGGAATGTAATTTCCATGGAATTCTCTGGGACTGTAAACTGCAAGGACACTCTCAATCCCCACCCTCAAACTGACAGTAATAATAAGAAAAAGGAAAGGTGAGTCGGATGAGCAGTAATGGTAATAAAACTTCAAGGATTTCTTCCCAGACCTGAATGGCCCCCTCCAGCCTTTACTGCTGGGACCAGGGCTGAACTGGGGTCCCAAAGTTTTCAAAGGACAAAGAGGATCCTTACTCTCTGACCATCATCTCCAGGTTCCTGAATCTGGAAAGGAAGTACTGAAAAGGCAGTCTTGCGTCACTCTGAGAATGCTTTCCCTGGGGCCACTTTAGATAGTTTTCGTTGTTGGGACTGTTTTCCCTCGGTGTTTGGTGGTGGTACATCCTAGTGAGGAGGGCTCTATGGCAGAAGCAATCTAAATATATACATTCATAAAAGGCTAGGGATGCAAGTGTGCACATACAACCACCAGGCAAACAAACAGGCGTTTAGGATGTCATAGTAACTTAGGCACGAGACAACGACTGTAAAAGCGCTTTAGTTGCTGTGTTTCTTTAGATCACAGCAGGAAGATACTTTATAAAACGTGGAACAATGATGCCCCCTACAGCCCTCAGAGGGAATACAAGGTGCTTACTGAGTTCATCTATTTGGTCAGAGATCCTGAGTTTACTTCTCTGGTAAGAATTAATTTTTACACTAGAATAAATAATAAAAGCACATGCTTTGTACACATGTTGGAAAAAATGAAAAATATCAAGGTCTAACACTAAGAAATTAATTAAAATAAAATATAATGTCTAGATAATCAAAACCATTATACTGAAACATTTTACTTTTCTGAAGCATATAGAAACAAATTCTATCGATTGCCATCTTGATTATTAATAGAGACTGTTTTCAAAAGAATTATTAAAAATATTTTCAAAATGGAACTGTGGACTCCTAAAAGGAGAAATAGGTTGAGATGAATTTTTTTTTAAAAAAAAACAAATATACCACAAATTGAAGATTACAACATTCCCTGACTGGAACTGAAAAAAAGACCAGTAAGAAATAATTCAAAGCTGGAGTGACTTCCCTGTTCTCTACGAACCAAGACGAAAGAAACTTATCATCTTTGGGACAAGGAAAGTGGGGGGTACTGGGCACTTCAGAAATGCTTTAGACCACACTTGTCCAACTCGCTGCCCAGGATGGCTTTGAATGCAGCCCAACACAAACGTGTAAACTTTCTTAAAACATTATGAGATTTTTCTTTTGTGATTTTTTTAAAGCTCATCAGCTATTGTTAGTATAAGTGTATTTTATGTGTGGCCCAAGACAATTCTTCTTCCAGTGAGGCACAGGGAAGCCAAAAGATTGGACACCCCTGCTTTAGACTATTCAAGGCCTGTGCAGATACAAAAGAAGCATAGGACAGGTCTTCCTTCCCAGGGAATGTGGCTAGGCATAATGTATAGAAAAGCATATGGATATCACCGCAAGATGATGTTCTTAGGAAAAAAAAGAAATTGGAAATATATACAAAACATAACATAAACTGCACATAACAAAGAAACACATAGCAATAGAGAAATCAACATGGGAAAAGTTTAGAGGTGTAACAAAGAAAAAGTGAGTTATTCACTGGTCAAACTTGGAAAAAGCTGATGGGTGTGGACCAAGGAAGAAAAGGTGAGAGATAGCAAGTAGAGAGAAAACCACAGAAAAGCCAAATGACTGCAGGAAATGCAAATGCATTTGTTTCACAGGAATAGGTGGGCCACCTTCCCCAGTTCCGAGATGAAAACAAACATGGGTCCAAGTCAAAAAGGAAGGGGAGAGTAATTATCAGAATACCTTAAGTCTAGCTGGAGAGTTGAGATTAGATCCGTTTAAACAAAAGGAATTACCCTGATCACCTAAGCAAGGAAGTAACATGATGAATATGATGTTAAGAAAACATTACCCTGGCACTTGTCTAGATGAACTGAAATGGTAAGAGAAGAGAGGCACAGAGGTCCTCAGAGATTAAATGGACATAAAAACAAAGACAATAAAGGCTTGAATTTGTAAGAGAAGGACTAAATTCAAGATGCTCTGCAGAGCAGGAATGCATTTAGTAAGTGACTAAAGAATGAAGGACAAGAAGACATCATTTGGCAAGCCCAGGGTGTGTGAAGGTAGCATCAGAGGCTTTCAAAGCAAAAATCAGCTTAGATGAAAGCTATGATAAACTCAGTTGTTTGTTTGAAGTTTTAGTGATCAATGTAGGCAGAAACTTCTTGGAGGCAGGTGGAAAGTTGAGACTAAAAAGGAGGATGAGAAGCCAGAGTTGTATTTACACATTTTTTAGTCATCCAAAAAAAGAACAGACTAGTTTATCTATTATCACTTGAGCAAAGGACTGGGAAAATGAAGCCTAGAAAACTGGGTGTCTGGCCAGAAAGGCAGAGAGAACACTTAGAAAAAAAAAAAATTAATTTCAAGTCCAAGAACTTTGTTTCAAAGTCATCAACACTCAGAGCAGATGCCCTACAGAGTGAGAAGATACTTAAAAGCTTTAAGCCTGAGATAAAACTCACTGGGTGACTGCTCGTGTGAAAACTTTTACTAATTTTATTTCAATTCATTCACGAAATCAGCACATACTTACTTGAATACAGCTTCCAGCATGAGCAAAGCAATAGATCAATGATACCGAATGGGAAAACAGCGTCCTATGTTAGTTTGGGCATATCATCAACCACTCTGCAAACTCTCATTGACCCTGTATGTCTTTAAAACATAAAGCTCTTACAAGGAATACATGAAATTAGGGAGGAACTGGAAGATCCAGACTTTAAGTATCAGGAGAAGAAATACAGAGATACTTCTTTCACTTTAAAAGGTTCACAGACACAAATCTCTGTAAAAACATTCTTCGGGACAAAGGTTGCACACTCCAAAGTTATTTCCAGTGAAGAATATAACCATTTAAAATGTTTGTGATTTATTCTGTTTAGGCACTTCAGTTTTATTCTTTCTTAAAATGTGTAGAAAAATCAGTACCTAGAACTCAATTGATATGAAAATAATTGCATAAATCTTTTCAATGTGATACACAAAATCAACGCAGCCATTTTCAAATGAGCACTAATAATAAAGTCAGTACCACGTTCCCATTTAAGTAGACAAAAAACCTAGGACACAGGATTTAAGTGATTCCTTGAAGCAAACTAGCAAGACAAAAGCCTAGTGATTATCCATTTACTATTCAACTGTCTCTTTCTCTGGAAGTTTAAAGAGCTGCTCTATACTTCTATCAAAAAGGGGAAACCATTGTCAAATCTTAGGCTTGTTTCTCTTTTTGTGGTGTTCTAAGGAATGTGAAGACTAAGGTTAACTGAAATTCACAGAAGAGCATAAACCTATAATTGCTCTGAAAGAGTGGAAAGAAAAACATTGATAGTAAAGATGCAAGGAGTTCTTTTTTTTTTTAATAAAATCTCTCCTTTCCTCCTAAATATTAATAAAACCTTAAATCTTTTACTTTAGATTTAGAAAATGACTCATGCTTCCTACCCCTAAATTCCAGCCCTCCTCTCTCCCAGAATAAAAAGTAGACAACCCCATCAAGAGCAAAAGTAAAAGCTTTTAGCCTCCAGGAATGGGTGGGAAGAAAGAGGAGGGGATCATTACACATTCCCTGTAGAAGACAAAGCCAGATGCACATTCCAGAGAAATCTGGCGGGTCCGAGTTTTTCCTTAAATACAGACTGGCCTGTCACTAAGCCAGGCTCTGTAATCTTCCCAGGCTGCCACCGCTAGGGAAGCCAGGAATCCCTTCTAATTAATCAAGTCCTCCCAACAAAAATTTTCCCACCCACAATAAAGTAGGTTGGGGGAAAGGGAAGCAGCAGAGAAAGCTCTGCAGCCAAAAGAATTCTAGACTTTAGTATAATACCTAACTAATCCAAGAAAACAGATGCAGGAAGCAGAGGAAATGATCTACAGAGACACACAATGAGCTAGGAAACTTTCACAGCACTGCTCCGCTGGGACCCAGAATTTAAATTCAAAATCATAAGATATAATTATTACTGAAAGCGAGTCTGGCAACATCCTATACTTTTTCAAATGCCTCTAAGGCAGGGGGTGGACACAAAATTTCCTGAGGTAGATACCATGTGTATCACTTGACCCTTTTAACAATAATTTGATATTTGGATTTCTTTTTTATTTTGCTAAAGTTTTGTTTTAATGGATAAACATTCATAATTATTACATTATGTGTCCATGTCTATTTCTTGCAAAGGAAATGGCTTTACCTTGGCCTTGCTAACTTACCCCACACCTGCAGCCGGTTTAACCCAAGGTAACTTCATTGAAGGCTTATTCTGATAAGGTACAAGGAGGTAGGAGTACCAAGGATACAGCGATTTAGATCTGTGTTAGCCAATACAGCTGATACTAGCCACTGGTGCCTACTGAGCATTTGAAATGCGGCTACTAGGAATTGAGATGTAGGCTGGACGCAGTGGCTCATGCCTGTAATCCCACCACTTTGGAAGGCAGAGGCAGGCGGATCACTGGAGGTCAGGCATCGGAGACCAGCCTGCCCAACATGGCGAAACCTCGTCTCTACTAAAAATACAAAAATTAGCTGGGCATGATGTCGTGTACCTGTAACCCCAGCTACTTGGGAGGTTGAGACAAGAGAATCACTTGAACCTGGGAGGCAGAGGTTGCAGTGAGCCGAGATCTTGCCACTGCACTCCAACCTGGATGACAGAGCAACAGAGTGAGACTCCGTCTCAAAAAAAATAAATAAATAAAAGATATATCTGTATACATATTCCATATATAAATCAGTGTGTGTGAGTGTGTTTATTCCAGACTTTGCAGGCAAAAAGGTCTTTATTTCAACTACTCAACACTCCACTCTACTGTAGCATAAAAGCAGCCAGGGATGATATGTAAACAAGTGGGAGTGGCTGGATTCCCGTAAAACATTATTTACAAAAACAAGCAGCTGGCATGTGGGCTGTAATTTGCAGATCTCTGGTCTAGATCTTTTCCCTACCCTAAAGAGTCTATTATTTTGGAAATTTTAAAATGCTGGGGTGGGTGCAAAGCTCGGGTAAGATTGCTATGAAGCCTTGGGGAGACGTGCCTGCTGTTACCACTTCTTTCAGTTAAAATAAGAGTCACTCACTGAAGTACAGGACATACCTCCCTGCTACAAGCTGCAGTAGCCCAGAAGTCTACAGACCCTGAAAGTTATACTTCCAAGGATTCCCACATCTCATGCACTACTGCCATTTCCTGGAAGTCTGGCCTCAGAAAAGTCTTCAACTCTTGAAAGAATTCAAGAGCCAGCTGCGCAGTGGTAGTGCCGCCTGTAGTCCCAGCTACTTAGGAGGCTGGATCGGGAGGATAGCTTGAGCCCAGTAGTTCATGTTCAGCCTGGGCAATATAACGAGATCCTGTCTCTAAAAAATAGTGATAAAAAAAAGAATTCAAGACCAGAACCACAGCAATTAAAAAGAAAAAACAAAAGTATTCATATGCAGGAAGGTCAGAAGATCTTTCTTCGCTTGAAGAAGAGTAAATCATTTGCAAGAATAATTAATGCCATTCCAAGGGCAGTCTTAGAATAAACAACCGAGATCAAGTGGCAAACTACTTGGTGTTCATCAGTTTTTCTGTTACTTTGAAACCCTGCTCTATGCAAGTACTTTTCAACCCAGTCAAAAGTGGCTGCATCTATGTGAAAAATTTGCATAAGTTAATTAATTCCTTTTAAATTTTATTAATTTTTTTTTTCAAACTTAGAGATGGGGTCTTGCTATGTTGCTCAGGCTGCTGGTCTCTAACTCCTGGCCTCAAGTGATCCTCCCACCTGGGCCTTCCAAAATGCAGGGATTACAGATGTGAACCACTGTACCCAGCCTACATTTTATTTATGCACTTAATTTTTATATTAATCCATAGACACATATTAAAATGATATATCAAAGTGAGGTCTCAAGCTGGGTGTAGTGGTGCACATCTGTAGTCCCAGCTACTCAGGAGGCTGAGGCAGGAGGACTGCTTGAGCCCAGTAGTTCAAGATCAGACTGGGCAGCATAAGTAGACCCCATCTTTCAAACAAACAAACAAACAAACAAAATGGCCTCTTCTGCCTCATCCAGCTCCCTCTCTCACTCCAACTCTCGCTCACCAAGGGCAACCACACTGAAACTTAGCTTTCTGATCTGGTAATTTGCCAACATATTTCTAAACACTATGTTTATCCTACGAATGTCTTATTACTTCAGTTTTATATACTTTATGTGTGAAATGAGGACTTAATCCTTATAACTGCCCTTCCACATGTTTCCTTCCCCGGCCTTCCAAAACTTGGAGTTCACAATATTATGAAATGTAACCTCTGTTCAAAGCTGAACCATGCAGGAGGGTCACTTGAGCCTGGGAGTTCAACGCTGCAGTGAGTTATGACTGTGCCACTGCATTCCAGCCTGAGCAACAGGGCAAGACCCCATCTCTACAACAAGAAGAACAAAAAGCTGAGCCATGTAGTATACTATGCTTAATTTCCTATCTTGCACAATCTTTTGTTTACTGAGAGCTGAGGGTTGCATCATTTTTTTGTTTAGTTTTCTATATTCTTATGACTAAATCATTCCCATGCTACCTGATAGGCCTAAAAAAATTTCTTCTCAATGCATTTAAATACATGAAGTATTTTATTCATTTCATTTTTTATTGGAGACATCTTTCATGGAACCCTCTGTCTTCTTCCAATAGGACTGGTTGCAGTTCAGAAACCAATACTCAGAAATATAACTCTTTGACATGCTAAACTAAAAAAGCAGCAGCAAGGTCTCTCTGACCTCCTCCCCTCCTCCCCTCAATCCATTGTCTCTCCCAAAGCACAAGATGAGGCTGTTCGCTGAAGCTCCATTATCTTCCTAGAAACTGGATACCCAAAGAGGAACACAATTGCCTTCCATATCTTCCCTGAAATTATCTATAGCAGAAAAGAAGACTAAAGAATACAAACACACAGTGGACAGGCATTTCAACTAGATATTATCTGCTTCTTGGCTCATTCAAATTCTAAAGAAAATCATATACAAGTTAATTTCTGTTTCTCAGGTCCATTCATTTCCCCTAAAAATCAGTTACCCCTATATCTCCCAGTTCCCTCTCCCCAGTGAGAGGTCAACCATCTGGCCCTTTGGGTTTTCGTTTCTTGCTGCTGTTGTTGTTTTTAAAGCCAGGGTCTCTCTATGTTGCCCAGGCTGAACTCAAACTCCTGTGCTCAAGCAAATCTTCTGCCTCAGCCTCCCCAAATGGCTGGGACTACAGGCATATGCCATCACGTCCAGCTTTTGAGTGTTTATATTTTGTATGACTTCCATGCACTTGCATGAACATAATAAATTTGTTATGCTTTCCTTAGTTAACTTAGTCTTTTGTTACAGGAGTGCTGGCTGTGACCCTTCATGATGGGGAGGAAAGGATCACGCCCCTTCCACCCTTACATTTTCTAGGCAAAATACACAGTAATCATCAAGGAATTTGGTTAGGCCCTCACCTGTCTGGTTCCCTATTTCCTGGATCCTATATCTGATTCTTTCTCTGTTTATTCCCCTATTTTGGAAGATGACATCCTTTCTAAAACAGTGTGCACATCAGAAGGGAAGTGTTTTCTATACTCTGCATCCTAAAAATGTCTCTATTCCACCATGTGACTGAACGTTGGGCTGTAAAGGGAATTCTTGGTTGGAAACCATTTTTCCTAAAATATTAAACATATTGTTCTACTGTCTCCTAGTTATTGCTATTGAGAAGGGTGTTCTGATTCTTGATCCTCTGTATGTGATCTGTTTGTTTCTTAAGTTCTTCTCTAAATTCCCAGTGTTCTGAAATTTTAGGATGATATGCCTTAGCACAACTCTTTTTCACTGACTTTATTGTGTATTCGCTCACAGCTCTTTCAAACAGGAACTTTGTATCCTCCACTTCCAGTAAATTGTATTGTATTGTTTCTTTCATAATTTTTTCTCAACCATTTGTTTTTCTTTTAGAATTCCAATTTTTCATATCAAGAATGAAACTCTAATTTTCTTGTGGTTTTCTCTTCAATTTTTTTTTTTAATCTATTATTTTCTTGTTCTACTTTCTGGGCAGTGTTCCTTGGTGTTTGCCCCATACTTTATCATATTTTTATTTATATTATGCTTTTAATTTATAAGAGCTGTTTCTTGTTCTTGGGAATTTCCCTAGTTTGTAACATCCTAACCTTGTTTTGTGGTTATATGTAATAGCTTCCTTCTTCGCTCTAAGGAAGCAAATTATAGTGCAGTTAAAGTCTTCTCTGGCTCCCTAGCACCTCTCTGCTCTTTAGAGTTTGTTCATTCACTATATTTTCTAATTCTCATACTCTATGTTCTTCTTAAATCTGCACGAATGCTCTTCTGTCCATTCATAATTTAAAAAGAAAATGAATGGTTATTGGAAATTTTTATCTCCCTTATTGACTGATGGGCTTTGGGAATCCAGTAGGAACCCATCTGTTTGGTTGGGGGATACCAAATATAGGCTATGCTATTCATCAGATAAGCAGGCTTTAGGTTAAGAAGTATGACTAGAGATAAAAAGAGACATTTCACAGTGATTAAGGACTTACTTCAATAGATATAACAGTTATAAATCCACACACACCTGCTAACATAGTCTCAAAATATACAAAGCAAAAATCAAAACTAAAAGGAGAAATATATAAATTTAAAATCACAGTTGAAGGTTTTAATGCACCTCTCTCAACAGATAAAACAAGTTAACAAAAATATTAGTAAATACATACAATTAACAAACCAGACCCAAGTGACTATACTTAGTTCACTGCACATGACAACCATCACATTTTCAAGTGCTTATGTAACATTTACCAGAACAGAGAGAGGTGCTGTGCTAAACATTAATAACAAAATGATTATTAGAAAATTTGCAAATACTTAGAAACTAAACAATATGCATTTAAATAGCCAATGGATCAAAAACAAAATCACAATGAACACTGGAAATTATTTGACTTGAGTTATAACAAAATCCCTACTTTAACTGCATCCCTATCAAAACATGAAGGATACAATTAAAGTAGGAAATGCTTAAAGAGAAATTTATAACTTTAAGTACATGTATCAGAAAAGAAGGCTCTACACCAAAAATTTAACCTTCCACCTTAAGAAGCTAGAAAAGAGTAAATTTACCCAAAGAAATTAGAAGGAAATAATAAAGAAAGAAGTAAGGAAATAATAAAATAAAATACCAAACATACTACAGGATAAAAGAATTCAAAGCCAGAACTGGGTTCTCTGAGAAGACTAATAAAATTAGTAAGCCCCTAACAGTACTAATCAATAATCATCCCTTTGGAAGGTTCAAGCCTGGCTGTCAGAATATTTGGAAGCAGGATATAAGAGCCAGGAAGGCTGAGAGCTGCTGGTATCATAATGCCCTAGAGGTATAAAAAATAAAAGAGAGTGGAGAATGAACTCATTACAGTTAGTTAAGCCACAAGTTGTGAGGAATTTCAATTTATACTTCTGTATCCCATTAGCATATAATATAATATTTGACACATATATAAACATGCAATGTATATATCCTCATATAATACTTTCTGGTTTATATGGGCTAGTTTGTCCATAACTAAAACTATAAATTTTTGGAGAAGGAGCTATTCAATAGAGGTTTTTACTTAATTCCCTTGAGAAATTACGACTTTCATGAAAATGCAACTAAAAAAATCTCTGCTTATTGACCAAGGAAAGCAACATGGAAACTTGCTATTCACTCAGGACCTTGGAATGCCAGGAGGGGAATGGAGAACAGCAAGGAAGTGAGAAACTGTTTGCAAATTACAAAAAAACATCAAGCTTGTGCCAGACTCTGTTGTAAGTTCTAAAGTTATACTACCAACAAGGTGGTAGAATCTCGAGCCATGAAATTAGTATAAAATCTGGTCCAAAATGACTGAAATGTTAATGGCTCTAGCAGAAGTAAACTTAAAATTGTTCAAGTACTCTGCAGGATTCATAAGTCTTTCCACGTGTGTGTGTGTGTGTAGGATGTCACTGAAAATGAAGCACAATCAAAACGTACACACATTAACAATCCAGCAATCTCAACAACCAATTTATTCCACACTTAATAAATAATAGTGAAATAGATTTATTAGATTTTATTTATTTTATTAGATTGTTCTAATCTAAGAGACTATAAGTTATTTTAAAATTATTAAGATAAAAGGAGAAAATTGAAATAAATTTTTAAAACTAGGGAAAGTATATAGAATAAGTGCTGGTAGAATTTGAATTTTTAAAATATAAACAAATATAACTTCTTAAATAAAAAAATACAGTCACTAAAAGTGAACAAGTCAAAGAGAAGATTAAATACAGATAAGCAGATTTTAGTGAAGTGAAAGAGGTCTGATCAAAAAGCACTCTGGACCAGGCACAGCGGCTCATGCCTGTAATCCCAACATTTTGGGAGGTCAAGGCAGAAGGATCACTTGAGCCCAGGAGTTTGAGATCAGGCTGGGCAACATAGCAAGACTCCATCTCTACAAAAACTTAAAAATAAAAAAAAATTAGCTGGGAGTGGTAGTACATGCCTGTGGTCCCAGCGACTCAGGAGGCTGAGGCAGGAGGACTGCTTAAGCCCAGGAGGTCAAGGCTGAAGTGAGCCATATTCACACCACTGCACTCCAGCCTGGGTAACTGAGTGAGATCCTGTTTCAGAGGGGGGAAAAAAAGCACTCTCAATGCAATAAGGAAAAGAAAAACAGGGAAGGGCAATTGGCCACTGGCCACACAGCACTCACACAAGACTTCAGGAGCAGTGTTCTCTGGGGAGAAAGCATGTCTGAAAATATCAGTAGCAGGTGTGCAGGTCTCCTGCTGCCCATGATACCCTGGAGCAGAGCACAGAAATCTGGCAAAACTCACTGTCAGATATTTAAAAAGGGATCCCCATGCTTGAGTCATGGAGCTTTTAAGTAAGGTACATGGAGAAGCACCGGTCCCTAGACTGTCAGAGGCAGAAATACAACTACAAAGTGATGTACAGAACCCTCAATATGATGTGTCAGAACCCTGTCCCTATCCCTATTCTGCCAGCCTGACACTCACTGTTGAGGCAACTCCTCTGCCTACCATGATCTGGAAGCTTTGTTCCAAGCCTTACAGGTATCACTATAAGATGGGATAATATGGTAGCAGAATATGCCACTTCCATGTGTATGGAACTGACCCATCTCTGGCATAATTAGGCGCCTCAGGTCCAAGCTTCATGGTTGACCAGGATGGTCTGCCCTACTTGGCCATAGCCAGTTTCAACAGAGCTTTGCAAGAGGCCCAGCCCTTTTCTGAGCAGACAGACTACCGGGGCTCAGTCCTGGATAAAATTAATCTCACTCCTCCAGCATATAATGAACAGTCATATGAGACTATCCAACAAACTTCAAATAAAAGTTCTCTATAAGAAGAGAACAGAGAGAATTAGGAGAGGCAGAGAAAATGGTCAAGAATTTTCCAAAACTGATGACTTGAGTCTTCAAATTGAAGACATACATTGCATCCCAAGCCAGATTAATAAAAGCAAAACTATAACTAGAGATTTCATAGTGAAACTATAGAAGAGCAAAGACAAAAATAAATCTTAAGAGCAACCAGAGAAGAATGACAGATAACCAAGAAAGGAATCAAATCAGGCCAAACAGTGAACTTCTGAGGTGAGTAGTCTCCATAGACACACCCCAACAATTCTCCTGATCCCTGTGAGAAAATGCTGCTTCTCAAGTTAAGAGTGCAGGTTCCCCTGACTCAAGGCTGGCCCTGTGAATGCTCTGATCAACAGAAGGCCACAGAAGTGGCATCTGAGATGTCTGCATCTAGGCCTTCAAAGCACTGACAAATCATACTTCTTTCATTGTGCAAGTCTTGTCCTAAGATGCCACCCCTCAAAACTCAGTTACCGGGTTAGATGCCCAAGCCACACAGAATAGGCACATGGATGAGAACTGAAGAACAACAATTAATAGATCCAGCAGAGATTCCAACCAAAGCCAGCATTAACTGCCACTGAGTATGCCATCTTTCATGTTCCACCTAAGTGAGGCCCTAAGTAGAACTGCAGCCCCAACCAACGTCAAAAGGAAAAATTACTCAATTGATGCTAAGCAACCTACAGAATCAGGAGAGATCATAAAATGGTTGGTGTTTCAAGCCAATAAGTTTTAAAGTGGATTTTAAGCATGAATAGATAATGAAAACATTTCTCAGTAGTAAAAAAAGATGCCAGAAGACAATTAAAAAGTATCTTTAAAGTGTTGTTGGAAAATAATGCTCAACCTAGCATTCGAAAACCAACTAAATATCTTTCTTTCCTTTCCTTCTTTTTTTTTGAGACGGAGTCTCGCTCTGCGCCCAGGCTGGAGCGCAGTGGCCTGATCTCAGCTCACTGCAAGCTCCGCCTCCGGGGTTTACGTCATTGTCCTGCCTCAGCCTCCCAAGTAGCTGGGACTACAGGCACCCGCCACCACGCCCGGCTAGTTTTTTTGTATTTTTTAGTAGAGACGGGGTTTCACCGTGTTAGCCAGGATGGTCTCGATCTCCTGACCTCGCAATCCACCCGTCTCGGCCTCCCAAAGTGCTGGGATTACAGGCTTGAGCCACCGCGCCCAACTAAAACCAACTAAATATCTTTCTAAGGTAAGACCAAAATATATTTTTAGACACACAAATAGTTAAAGTTCATCACTTATATGCCTTCACAGGAAGAAATACTAAGAATATATAGGGATACAAGAAATAACTGAAAGCAATGAAATTTATAAATATGTTAGCAAATCTAAATAAGCACTGACTTGGTTAAAAATAAGACAGAGCTATAACATTAAATAGTATCTAATCTGGCCAACTAGCTATTGTAATTTATATTCTGATGTTTTGAACTTGCACTTATGGTAACACTAGCATACAGAAAATGTCCTAAAGAAACAACAACATATATGAAAGCATCTGCAAGATCTTGTACTCACTATTAGTTCTTCTCTTCTCCCTTCCCACTATCCCTCACACAGCAGCCTCCCATCTATCCACACCTGGTCTCAACCCCAGCCATCAAGGAACAAAGAAGGGACATTTATAAGAGGAAAATGAAAGAGGGCAACCAAGTAAGAGAACTCTCCTGGCATTGACCCAGGTAGAGAATTTGCTGATTCCTTCTTTTGATTACCTTTTATCTGCTTTGACATAATGAGAAATCATGCCATGGACCTGGAATATGAATAATAATTTTTAACAGTAAAGACCAAGGGATGACCAAAAAGCATCTTTAAAAGACGAAGCAAGGAACGCCTCATAACCATATGAACATTTTCTCCCCCATCTCGTTCTCAAAATATAAATTTTCAATCTGCCTAGAGTCCCCAAAACACCAAAAGCAACTGCAACAAAAGCAAAAATTGACAAATAGGATCAAATTAAACTAAAGAGCTTCTGTACAGCAAAATAAACTATCATCAGAGTGAACAGACAACCTACAGAATGGGAGAAAATACTTGCAAGCTATCCATTTGACAAAGGTCTAATATCCAGAGGAACTTAAACAAACTTACAAGAAAAAAAACAAACGACCCCATTAAAAAGTGGGCAAAGGATGTAAACAGACTCTTCTGAAAAGAGGACATTCATGTAGCCAGCAAATATATGAAAAAAAAGCTCAATATCACTGATCATTAAAGAAATGCAAATCAAAAACAACACAATACCATCTCACGCCAGTCAGAATGGCGATTATTAAAAAGTCAGGAAACAACAGATCCTGATGAGGCTGTGGAGAAAAAGGAATATTTTTACACTGTTGGTGGGAGTGTAAATTAGTTAAACTATTATGGAAGACAGTGAGGCAATTCCCCAAATATCTAGAGGCAGAAATGCCATTTGACCCAACAATCCCATTGCCAGGTATATACCCCCCAAGATATAAATCATTCTATTATAAAGAAACATGCATGCGTATGTTCATTGCAACACTATTCACAATAGCAAAGACAGGGAATCAACCTAAATGCCCATCAGTGAAAAAACAGATAAAGAAAATGTGGTACATATACACCATGGAATACTATGCAGCCATAAAAAGGAACAAAATGATGTCCTTTGCAGGGACGTGAATGGAGCTGGAAGGCATTATCCTCAACAAACTAATGCAAGAACAGAAAACCAAATACCTCACAGTCTCACTTATAAGTGGGAGCTGAATGAGTACACATAGACACATGGGGGGAAATAGTACACACTGGGACTTGTTGGTGGTGCAGGGGGAGGGAGAACATCAGGAAGAATAGCTAATGGCCACTGGGTTTAATACCTAAGTCATGGGATGATCTGTGCAACAAACCACTGTGGCACATGTTTACCTATGTAACAAACCTGCACATCCTGCACATGTGCCCCAGAACTTAAAAGTTGAAAAACTTTTTTGCAGAGTCCCAAGTGTAAAAAGTAGAAAGTTAGGAACTTCAATTTTCAATTAACATAGAACTCAGTTATATTAGACAGTGATTAGACACTTTTTAAAGAGCTATTAAACATTACTTACTTTAACAGCAAATTTCTTAGATGCCATGGCTTACTGACTCCACAGTAACTACAAACCTTTAAGAAAAAAAAAAAGTTATAATTAGATATATTAAAATTTCTTTTTATTTGGATATTATACAGGAAAAAGATTGGCTAAATAGTAAAATATCAATGGGTTATTTTGAGATGAATGTTCACTTATAATTCCCTTAACCAAAATACTATATTAAATTAGTAATTTAAGCACTGCTTGCAAAGAAAAGGACAGGCCCTGGCCAGGCATGGTGGCTCACACCTATAATCCCAGCATTTCAGGAGGCCAAAGTGGGAGGATCACTTGAGCTCAAGAGTTGGAGACCAAACTAGGCAACATAGCAAGACCTTATCTCTACAAAAATTAAAAAAAAAAAAAAAAAAAAAAAAAAAAAAGGGAGAAAAGCACAGGCTCAGATGGCTTCCCTGCTATATTCTACCAAATCTGTAAAGAATAATTTAAACCAATCCCTCATAAACTCTTTTTAAAAAAACAGTAGCATAAGAAAATTTCTCAAATAATTCTGAAGCCAGTGTCATCCTGATACCAATACCAGAGAGAGACATCACAAGAAAACCACACATCAATGTCCCTTATGAAGAAAGACCCAAAAATTCTCAACAAAATACTAGAAAATCAAACATAGCAACATGTAAAAAAGATTATACACCATGATCAAGTTGGATGTATTCCAAGAATGCAAGGATAGTTTAAGATCTGAAAATTAATCAATATAAGACACTCTATTAATAACAGAAAAAAAATGCACATAATCATCCCAAATACAAAAAAAAAAAATCCAAAACGCTTTTTTAATTTAAAAAAAAAAAAAAAAGGCCAACACAATAGGAATAGAAGGGACTATCTCAACCTGATAAAAGATATTTAGGAAAAACCAAGTGCTAAAATCATACTAAATGATGAAGACTAAATGTTTTCTCCCTTAAGATAAGAGACACATCTTTACAAGAAATGTCTGCTCTTGCCACTTCTTTTCATCATTGTACTAAAGGTTCTAACTAAGGCAATTAGGCAACAAAAAGAAATAAAAAGCATCCAGATTAGGAAGAAAGAGATAAACTGTCTATTCATGAACAACATGTTCTCATATATAGAAAACCCTAAGAAATCATCAAAAAACTACTAGAATTAATAAGTTCAGCAAGGTTGTAGGATATATGATAAATATTTTAAATCTACTATATTTCTACATACCAACAATAGATAGTCCTAAAATAAAATTTAAAGAAAAATTCCATTCATAATAACATGAAAAAGAATACTTAAGAATAAGTATAACAAAAGTACAAGATTTGTACACCAGAAGTAATAAAATATAATTGAAAGAAATTAAAGACTTAAGTGGAAAGATAACCCATGTTCATGAATTGTAAGACTTAATGCTGTTAATATAGCAATATTCCCAAAATGTTCTCAGATTCAATGCAATCCCTATCAAAATCCTAGCTGACTTCTTTACAGAAATTAACAAGTTTATTCCAAAATGTATATAAAATTGCAAGAGCTCTGGAGTAACAAAAACAATACTGAAAAAGAAGAATGAAATTGGAGAACTCAGGCTTCTCAATTTAAAAGCTTACTATGGTTGGACGCAGTGGCTCATGCCTGTTAATCCCAGCACTTTGGGAGGCCGAGGAAGGCAGATCACGAGGTCAGGAGTTCGAGATCAGCCTAGCCAACATGGGGAAACCCCATCTCTACTAAAAATACAAAAATTAGCTGGGTGTGGTGGCATGCACCTGTAATCCCAGTTACTTGAGAGGCTGAGGCAGGAGAATCACTTGAACCCGAGAGGTGAAGGTTGTAATGAGCCAAAATCATGCCACTGCACTCCAGGTTGGGTGACAGAGCAAGATTCCGTCTGAAAAAATAAATAAATAAAAGCTTACTACAACATCACAACAATCAGAACAGTATGGTACAGGCTGAACATCCCTTACAGAAATGCTTAGGACCAGAAGTGTTTCAGACACAGGATTTTTTTTAGATTTGGAATATTTACATATACATGATGAGATATCCTGGGGATGAGATACAAATCTAAATACAAAATTCACTTATGTTTCATATATACCTTATACAGATAGCCTGAATTTTATATATTTTTATGATTTTGTGCATGAAACAAAGTTTTGACTGCATTTTGACT
Organism: Macaca nemestrina; assembly: GCF_043159975.1. Lineage (NCBI taxonomy): Eukaryota > Metazoa > Chordata > Mammalia > Primates > Cercopithecidae > Macaca > Macaca nemestrina. Next base: position 44,086,953 of record NC_092139.1, on the reverse strand, counting down.
ACAGACTGTCATGTGAAGTCAGGTGTGGAATTTTGTACTTGTGGCATCATGTTGGCATTCAGAGAGTTTCAGACTTTCCAGGATTTCATATTTTGGATTTTCATATTAGGGATGCTCAACCTACACTAGCACAAGAACAGACATATAGGCCAGGCACGGTGGCTCAGACCTGTAATCCCAGCACTTTGGGAGGCTAAGGCGAGCAGATTATTCAAGGCCAGGAGTTCGAGACAACCCTGACCAACATGGTGAAACCCTGTCTCTACTAAAAATACAAAAAATCAGCCAGGCATGGTGGTGCACACCTGTAATTCCAACTACTTGGGAGGCTGAAGCACGAGAATCAGTTGAAAGCAGGAGGCAGAGGTTGCAGTGTGGCAAGATCATGCCACTGCACTCCAGCCTGGGGGACAGATTGAGACTCTGTCTCAAAAAAATAAATAAAAGACATACAGGTCAATTGGAATAAAACTGATAGAAATAGAGCCTTAATTCATGTTCAATTGATTTTCAACAAGGGTAATGAGATAGCTTGTTTCAACAAATGGTTCCAGGACAACTGGGTATCCATATGCCAAATAATAAAGTTGGACTGCTACATCACACTATGTACAAAAAGTTAATTCAAAATGGATCAAAGACCTAAATATAAGAGCTAAAACTATAAAAATCTTAGGAAAAAAACATAGGCATAAATTTTGGTGACCTTTCATTGGGCAACAGTTTCTTAGATATGATACCAAAACAGAAGTGACAAAAGCAATTAGTAAGTTAGATTTTATCAAAATTAAAAACTTTTATACTTCAAACCAAGAAAGTAAAAAGATAATACACAGAACAGAAAAAAAGTCTGCAAACATCTGATGAAGGACTCATGTCCAGAATATATAAAGAACTCAACTCAATAAGAGGAAAAATAACTCAATTTAAAAATAAGCAAAGAATTTGAATTCCTTCAAAGAAGATCTACAAATGACCCATTAAGCACATGAAAAGATGCTTATCATTAGCCATCAAATAAATGCAAATCAAAACCACAATGAGATATTACTTTATACCCATTAAGATAAATAGCTAAAATCAAAATGACAAATAATAACAGATGTTGGCAAGGATGTGAATAAACTGGAACTCTCACACATTGATGATAGGAATGTAAACTGTAGCCACTTTGCACAATAGTTTGATAGCGTTTCAAAATTTAAAGAGTTGCCACATGACCCAGCATTTCCATTCCTAGGGATATAACCAAGAAAAAAAACAACAACTCCATACAAAATAATTATACAGGAATGCTCACAGAAGCACTACTAATAATTGTCGAAAAATGGAAACAACCCAAATGTCCATCCACTAATGAACAGATAAACAAAATGTGATATATCATACAATAGAATATTATTTGGCAATAAAAAGGTAAATATTCCCCTTTACTGTGCTCAGCCAGGCAACCACTTTTTCTCACCCTGGCACAAAACCGGAGTATTTTCTGGAGAGGGTAAGACAGAGGATCTCTAGTCTGGAAAACACTAGGCACAGTAGAAGGAGGAATCTTCTGAACAAAGAGAAATTAGGGAATACAAATGGAGACCTTCCTCTGCCTGCATGCCTCTCTACCCTGCCCACACTCTCCAGAGGGCAGACTAAAACCTCCCTATTCAGAGAATTGGACTAACCTAAAAGACAGCGTCTAAAAATACTGACATAGGGGTTCCCCAAGGAAACAGCCTAAACAGATGGCTCTTAAGTGAAGTCCAGATCCATAAGCCCCACACCCATATGCAGAGATTCTAGTTCTCTTTTAATGTCCCACTCTCAAATATAAGTCAACAAGCAGGAACCACCTGCCACCTAAAGCAAGATTATATTATGAAAGAAAAACAAACAGAGAAAAAAAACCTACTTGGCTGAAACAAAGTATGGAGAGAGAAGAAAACATTTTTTAAAAATTATCATTAGGGAGGTTGCAGATACTGCAGCCATAAAGCAAAAAAATAAAAAAAAATAAAATAACAACAAAAAAAGAGACTATCAGAAGACAACAAACTAAAACAATGATAGTTGAATTTTTAAAACTTAATAGAATGGTTGAAAGATAACATGATGAAATCTCTCAGAAACTTCAGCCAAAAATAAAAAAAAAAAAAGGAAAGAGAAAATAAATTAAAATTAAAAGACCAATATAGGAGGTCAAACACATGAAAATGATTATGGAGACTGACCCATATTAGAGCATCTATCACAGCGAAATTTTAGGTATTGGGAATAAAAAAATTTTCTTTTAAGTGTGTGTGGGGGGTAGTAGGAGGTGGAGAACACAAAGGATCAGGAGTCAGAATTGGTTCCAAACTGCCCAAAGATATAGAGAAATATCTTCAAAATTCTGAAGAAAATTGTTTCCAACCTCAAACTGGATTTAAACTTCAGGGGAGAAAAAAAATTATTAGATATGCAAGTTCTTATAAAACTGTTTCATGTATTTTTTCTCAGGAAGCTACTAAAGATGTGCTTCACCAAAATGAGGAAATTAAGCAAGAAAGAGGAAACAGGAAGGGTGAGACAGGAGAAAGGCAGAGGAAAGCTGAGGATCTGGTGAAAGGAGGCCTCCATGAGAGCCGTGGGTAGACCACAGGGGAAGCGCAGGTGCGGACCAGAGCAGGCTGCAGGGGAGAGGCACGTCCAGGAAGATCTGCGGACACACGCACACACGGATGAGTTTTAGACAACTGGTGAAGAATATGAGATTGAATTAGGGCAGGTACATGGAAAGCTAAACAGCAGAAGAATAACAAGGCAATTACTGATTCCACCATAAACAAAAACTGCAGTAAATAAAGAGTGCTTAATACACAGCTGAGTTATGACTAGCATTTATAGTCATAATAGCAAACATTGAATGTTGAGCTAAACAATGTTATGCTTATGATGATATTAGAAAAATAGGGAATGTGTGTGCATAAATATGGTGAGGGTACAGAGGTTAAACAGAGCAAAAGATCTCTAATGGTGATGGAGTGTTTCAGAAACAAAGCAGACCAGTGAAAATAATAACCACAATGGCTATATTAAAGCAAAAATACAGACAGTAATTTAGTGATCTGGATCCAATTCTTTGTTTTTTAATAAACTTTTTAAAAGTTTATTTATTTTTTATTTCTGAGATAGAGTCTCACTTTGTCAACCAGGCTGAAGTGCAGTGGCTCAATCGAGGCTCACAGCAACCTCCGCCTGGTGGACTCAAGCGATCCTCCTGCCTCAGCCTCCTAAGTAGCTGGGATCACAGGTTCATGCCACCAAACCCAGCTAATTTACATATACATACATATTTATTTATTTTTTTGTTTTGAGACAGAGTTTCGCTCTTGTTGCCCAGGCTGGAGTGCAATGGCGCGATCTCGGCTCACTGCAACCTCTGTCTCCTGGGTTAAGCAATTCTCCTGTCTCAGCTTCCCCAGTAGCTGGGATTACAGGCGCATGCCACCACGCCCAGCTAAATTTTGTATTTTTAGTAGAGACAGAGTTTCATCATATTGGTCAGGCTGGTCTTGAATTCCTGACCTCTGGTGATCCGCCCACTTTGGCCTCCCACAGTGCTGGGATTACAGGCGTGAGCCACCGCACCTGGCCTATTTTTATATTTTTTATAGAGATGGGGCTTCACCATCTTGCCCAGGCTGGTTTTCATCTCCTGAGCTCAAGCAATCCAACAGCCTCAGCCTCCCAAAGTGCTGGGATTACACGTGGGAGCCACCACGCCCTGCCTGTATCCGATTCTTAAGTACTAAACTCTGCCCCAAACTGAAGAACGAGGTGAAGAGAGCCCACAAGGATGGAGGAAAGGGGTTGAGGAGGACACCATCATTCACAAGCCTTGAGCATGGAACTATTTGCCCGTTGAAATTGTTACAGCAGCTCTTCCAATAGAAATATAATGCAAGCCACAAATGTAATCTTAAGTTTTCTATTAGTTGCATTTTTAAAAAGTAAACAGAAACAGGTGAAGTTAATTTGAATAATCTATTTCATTTTATTTTATTTTATGTTTTTGAGACGGAATCTCACTCTGTCACCAGGAATGGAGTGAGAGGTGCAATCTTGGCTCACTGCAACCTCCACCTCCTGGGTTCAAGCGATTCCCCTGCCTCAGCCTCCCGAGTAGCTGGGATTACAGGCGCCCGTCACTAAGCCCAACTAATTTTTTGTATTTTTAGTAGAGACGGGATTTCACCGTGTTAGCCAGGATGGTCCCGATCTCCTGACCCCGTGATCCGCCTGTCTCGGCCTCCCAAAGTGTTGGGATTTTTATCTCTGAAATAAGAGTAATAATACCTAACTCAAAATTATTGAAAAGACTAAATAAAATGACACATAAAAACACTAGGCCGGCCGGGCGTGATGGCTCATGCCTGTAATCCCAGGAAAAAAAACAACAACAAAAAAAAACAAAAAAAAAACCACTAGGCCTTCCTTCGATGGGTATTCATAATTATTATTACTTAGTCAATGGTGATTTTTTTAAAAAAATTTGGTACCCTTTGATTTTAATTTTTATTTTTTTAATTTTTGTCTCCTATGTGATGAGATCCTAATTTTTTAAATGGACAAAAAATATCTTTATCCAAACCGTAAGTCATTTTAAGTATTCATTTTCATTCTCTAAATAACATAATGCACATGACTTAGAAAAATATTTAATGATGTTTATCTTAGCAAGCCCATTTAGACACAGTGTAAGTGGAAAAAAAGTAAGTTCCTGGGAAATCAGGCACATGTTTAAAAACAATATATATAAAGGTTATCCTGAAAACTTCACATGGATTTTTAAAATTATATTATTTTTGTCTAATAAACATAAAATCAGTCACCTTAAATACATTAAATCAGGCTTGCATAACCTTGCTAAGAATTAAGGAAGTCCCTAGATGAGAGTACTTAAAAAGAATACTCAAGTGGATCAGCTAGACATGGAACCAGGAAAAGGGGGACAGTTTTGTCAATACGTAACCACCACAGGTAAAACATGTGTGATCCAATTATTTTTTACACACTGATTTTCCCATACATACTTCTTTTCCTGAAGGACAGACAAACCAAGTGGAAGGCCAAGGCAAGGCTTTCACATCATATCTGCTATTGGATAGATCATGAATGAGCCATATTACAGTGAGGTTACTGTAATGGCTAAAATGACTAATACAGTTACATTTTCACATTTTCAACTCACAATAAGGTTTTTGTTTTGTGGGTTTTTTTTTTTTTACATTTATCAATAAAACAAGAACAGCTACATTTGTGTTGTAGATGCTGAATTTTTCAAAGAGTATCATCAAAGTCCAATATCAAAAAAATGATCTCTAGGGATCTGGAACTGAAAAGCATTTTTTTATATAAAATAATATGGTCTGACAATATAAAACAGGATACCTGGGAAAATGAAATCTATATTCTGAATATTTTAGTCTGTTTTTAGTATCATAACACACTCTGCCTCAAGGTATGTGACTTTTTCACTTGTTTCCACAATGTTTGGAAATTCAAAAAATCACAATTTTAGGGCTAAAATAGATCTTACAGACCCTCTACTTCCAGCCTTACCATCTATTCCCCTAATGAGAACTTATGGGACCAGGCCTGGATCTCACAGCTGATGGCCTAACCAGGCACTAGATAGAGTCTTGTTAGGTCCACTGAGAGCAAACTAGCACCATCTGTCACCTGTAGAATTGCCAAGGTCAGTGACTCATTGGGCTGTCAGGGTAGGTGTGACCTTCCTCCCTCTGCCTCACACCAAGGTCCAAGTTCCCAACACAGAGTATGACCTCAAATAAACCTACATGTGTAGTGGTTCTCTCTTGTTAACCAAAGAAAGAAAGAAACTCTATTGTTAAAGAAAATGTAGTTTGAACTCGTTTATCACTATGCTACATAAGATGGCACCCTTCATACACAAAATATAAATAAATGAATTCTGCCAGGATAAAGCCCATAACACATCTGGACAGTCAGGTGCATACACCTTGAGCTTGCATATTTGCTAAAGTCATTTCAAATCAAGAAATCCTCTTTTCTTTGGTTTATGACAGCACTAGGCTTGTGCTGGGGATGAATTAAATGGTGAAATCTGAAACAAACTAAGCCAATCTGCTAAAGTCCCAAATATGGTAAAATCATACTTATCCATGGTGGCAGGAGTACACTCTCATATGTGAGCAGCCCTCAGAGCAATGCCTAGCACTAGAGGGTACTCACGAAAAGCCTGCCGGGTGAAAAAAATGTTCCAGATAATTGGAGCTGAGTCACTTATACATATAACCTTTTTACCTTTTTATTTTTTTTTTCTGTTTTTAGGGAAATTTTCCAGAAATATACTGAATCTTTATTAATGTTCATAAAAATACCATATATTGAATATTTGATATTTCCAATCAAAATTATAATCACACTGGGCAATAAACATATCACTGCCCTGTGAGCTGCCAGCTCCTACACAAAGCAATAGTAGGCCAGCAGGGTTGTCTGCCTGCTCTCGCAGGTGATCCCAAAGCTGTAAGAGTGCCTGAGTCCCTTTCTTTTTTTTTTTTTTTTTTTTTTTGAGACGGAGTGTCGCTCTGTCGCCCAGGCTGGAGTGCAGTGGCCAGATGTCGGCTCACTGCAAGCTCCGCCTCCCGGGTTTGCGCCATTCTCCTGCCTCAGCCTCCCGAGTAGCTGGGACTACAGGCGCCCGCCACCTCACCCGGCTAGTTTTTTGTATTTGTTAGTAGAGACGGGGTTTCATCGTGTTAGCCAGGATGGTCTCGATCTCCTGACCTCGTGATCCGCCCGTCTCGGCCTCCCAAAGTGCTGGGATTACAGGCTTGAGCCACCGCACCCGGCCTGAGTCCCTTTCTTAACTCCATTCTTTTTTTTTTTTTTTTTTGAGACAGAGTCTCGCTCTGTCGCCCAGGCTGGAGTGCAGTGGCCGGATGTAGGCTCACTGCAAGCTCCGCCTCCCGGATTCACGCCATTCTCCTGCCTCAGCCTCCCGAGTAGCTGGGACTACAGGCGCCCAACACCATGCCTGGCTAATTTTTTTATATTTTTAGTAGAGACGGGGTTTCACCGTGTTAACCGGCATGGTCTCGATCTCCTGACCTCGTGATCCACCCGTCTCGGCCTCCCAAAGTCCTGGGGTTACAGGCCTGAGCCACCACGCCCGACCTTCTTAACTCCATTCTTAATCTTAATCAGATGGGCCTAGAAAACTATGAGACTGAGGCTAATGTGATGTTTTTCAAGCCACTCTTACATGGATTTGCATGAACTTTGGTGCGAAGGCTTTGAGCCATCTGTTTTACATAATAAAATGACTATTACCTCTACTTCAGGATTAGGGTTTCTATAATGATGAACTCACTGGGTCATGGTACAGTGCAAAGTGTCCCTTGGATTTATGCCTCAGCATTTAATTCTTCCCACCTCAGAAAAAAACAGTGGAGTTGGAAAGGTTGACCTCTATAGTCTATTCCATTTTTAAACCTCTAGAATCCAAAAATCAACAGTTCAGGGTACAAATAATGCCAGTATACAAACTCTTCCAGAGAAACGAGTAAGAAGGAAATCATCCCACCACTCATTTTATGGAGTGCTGATAGCAAAACCAGACAAGAGCAGTAAAAGAATGAAAAATCAGACAATTCTATGGGTGAACATAGAAGCAATAATCTAAAAGCAATTTTAATCTAGCAAACCTACTTGAAAACAAACAAACATCAGAACCAAGTGAGATATCTGAGGAGTGCAAGGTTTGCTAAACACCAGAGAAATCATCACATTAAAAAACTGAAGTAGAGGCCGGGTTCAGTGGCTCACACCTGTAATCCCAGGACTTTGGGAAGCCAAGGCAGGAGGACTGCTTGAGCCCAGGAGTTTGAGACCAGCCTAGGCAACAAAGCGAGACCTTGTCTCTACAAAAAAAATCAAAAAATTAGCCTGTGGTTCCAGCTACATGGGAGACTGAGGCAGGAGGATCACTTAAGCCCAGGAGTTCAAGGCTGCAGTGAGCCATGTTTATGCCACTGCACTCCAGCCTGGGTGACAGAGAGAGACCCTGTCTCAAAAAACAAAAACTGAAGAAGAAAAAAGGCACATAATCATTCCAGTAGAAGCAGAAAAAAAATAAAAAGATAACATTAGAAATCTATGAATACAAAGGACTTTCTTAATCTAGAAAAAGCACCTACAAAAATGTAACAAAATGCTTAATGATGAATCAGTAGAAACAACTTCTTTGAAAAAAGTAAAAAATGTAGAATTTAAAATATCACTTAAACTAGCATCCACAAATAAAAAGTATCTAGGAATAAAATGAAAATATATATTCAAGACATCCTCAAACTGATCTACTAATTTAATGCAACTCCAACTACAAACTTGAACGGGGAAACTGAGAAAGAGTAAAAAAGATCAAGGCACTTCTAGAAAATAAATAAAAACAAAAACAAAAGATGGGGTTTGTCTTACCAAAACTACTACAACGCAAGGTATAAAAACTAATGTACTGGCAAACGGGCAGACAAACAGGCAGAAGGGGCAGACTCCACACACCAGAAACCAATGCATGCATTTATGAAACTGATGCATGCTGGCAGCAGCACTGTGAATTAGTGGGAAATGAAGAGATGACTCATTCAATAAACTGTGGTCAAACAATTGCTCATATCTATTTGAGAAAAAATTAAATTGAACCCTATCTCATACAAGACTCAAAAATCAATTACAGATGGGTTAAAAACTCAAATGTGCGAAACTAAAACCTTTCAGAGGATATTTTTATGAACTCAAAATCATAAAGGAGTTTTTTAACTAGACAGAGAAAATATAAACCATAAAGAAAAAGAATGACAGCTTTGGCCATATTAAAATTAAAACTTTTCTAAAACTGGGAGAAAATATTTGCAATCCATATCCAACAAAGGATTTCTATCTAGAATATGTAAAGAAGTCTCAAAATTCAATAGTAAAAAGCAACAGTCCAATCAGAAAATGGGCAAATGACAGATATCTCACCAAGAAAGATATACAGATGGTAAAAAAGCATATGAAAAGATATTCAACAACATTAGCCATGGGAAAATGCAAAATAAAACCACAACAAGATATCACTACACATCTACCAGAAAGGCAAATAAAAAATAATAACACCAAATGCTGGTGAGGCTGCAGAGAAATGTTCATAGTAACTTTATTTTTTATTTTTTTTATTTTTTGAGACAGAGTCTTACTCTGCTGCCCAGGCTGGAGTGCAGTGGCCTGATCTCTGCTCACTGCAACCTCCGCCCTCCCAAGTTCAAGCGATTCTCTTGCCTCAGTCTCCCGAGTAGCTGGGATTACAGGCGCCTGCCACTGCGCGTGGCTAATTTTTGTATTTTTCATAGAGTTTCACCATCTTGGCCAGGCTGGGCTTGAACTCCTGACCTCGCAATCCACCCACCTCGGCCTCCCAAAGTGTTGGGATTACAGACGTGAGCCACCACACCCGGCCATCATAGTAACTTTATTCTTAACAGCCACAAACTGGAAACAACCCTGACATCCTTCAATGTGTGAACAGTTAAACTACAGTACATTTATCCCCTGGCATATTACTCAGGCAGAGGGAATAAACTACTGATACATGCAACTTGGATGGATTTTAAGGAAACAGGCTGAGTTAAAAAAAAAAAAAAAAGGCAATCTCAGCCAGGCCTGGTGGCTCATGCCTGTAATCCCAGCACTTTGGGAAGCCGAGGCGGGCAGATCACCTGAGGTCAGGAGTTCAAGACCAGCCTGGCTAACACAGTGAAATCTGTTTCTACTAAAAATACAAAAAATTAGCTGGGCGTGGTGGCACATGCCTGTAGTCCCAGCTACTCGGGAGGCTGAGGCAAGAGAACTGCTTGAACTCGGGAGGCAGAGGTTGCAGTGAGCTGAGATCACGCCACTGCACTCCAGCCTGGGTGACAGAGTAAGACTCTGTCTCAAAAAAAAAAGGGCAGTCTCGTCGGCCAGGCATGGTGGCTCACACCTGTAATCCCAGCACTTTGGGAAGCCGAGGTGGGTGGATCACGAGGTCAGGAGTTTTAGACCAGCATGGCCAACATGGTGAAACCCCATCTCTACTAAAAATAAAATTAGCCAGGCATCTTAGCGCACACTTGTAATGCCAGCTACTTGGGAGGCTGAGGCAGGAGAATTGCTTAAACCCAGGAGGCAGAGTTTGCAGTCAGCCAAGATCGTGCCATTGCACTCCAGCCTGGGCAACAGAGCAAGACTCTGTCTTGGAAAAAAAAAAAAAAGGCAATCTCAAAAGGTTGCATATTGTATGATTCCATTTACATAATATTTATGAGATAAAATTATAGAAGTGGGGAAGAGATGAGTGGTTGCCAGAGGGTTATGGATGGGAGAGGAGTGTGTAGCTACAAAGAGGCAGTAGGAGGGAACCTGTGGCAATGGAACCATGGAACATTTCTCTATCTCGATTGTGAAATTGGTGACATGAACATACACATGTAATAAAATTGTACAAATCCAAAGAAATGCATGTGTAACTGCTTAACTCTAATAAATTACAGTGATTAAACCAGTGTCAATTTTCTAGTTTTCATATTTGTACTACAGTTATGCCATATGTTACCACTGGGGGAAACTGAATGACAGTTTTCAGGACCTCCCTGGACCTTTTTTTGTAACTGCCTATGAATCTATAATTATTTCAAAATAAAAGCTTAAAAAAATTAAAACATCTCTTCATCAAAACATACCATAAAGAAATGGGGGGAGAGGCATCATAAACTGGGAGAAAATATTTGTAAGACATGTAACCAGCAAAACATAAGTATGCAAGAAAAAGCAATCCAGGTTGGGCGCAGTGGCTCACGCCTGTAATCCCAACACTCTGGGAGGCTGAGGTGGGTGGATCACCTGAGGTCGGGAGTTCGAGACCAGCCTGACTAACATGGAGAAACCCTGTCTCTACTAAAAACACAAAAAAATTAGCCGGGCGTGGTGGCACTTGCCTGTAATCCCAGCTACTCGGGAGGCTGAGACAGGAGAATCGCTTGAACCCAGGAGGTGGAGGTTGAGGTGAGCCAGGATCGCGCCATTGTACTCCAGCCTGGGCCACAAGCACGAAACTCCATCTTAAAAAAAAAGGAAAAAGAAAAAACAATCCAACAGAAAAATGGGCAGAGGTGATGCCCAGAGTAAGGTGCCCCTGCCTCCCAACGAAGTCTCCGCACGTCTGGCAAGGCAGTAGGGGATGGAAGGAAAATCTTCTCATCCCTTCCGTTATTCAGGCCTTGACAACCACTGTGCAACATCCAACCAGGAGACTTTCATATCCTCTGGGAGCTGAGGGGCATGTCCCTCACTATTCTTTTACAAAACCCAATTAGTTGTGATATCTTATCACAGAAGAACCAATTGCCCGAGAATCTGTGGCGAACACATGTTCTCTTCTCTTACTACATGCACACAGCCTGTTACCTGGGATGGAACAGATGACAGTCATGGATGGGCCCGTCCGCCTCCCATGAGAAGGAAAAATCAAATCACAACACGGTGCTATGGTCTACATGTTGGTATCCCCCCAAATTCACATGTTGGAACCCAGTGCCCAATGTAATAGTATTAACGGTGGGGACTTTGGAAAGTGGTAAGTAATGAGGGCTCCATCCTCACGAATGGGACCAGTGCCCTTATTTTAAAAAAGGCTCAAACAAGCTCCCCAGCCTCCCTACCTTATGTGAGTGTACAGCAAGTAGGTGTCATCTTTGAAGTAGAAAGCAAGCCCAGGCCGGGTGCGGTGGCTCACACCTGTAATCCCAACACTTCGGGAGGCCAAGGTGGGCGGATCATGAAGTCAAGGGTTCGAGACCAGCCTGACCAACATGGTGAAACCCCATCTCTACTAAAAATACAAAAAGTAGCTGTAATCCCAGCTACTCAGGAGGCTGAGGCAGAAGAATCGCTTGAACCTGGGAGGCGGAGGTTGCAGTGAGCCAAGATCACGCCATTGCAATCCAGCATGGGTGACAGAGCGAGACTCCATCTCAAAAAGAAAGAAAGAAAGAAAGAAAGCCCTCACCAGACAGTGAATCTGCTGGGATCTTGAACGTCCCATTCTCCAGAACTGTGAGCAATAAATTCCTATTGTTTATACATTACTCAGTCTAAGGTATTTTGTCACAGCAGCACAGGCAGACTAAAACACACGGTGATGCCAGGAGGTCCAGACACCAAAGAAAGGGTTATCCTGAGGACACCCCCGACAACTACGGCCTCTTAAAGTACCTCTAATCTCTATCCTTGTACTTCCCCAACCCCAAACCCAACATTAGAGTTGTCTGAGCATGAGTCCCCTATTCAAAACTCTTCACTGGGATTTCCCACAGCATCACAAGTCCTTTTATCGGTGCTTGTGTTAGTCTGTTCTTGCAATGCTATAAAGAACTACCTGAGACTGGGTAATTTATAAAGAAAAGAAGTTTAATTGGCTTGCAGTTCTGCAGACCCTACAGGAAGCATGGCTGGGAAGGCCTCAGGAGACTTACAATCATGGTGGAAGGCAAAAGGAGGCAGGCATGTCCTACATGACTGGAGCAGGATGAAGAGAGCAAAGAGAGAGGTACTATACACTTTTAAACAACCAGAGCTCGAGAGAACTCACTATCCTGAGAACAGCAAGTGGGAAATCTGCCCCCATGATACAATCACCTTCAACCAGGCCCCTCCTCCAACACTGGCGGTTACAGTTCAACATGAGATTTGGTCAGGAACACAAATCCAAACCATATCAGTGTCCCTGTCCAAACCTCCATCTTATGGCACAGGCAACTTCACACCTGTAATGCCACCACATAACCAACTCCTGGCACGTGTCCTTGAACAGGCAACTCCATTTCTCTCTGCCTTCACCCATGCATGCTGCACTTGGAATGTCCTCTCCTAAGGCAAGTTGAGTTATCCTCTGAGACCCAACTCGGATGCCACCTTGCAGCCTTCTATGAACCAAGTGAATTGCTCCTTCTCGGGGACACATTTGAACCACCTCTACTCTCATGCCTAGCCCACTGAATTACACCTAAATCTGGTCCTCTCCCTGACTATAAGATTCCCAAGGACAGGGTCCATTCATCTCCTCTTTAATACTTGGGGTGTGGTACAGTTATACATTAAAACTTTGCTGACTTGGGTCCACTGATGTTACTAAATCAGACTGTGGTTTTGTTTTTGTTTTTGTTTTAGATTTATACCTATTTATCCAATGTATCTTTACTGTCCCCAAATTCCAAATTCCACAGTAAGCATTCCAAAAAAGAGGTCAAGCACTCTGGACCTATTTCACCAAATAAATAACACTTCAGTTATATATATCATACAGCCAAAGCTGAGAGCTGTAATTCATATAAACACATACCCAGAAGATCTTAGTGTTTCATACTGAAAATAATGGGCAACAGATTAGAGGTATGGTTGAAGTTTATACCACAAAGATGATGTTTTCGGTGCATAAAATTCTTTGTCTTTAAAATACTGGCATTTTAACGTTCATTTAAATGAAAAATATATTATTAGCTTCTATGTTAATTAAGTTTTAAATCAAGGAACATCCTGAGGCTTTTCTAAACTTTTTTTTAACTGATCATTAAAAAGCAAATGTGCACACACACACAAAAAGCAACAATGCATCTTAAATGATTATTTTCCTAGGCCCTCAGAGTTGTTTTCAGGAGGATGCAGCAAGCTCAGTGCCCAGGTTTACAGAATAAATGTTAAAAAGCCTTTGCTACCAGAGCTGGTAATTCAAGTCTAAATTCAGTGGCAGTTTTATTTTGTTGCCTGTTTTTAAGAAGTGTAGGACAACCCAAAAAGATCGATTTTCCAAATATCTGAAAGTATATAATTTACGTAAGTATGCTGAGAAGTTAGAGTATATGATAACTTAAAAATGATGCCTCATCTTCTGTTGTGCATTCTTGAGTCCACCCTCTGAGGCCTGAAAACAAGCATTCTTTCACAATGAGGAGACTTTGATAGGGTATGACCCCACCAAAAATATGATTACATGTGTGTTTTTAGTGGAGCGAGAAAGATCCTAAGAGTCTTAAAAAATTAATTTGGGGAGGGAATGGAAGTAGATTAAACAGTATCACAAGATTGTCCTGTCATTTAAATACAAAGCAGAGATAAACTCTAATAAAGAAAGTCAATGACCTTCTAGATTATTCTGTGGGAAAATCTAAGGCACTCTGAAATTCACATTTGTCTTCTTTCTAGTGATTGCTGGCCTATGTCACAAGCAACTGCTCTCATTAAATAGACCAGAAATTAACTTTAGGCTTCTAATCTCCAGATTTCAAATTTTATCTAGGAAATTATTATGTTTCTTTCTATCATCTTAAAGAACTTTCATTAGTTATGGGAACAGAAACAGAAAACAGCAAAGGCCCTAGAACTTCTGAAGTTGCAGCTATAATTCAAGAATGAGAAATCATTTCACTGTTGTCCTCTCCCAACACATGCACCAATCTTATCACCAAAACAACCAGTATCAAGGAATGAATCACAAACTTAACAAAAGATGGAGGAAAAACAACAAATGAGCGAAGGCTTCACTGGTGACCACTCAGATAAAGTCTGAAAGGCAACTTCAGTGCCAAAAAGAATCAGCTTTTGTTATTATTCAGATGGTAATTCTGAATGCCAGTTTACTTATTTAAAAAAAAAAAAAAACAAAACACTTCAGCTTCAACAATGGAAAGAGGATAATGCAAGTAACAAAAAAATTAGAACTTAAAAATCCTTTGTCACTAAATGTAAGTCAAACATTGATACTCTACCAAGAATAATTCCATGGAACAGTCCTTTTAGTTACTCTATACTCTCAACCTAGTCAGCTGACCCATGACCTGAGCCTCCCCTTCCTGCTGTGCCCACAGAAAATACCCACCAGCCACCACATGGGATGCTTTACTAATAGGCAAAATCTAGTAGGTTTTCATTGTTGTTGTTGTTGTTGTTGTTTTGAGACAGGGTCTTGGTCTGTCGCCCAGGCTGAAGTGCAGTGGCGTGATCACAGTTCACTGAAACCTCAACCTACCCTGGCTCAAATCATCCTCCTGCCTCAGCCTCCCGAGTAGCTGGGACTACAGGTGTAAGCCACCATGCCCGGTTAATTTTTGTATTTTTTGTAGAGATGAGGTTTTGCCATATTGCCCAGGCTGTTCTCTAAGTCTTGAGCTCAAGCACTCCACTCGCCTCAGACTCTCAAAGTGCTAGGATTACAGGTGTGACCCCGCTGTGTCCAGCCTGAATCTAGTTTTTATTTAATACCTAGTCAGAAACAGACATAGGCACCCACACGTGGTACATGTCCTTAGGTTCTTGTAAAACTCATCCCTTCAAACTCTGACTTTGTATGACCTGAAGCAGGCTATTCAACTCCTTTAATTCTCTGGTTTTCTTACCTCTGAAATGGGATAATAACAACAGTTTCTATTTCATGGCTCCTGTAAGGATTACATGAGATCAGATATATAATTATGGAGCCTAGTGCCTGATACACAGTGGGTGCTCAGTCTGTTAAACAGAATCATTTTAACAAGAGTACAAGCAAACAGCACATGATCAATCCACTTTGTAACCCAAGAACTCTGAAAACTAATGTTTTCCAGTCACCTTTACATAGAAAAAAAAGTTCTGATAATCATTAATGAAATAGTTTTACAATCTAATCACTTCAAAGCAAAAACTGTTATGATGGAGAACAGATCACTGGTTGCCAAAGGTGAAGGGGTAAGGAGCACTACAACGGGGTGGCAGAAGGGAAGTTGGGGAGGAAGGAGCCGATGGAACTGTCCCATGTGCTGATTTCGATAGTGGTTACAAAACTCAATGCACTGATTAAAACTCTGAAAACTACATACCCAAGAATAATTTTATTTTACATAAATTAAAAATAATTTGTATTTATTTTTTAGTTTCTAGGTTTTTCTTGAGACAAAGTCTTGCTCTGTCGCCCAGGCTGAAGTGCAGTTGCACTATCTTGGCTCACTGCAACCTCTGCCTCGTGGGTTCAAGCGACTCTCCCACCTCAGCCTCCCAAGTAGCTGGGATTACAGGTGTGCGCCACCATGCCCAGCTAATTTTTGTATTTTTAGTAGAGATGGTTTCACCATGCTGGCCAGGCTGGTCTCAAACTCCTGACCGCAACTGATCTGCCCGCCTCAGCCTCCCAAAGTGCTAGAATTACAGGCGTGAGCCACCGCACTGGGCCCAGAATAATTTTTAAATGCAAAAAAAAAAAAATCCAATCTTTTCTAAGTAGACGATAAATCAACAGTGACACAAATGAATTTCTATGTCCAAGATATTGTAACAGCCATATTGTATATATTATCCTATAGTTAACATCAGTCAAATCCAATTTTAAACCACCTCTGATTAATTCAAGCACAAAATGTCAATACTAAAATAAATACAAGTAACCGCTTTTACATAATAGAAGCAAAAAGACTTTAGAAATACACTTACATCACTCAAAATGTAAGTGGTACTCCCCGTTTCCCTGACAAAGGGGAGTTTTATAACATTATAGGGTTGGCTTTATAGCTCTCTACTTTGCTACCTAATAAGTAGGTTTCTTCATGTGCATGAATTATTGTCCTCAATCTCTAAAAAGTAGACTTGAGGTTTAATACAGCTTTAAATGATTAGACATGTACATGTCAAGAACTAACTATACACTTAAAAGTCAATGCACACATTTTGCATTTTTAAAAAGCCGTGTTTCATTCACAAAACATTAATTCATAAACTACATAACAGCAAAAGTGAAGTTTTAATACAAACATGCTTTACAACTATCACCTCTTGGTTTCACTGTACACAGAAGGCTTCATTACCAAATAATTAAACTTCTAAAAAAATTGTGAGGCCAGGCCCCTGGCTCATACTTGTAATCCCAGCACTTTCAGAGGCCAAGGTGGGAGGATTGCCTCAGTCCAGGAGTTTGAGGCAGGTCTGGGTAACATGGCGAAAACTCATCTCTAGTAAAGATACAAAAAATTAGCCAGGCACAGTGAGGCACACTTGTAGTCCCAGCTACTCAGGAGGCCGAGGCACGAGAATCACCTGAACTCAAGAGGCCGAGGCACGAGAATCAGCTGAACCTAGGAGGTGGAGGCTGCAGAGAGCTGAGATCACACCACTGCCCTCCAGCCTGAGAGTGGGACCCAGTCTCAAAAAAGTGAAAAAAGGAAAAAAAATTTTTTTAATTAAAATAAGCTAGAGAAGAACAAAGCAATGTGAGAATGAGTATTATAAAAATAAGAACAAACCAAATGTTCATCAATTGGTGAATGTGTAAACAAATTATTATGTATCTACACAATGGAATACCGCTCAGTATTAAAAAGGAATAAACTATCGAAACTCCCAACAACAAAGATGATTATCAAAATAATTATGATGGCCAGGCATGGTGTGGCTCATGCCTGTAATACCAGCGCTTTGGGAGGCTGAGACAGGAGGATCGCTTGAGACCAGGAGTTCAAGAGCAGCCTGTATAACACAGCAAGATCCTCTCTAAAACAAAATAAAAATTAAAAAAAAAAAAATGATGATGATGATGATGATGAAAAAAGTCAGACTAACCCCTATCCCCTAAAAAGCACACACTCCAAGACTGCAGTTAGATAAAAACCTAGGAAATGCGGTCGGGCATGGTGGCTCACTCCTGTAATCCCAGCACTTTGGGAGGCCAAGGTAGGCAGATCATTTGAGGTCAGGAGTTCGAGACCAGCCTGACCAACATGGTGAAACCCCATCTCTACTAAAAATACAAAGAAAAATTAGCCGGGCGTGGTGGAGGGTGCCTGTAATCCCAGTTACTTGGGAGGCTGAGGCAGGAGAATAGCTTGAACTCAGGAGGCGGAGGTTGCAGTGAGCCAAGATCGCACCATTGAGTTCTAGCCTGGGTGACAGAGGGAGACTTCGTCTCAAAAAAAAAAAAAAAAAAAAAAAAAAAAACACCTAGGAAATGCAATGCAAACTTATCTACAGTGATAGATCAGAGGTTTCCTGGAAGAGGAGTGGCTGGAGGGATGACAAAGGGGCAAGAGGAAACTTTTAGGGGTGATGGATACCTTCATTATCTTGTTGAGGTGATGGTTTCACTGGCATAAACATATCAAATTGTACACTTCAATATGTGCATTAACTGTATAACAATTATACCTCAATAAAGCTGTTTAAAAAATACAGAAAAAAAAAATCCTCTTCCTGGCCTGGTATATTGTGTTTAGATCACCCTCTTTTCCAAACAAGCTCATATCCTGAAAAGTCACAGAACTGTAATACCTTTCCCCTGGTGATTTGCATGCATAAACAAAACCTTAAAACCCAGAAATTTAATTATAATAAAATTTAACAATAGTTAATTAATATTTACATGGCTGAACTATGTGCTAGACACTGTTACAAGCATTTTTCTTATATTAATTTATCTAACGCTCACATCAACCCTATTTTACAGATGAGGAAACTGAGGTAATGAAGGGATAAGTTATCTGATCAAGGTCACAAAGCTGATAAGCAGAGGAGCTAGAATTTGAACCCAGGGAGTCTAGCCCTAGAGTTAATTTCCTAACCCATCACGCTCTACTGCCACACACAATATAAGGGATGTTAACACTAGAAGCAACGAATATTGCACTTGTAAAATACTTTTCTTTCTCACACTCACAGAATATACATATTCACTATAATTGGCAACACCACATGAAACTAAATAAAAAACAACAGTGGCCTTATTTTCTTTTCCCAATTAATAGATGGAGGGAGAAGCAGAAAGGCTGGACAACTTTCTTAGGACACAAAGCAAATAATTGGCAAGTTGACCAGTTACTGGGAAGCTGGTTCCTTACATTCTTAATCCAATTCTTTTCATGGTTTTCAAAATCCCGATTATTTTAAGTAACATCAGAAGGGAGAGAAAATCGAACATAACAACAAAAAACGTAAAAGTTGTTTCTGTTTTCTCATACTCTTTACTGACTCAATTTCATCCAGAGGGTCTCAGTCTCTGCAGATACAGGTCTGGAGTCTGTTTTTAAAGCTCCCAGGTGAATGTTATGTGCAGCCAAGGTCGAGAACTCTTGATTTAGATTTCTCATTACAGAAAGCCAGAAGGCGGCTGGGTGCGGTCTCTAATACCCGCTCTCCTCCACTTTGACAGGCGGAGGCGGAAGGATCACTTGAGCCCAGGAGTTGGAGGTTACAGTGAGCTATGATCCCGCCACTGCATTTCAGCCTGGACAACAGGGTTATACCCTGTCTCAAAAAATAAAAACATATATGAAATAAAACAAAATGGGAAGACAGAAGAAAGCAAGGTGCCACAAAAAGCTTTGGTAAACCAAGGCCCAGTGTTTTCCAAGTCAGTATTGAACTGCTGTCCACATGCAAACTTTGAGTTCAACTTTCAATAAATTAAAAGCACATATGTATACAAGATATGAGAAAGCAAGAAGCACAGTAAACAACTTTTTTAAAAAAAACGCAAGCCAGTGGTAAATTGGATGTTAAGACTTACAGAGAAAACCCTACATTTGGGATGTTATGTCATAACAGAAGTTACATAAAAGTATATTGGGATGACAGAATCTCTTTTCAACTTTTTGGAATGCTAAATTGATGCTCAAACATCAAGTCAATGAAGTAAAAGCACAGAAAAACCTGTCAAATATCCACTGCATTTAGAACATGGAATAAATTGATAATACACTATGAATCTAGTTAAGAAGCACGGGTTGAAGAAAGCATGGGCCAGGCCGGGCGCAGTATCTCACGCCTGTAATCCCAGGACTTTGGAGGCCGAGGCGGGTGGATCACCTGAGGTCAGGAGTTCGAGACCAGCCAGGCCAACATAGCGAAACTTCGTCTCTACTAAAATTACAAAAATTAGCCGGGGGTGATGGCGGCGTGCGCCTGTAATCCCAGCTACTGGGGATGCTGAGGCAGGAGAATTGCTTGAACCTGGCTAGAGGAGGGGGAGAGATGGCAGTGAGCCAAGATCGCGCCACTGCACTCCAACCCGGGCAACAGAACGAGATTCCATCTAAGGGAAACAAACAAACAAAAAAAAGAAAACAAAAAGAAAGAAAGGGCTGTATCTTTAGCCCATGCCCTGAATCAATGTTCCTTCAACTTTAAGGTGCCCTTCTTGAGGAAGATTCTGATTCAGCAGCTCTGGAGTGAGGCATGAAGTGTAATTCTAACAAGCTCCCAGAGGATGCTGATGCTGCTGGTAGGTGGACCAAACTTTAAACAACAAGGCCCTAAGTAACTGGAATATTGGTTGTAACACTAGCTAACTGGCTTACAAATATCGTTATGTCTAGGATCCAAGAAGTAAGTGTCAATACCATTAATTCCTACTCCCGGCCAAAAAAAATTAAAAACTAAAACTAAAAAACAGGGTTCAGGGGAAGGAGAAAGCAAATACTTGTCTAGCAGTGCTAAGAACCATAAAATACTATTATTTGTCTCAACCTAGTAGATGTCAAGGTGATAAAGTGTAGGCTCCATGAGTTAATGGATTTTTTTAGTTAACTGCTGAATCCTTATGGCCTAGCACAAACTAGGTACTCAAGAAATGCACTGAATAAATGAATGAATGGGAAGTATATACAAACGCAATCTGTATTTACGTCACATCCCCAAAAATGTCTGGGAAGGGGGAGGTATTTGTACTTCTGGATGCAGGTAGCCATGATTTGATACAAATACCTGGCCCATCTACTGCATTCCCTTTCTCCGAAGATAAAGTTAACTTTCCTGAATAGTATTTCCACCTTAAAGCCCATGCTCATGGCACCCTGATGTTTAGCAACTTTTTGGCTTTTTGAAAACAATGAAGAAAGGTGGAAGTAGAGGGAGAAGGATTCGGAAAAGTCTCAAAAACTCAAAGCAAAAAACCAGAAGGGAGGAGATGGGCAAACAGTTCAGTTCACTTGAAGGAACATCTGAGGTTGTCAGAGGTCCATGTGCTTACCTATGATGGTGGCGGGGTTTGGGCTCGGGCTTTTATATGTTTTGTTACTGTCCAGGGTCACTGGTGGAGTAGTACCTGGCTGTGGGAACTCGGACTACACAGGTAGCCGGCGCTGCAGCCAACCTTCAGAAGCTTAGAGGAAGCACTTTCGCGCCTACTTCCTACTTCCCAGGGTCTCCGCGCGCTTTTGAGAACTCAGCCGCCGCCCAAACACAAGATGATCTGGGCAGCTTCGCTGTTGGATTGAGGCCACCGCCAGGATTTAAGATGGCAGCGAAACACTTCGATGGCCCGCGGAATCTGCCCAAAAGAAAAATGGCCTCTGTTCAGAATATCGCGGCTTTCAAAGTGGGCCCAAAACAAAAATGGCGCCGGACGCAGGCTATTTAAAGGCTGGGAACCCAATGACTATGATTAGCAAGTAACGAATCACGGTAACTCACAGTGCTAGCAGTTGAACTGATCGAGAGAAAAAAACCGCTTTTCTGTGGTATGTCTTCTTAACATTGGAAAATGACTAGTTCAAGAATGAAACATATATTAGGTGCGAAAGATTATGGGAAAAGAAAGATAGCTTTCACAGTGCCGGATAAACTTTAATGAAAATAGCCATGTTTGAACATAACTTCCTCGATTTTTTTTTTAATGTTAAAAGAGAATAAAAGGTTTGTCCTGGAACCCAGAAGCAGGATGGGGAAATAACGGATGAATTATCTAATCTATGAAGAGTACCGAGCTGTAAAAGTCCTCGCTTCCGGGTCAGCCCTCAAGAAGAACTGAGGGCGGATGCTTTAGTAGAAGGCAACTATCTCTCACGGCGCATGTCCATTCTCCAAACCCGATCCCGGAAGTTACTGGAGGGTAACTCCTGATTTTCGAGACAACCGCACAGAGAGGCGGGAAACTGGCGCTGAGCCAAAAATTCAAGCGTTTTGTGATTGGTCATGTCAGGCCAGAGAGCAGAGGGCAGTGGACTACTTCTTTCATTCATTCAGTAAATCATTGCTAAGCGCTCACCAGAAGGCAGAAGCTGTACCGTTTTGATATGTTATTTAAATTGTATGCGTTCTTTTAAAATTTCATTTTCAACAATTTGCTCGAAAATACACTGAATAAACTTCGCTCCCCGTTTTTTTCCGGTGACGGCCGCAGTTGACTGGAGCTTCATGGAAAACCCGGAGAAGCGGAGTGCGGGCGGCCCGGCACCGACCGCAGAGCTGCGCGTGCTCCGTGCCCCCGCGCTACGCGAAGGTTGCCGGGATCCGGGGCAGTAGCAGCGACTTGAGATCTGTCTCTGGGGCCTGCTGGCGGCGGCCTGGGGCGGCGCGGCGGCAGGTGGGCAGGTGAGAGCGCTGGAACTTTAGGTGGAAAAGCCCGCTTTCTGACCGGCCGAAGAGAGGGGAAGGGGCTTGTAGGCGCCTCCCTCTCCACCCCCAAAGGTCGCCGGTGTCCTCACTGAAGGATATTTGAGGGCGGGGACAAGGAGGAGGCTGGCTCTCTGTAGGAGGCGAAAGACCGACCTCTGAAATAGCTGCCGATGGTAAATGTTGCGGTAGGCACGGATGCGGGCGGCGAGGAGGTCTTCTACACCGGACCTGTGACTTCCCGTCCAGTCTCTCGCTGGGAGGAGCCCCGTGTGCCCCCCCGTGACTGTCTGGAGGGTGCACGGTGTACCCCAGGCTGTCGGGAGGTGGGGGCGGCGTTCCGACGGCGTCAGAGCCGTTGTGCAGCATGGCCCTGCCAGCTGCGTGAAAGCAGCCGCGGGGCTTGCAGGGCTGTGGATCTTGTAGGGATGACCCTCTAAGGTCATGCTCATCTTCCTCCCAGATGATACTCAAATCCTGTTTCAGAGACTCTCAATATCACGGTTTCATTCATTCATTAACATCGTCAATTTATCCATGAACAGATATACACGTGTCTACAGCACTGCCGAGTTAGTAGATACAGCAATGACCAAGATGGACGTGCAGGGTCCTGACTCCTTGTTCTAGTTATGGGGGATAAACAATACTCTCCCTATCCATGAGTTCCGCCATCTGTGAATTCAACGAACTGCGGATAGAAAATATTCTGGTCGGCGGGGTTTGGTGACTCACGCCTGTAATCCCAGCACTTTAGGAGCCCGAGGCGGGCGGATCACTGGAGTCAGGAGTTTGAGGCCAGCCAGGCCAACGTGGGCGAAACCCGGTCTCTACTAAAAGTATAGAAAAATGAACCGGGCGCAGAGGAGCGTGCCTGTAATCCCAGCTACTTGGGAGGCTGAGGCAGGAGAATCGCTTGAGCCCTGGAGGCGGAGATTGCAGTGAGCCAAGATCGTGCCACTGCACTCCAGATTGGGCGACAGAGACTCTATTTTAAAAAATAAACAAAAATATTCTGGGGGAAAAAATGATGGTTACATCTGTACTGAACACGTGCAGAACTTTTTTCTTGTCATTCCCTAAACACTGCAGTGTAACAACTACTTAAATAGCATTTAACATTGTATTAGGTATTATAAGTACTCTAGAGATGATTCAAGGTACATGGAAGGATTTGGTAAGTTGTATACAAATACTACGCTTTTTTTTTTTTTTTTTTTTTGACAAAGAGTCTCGCCCTGTTGCCCAGGCTGGAGTGCGGTGGCTCGATCTCCGATCTCCGCTCACTCTGCAACCTCTGCCCCCCACCAAGTTCAAGCAATTCTCCCTTCCTCAGCCTCCCGAGTAGTTTGGGATTACAGGCACCCGCCACCGCACCTGGCTAATTTTTGTATTTTTTTAGCAGAGATGGCGTTTCGCCATGTTGGCCAGACTCGTCTTGAACTCCTGACCCTAGGTGATCCACCTGCCTCGGCCTCCCAAAGTGCTAGGATTACAGGCGTGACCCACGACATCTGGCCTAATAAACAATTTTTAAATCAGGGACCTAAGCATCTGGATTTGGGTATCCATCATGGGTCCTGGATGCAGTCCCCCAGATGCTGAGAGGTGATTGTAGGTTGATATTGAACAAGATGTTTCTAGATTGTCCTAGGTTGGGTTTCCTGAGAATCAGACTCTGAGGAGATTTGGAGGCAGGACATTTACTAGAGAAGACTTTTTGGATGATTACCAAGGAAGAAAGGAAGCAGGATTGGGCAGATAGAAAAAGTTAGGCTGCAGTGAAGTCTCAAGGATGTTCTCCACCGATCCCACAGGAACTCTAGTGCTGGGCTGGGCCTTCACAGTTAAAGGGAAGGGCCAGGCCTTTATACCCCTTGACTGATCTGTCGTTGGATGTCTGTTGCCCTGGAAAGGGCCTAACTTCAACTCTCTTCAGCCAAGTCAATCATGGACGGAGGCTGGCCCTTGAGGTCTGTCTCAGCACTTCCAGAATCTGGGGAAATAAGCCTTTCATTCCTTAGAGGGGTCAGGGTGGCACATCACAGCATTCACCACAAAGGTAGGGCTTCGAAGGAAACACATGTGCTAGAGAATAATGGGGAGGGAGAGGGAAAACACTTAGGTTGAGTGCTCAGAGTAGGTGACATCTGAACTAAGCTGAAGCAGAATAAGCCATCCTCTGTGGAACAAAGGGAGCAAGATTCTCTACTTTTCTGCTGTGCACTAGGAATATAGCAGAGAAGACAAGTGGCTGCTACCTTCTGTTATAGTGGGTGGCAGTGACTAGTTTTTCTAGATCTTGACTCCCTGCAGTAACTAAAGATGGAGTAAGTAAAAATGGATTGAGACTAATTCAGAGGAGGATAGAGGAAAAAATGAGAACTACAATTTTGAAAAATGAGTCAACTTGGTAAAGACTTGATCTATACAGTTTTTGGGGGGAGTTTGGTTTGGTTTTTTGATCCTATACAGCATTGAACTATGTTTTATTAAGATTGTCCCATTTTCTTCTCAAACCTGTGTTCTCCTTGAGGACAAGAATCATGCCTTACTCTTCTCGGTAGTTCCCCCCTGAGCCTAATAGTCTTGCTAGCATAATAGACACTACGTGAGCATTTGGATAGAATTAATCTCATACATATTTGAAGTGAAAATTGCTAATCCCTAAATGATGTGAACGTGGGATACATGACTGTGTTTGGATTTGTCTTTACAATATTTCCTCGCCTTATAAGTTAGAACCCAATTTTAGTCAAAATATTCGATGATAATATGTAATTGCTTCGATCAAGCAGGAACCTCCAGGGGTGCCTATTTTTATATATGATTTGTATAAGATAATATACTCCCGATAAATGTAATGGCTGCCGTGTACTGAGCACTTCCCACATGCTAGGCACTGCACTAAGCTATGAATGTATCTCGTTGTCTTCATAATGTGGCCCCGTGTTTCAGATCATGATATTGAGGCAGGAGAGAAGTAATTTGTCCAAGACCATAACTAATTTGTGATGGGAGTTAGAATTTGATTCTCACCATTACTCAATGCTTTTGCTGTTAAGTGACCAACAACATGTCTGAAAACGTAGACCAAGTTTCAGTCATCATAAGATTCTCACATTTGATCACTTAGCTGCCCTATTAACTGTTATTAGAGAAATAAACCTGAAATTATTCACCCTGTCTTTGCTGCTTTGCTCTGTATCAGTTTTCTGACTTTCTTCATAGCTTTCCTGGCTCTGACTTTAGAAGCTTGACTATTATCTGTCCTGTAATATGCTAGAATCTGATTACCAGATTCACTCTACCCTAGTCAAACCCCAAAGACCTCAGAACCTCTCTTGAGACTCTGGGTATTTTTATTCATAACTAATGAACTGAAACTGCCCAAAGAAGCAGGCCCTGCTTTATGGGGACTGCTTCCCTTAGTTTGGGCATTAATTCTAATCCTCTCCCGTTCTTGCTATACTACAGGTTAATTCCAGTAATGTTTTTTTCGTTTTGACATAATCAAAATAATAATATCTAACAATTACTGAGCCCAGACTAAGTGCCAAGTATTGTGATAACTGCACAGCAAGCTTGTGATATGGACGATTTTATTCACATTGTACACATGATGGAACTGAAGCATAGTGAGATTAAGTGACTCATCCAAGGCCACACAGACAGTTGTAAAGTGGTAAGTAAAGATTCAAAGCCAGGAAAGCCAGGTAGTATGAGTCCCAGCTCATCCCTTAGTCACTACATGACAATGCATTCTTAAAAATGATTTAAAGTGCTTGACTTTCTGAAAATTTGTAGGCAGAATCTAGATCCTAGTGGATTTTTCTTTCTGCTGTACTAAGAAATTTAGATTTCACTCTAGTCAAAAATGTCACTAAAGGCTTCTAAGCAAAGCAAGAATACAACCAGATTTGGTTTTTTTGGTTTTTGTTTTTGTTTTTGTTTTTTTTTTGCAAGATGGCTATATTAAAAGTGTAGAGAATGGATTAGTGGAGGTAGATTGGAACAGTGGGTCTCAAACTTTAGCTTCAGAATTACCTGAAGAATTAATTAAAACACAGATTACTGGACCCCACCCTAGAGTTTCTGACTCAGTAGGTCACGGGCAGCTTGGTAATTTGCATTTCTAATACATTCCCAGGTGATGCGAATGGCACTGTTGAGAGGACCACACTTTGAGAACCACTGGAATCCAAGCAAGGAGGGCATGTGAGAGGGCATAAGGGTCTGGACTGTGACCCTAGGGAGGAGAGATTATGTAAAGAAACACTCATATCAAATGGCAGGATGTGCTGAGTGAGTTGAGGAGGAACATGAGGAAAAGGGCAGAGTCCACTATATCCAGATTTCTGAATTGAATGGCTTAGTAGATAATGCTTTTTGTTAATGAAACAGGAAATCCAGGTGGAACAGCGGTTTGGGAGGGAAAGAGGACTTGTTTTTATATGAGATGAATTGAGACTATTTATGGGGACGGTTAGTTCAAAGGTGAACAGTAGCAGTTTATTATGTGGGTCTAAGCTGGAGATGAACGTGTGAGAGCCAGAGTGGATGCATGATCACAGAAGTTTGGGGATTGAATGAGACCGCCCAGGAAACAAAGACTACCAAAGACAGATCTTTGATAAGGATGAATAGGTGGATGGAAACCAGCAGGCTATTAAAGGATACTAAGAAGGAGCAGTATAGAGTCCTGAGTACTTAGGAGTCTCAACAACACATCAAAAGGCTACAGAGAGATTATGTAAGGGGAAGGATTGGTGATCTTTATGGTCAGACCACTTTCCGTGGAGAATGAAACAAAAGCAGATTGCTTGGGTTTGAAGATGGAATGGGAAGTGACTCTAGGAAAAGATGCATTATTTGAAAGGAAAGAGATTGTATAGTACTGGGAAGGAAAACTGGTAAAGGGCAGTCGCCTTAGGGAATTTGTTTTTGACTCTTTTCAGTGGAGAAAAATAGTCATAGTTATGCAAAGGAGAAAGGCCCTTAAGAGTGGAAGGTTGGAGGTAGACGAGAGGGGATAATGAAGTTAGAACCCTGAAGACACAGCAGAAAGTGGGACTGGAAGATAGGTAGTAGAAATACCAGTTCTTCTGACAGCAGGCAAGAAGATTTATTTATTTATTCATTCAGACAGAGTCTTGCTCTGTCACCTGGGCTGGAGTGTAATGGCACGATCTCAACTCACTGTAACCTCTGCCTCCTGGGTTCAAGCGATTCTCCTGTCTCAGCCTCCCAAGTAACTGGGATTACAGGTGCACGCCACCACATCCAGCTAATTTTTCATATTTTTAGTAGAAATGGGGTTTCACAGTCTTGGCCAAAGTGGTCTCAAAATTCTGACCTCAAGTGACCCACCTTCCTCAGCCTCCCCAAGTGCTGGAATTAGAGGCATGAGCCACCGCGCCCAGCTGGAAAGAGATTTATTTGAGAGCTAAGGTGCATAGGTTTTTATATATGGGGACAGCAAGTTAGAGGTGTTCATACCTAAATAGCCATAATGTCCTCTGGCCAATAGATTATCTGCAGAAATGAAGGTGGAGCATACAATTAAAATCTTGAAAATGATGAAGGGTAGAAATGGGCTCTTTAGGGATTTAGAACATACCAGGAACACATAAAGTGTTTGCTGTAGCACTAAGGGCCCGATCATCTAGGTATTTGATCTGGAACAATCTGGCTATCTGCATGATACCTACTCCCCTCTCCTCCACCAGTCAATCACCAGCATCAAATGGCTGCCAGGGTATAAAAACAGTGAAAGGGGATAGGATTCTCAGACAACTCTTATAAACTACTACAACCATTCTGATAAACCACAGCTTGCCGGTAAGCTAGTTTTCACTTCTCATTAGTTGTTAATCACTTCCTTAGTATTTGAGGCTGCCTACAATTAGTGAAACCCCCATATGAGACTTATGATGCTTTCAGTATATTTTTTATTTACAAATACACTAAATTCATAGCAATGGACAGGGGGAAATAGCAAAAGACATAAGATACTTCTGCATACCTGTTTCAGCCTTCTGACTGCATATTCACTCCCGATTCTGGCTGTGCCTGGTGGCTCTTGGATATAGGTCAAGCTGACCTTGAATGGTTTGGTGGGGAAGGTGGTAGGATTTGCAAAATGGAAACTTTGGAATTCAGTTATGATCCATGGGTTCATTAAGAATTGACAGTATTGTTTTTGGGGTGTGTGTCTTTACAAGACTGGAGAAGTCCAGCAAAATGAGTATTATTTTAGGTGATATAGTTGGAAAAGAAAAACGAAAACGATTGTTCTGTTTACCATGTCAGTTCATTGCATAGGCACAGTTGAAGACAACGTGCAGTCTTTTGTATTGTGTACACCCAAAAAATGCCACAATTCAAACTGCTGTATTAAAAATTGAGGATAAAAATAACTTTTTAATGTTGGTGATGAGAATTCAGAAATGAAGAATTCACAAATACCTAAAGCCAACATTGTCATTGTAAAAGAAAAAGCATAGTACAATTCCAGTAAACTTCATAAAGTTTCATAATCACAAGAGCTGGGTTAATTGGTCTTTAATATTCTATCTAATGTTCTCCTCATGATTCAGTTACATTCAGTGGAAGTTTTTAAAAATTACAATTTTTTCAAATACTTTAATCAGAACAGCAATTAAGACCAAAAAGAATACATTTTACACTGTGTCCAGAAGACCAGCAGATGGCGCCCAGCAAGCCCGATAGGCAAAATGAGAACCTTTGATGTAGCATTCCCAGCATCCAGGTTGTTTTAGGCCTCATTTTGCAGGAAGCAATACAAAAACTTGATGGCTTTAACCAATACTGTGTTAGACAGAATAATCTGATAGCTAGATCCAGCTGTTTGGGAAGTTCTAGGAAGCTTGCTTTCCTTTTTGCCCTTAACCTTACTATGTGTTTGTGTGTGTGTGTGTGTGTGTGTGTGTGTGTGTGTGTGTGTGTGTGTGTGTGTGTCAGTGTTTACTTGGCCTTTGGGAAGTTCTAGGAAGCTTGCTTGCCTTTTTGCCCTTAACCTTACTATGTGGTTGTGTGTGTGTGTGTGTGTGTGTGTGTCAGTGTTTACTTGGCCTTTAAGCTACTCTAAAAGATTACAGTATTTGTAATGAGGTAGAAGTATAGCAAGCTTCTCCCTCTTGTGTTCATTAGTCTCTTGCTGTGATTCTATACTGAGAACTAAATTAAAGAAAACTTAACTAGCCCAGCTAATCTCAACCGTTAGTAGGTCATGGATGTGTTTTTGGAGGGTATAGACTCTTTTGCCCTCTAATTTTTTTTATTTTTCTTACCTCCAGAACTGTAAGATGCCCTCTAATTTCGGACATGTGAAATGACAGCTGTTAACCTTTTATATATACCTGACATGAAAATTAGCCAAGGACATGCCAGGGGGCACGCATGGCTCATGCCTGTAATCCCAGGATTTTGGGAGACTGAGGCAGGCAGATCACTTGAGACCAGGAGTTGAGACCAGCCTGGGCAACATGGTGAAACCCTGTCTCTACTAAAAGTACAAAAAGTATTCAGTCATGGTGGTGTGCTCCTGTAATCTCAGCTACTTGGGAGGCTGAGGTACGAGAATCCCTTAAATCTGGCATGTGGAGGTGAGCCAAGATCACACCACTACACTCCAGCTTGGGCAACAGAGTGAGACTCTGTCTCAAAAAACAAACATGCCAGGCATGATGCCCCAAGCTAGTTGACCTCAGTAATCCTCAAGAGTGTGCATCACGCCCTCCAAATGTTCCCCCCATCCATGATCACACACTGGAAATTCTGATTGACAGTACTGCCCAAGCTGGGGCACTAATTCTTGACTTGAAAAATTGCTTAGTAGAATGCTAGCCAAGACTTCTCAATGTAAATTGACTGCCACGGTTAACTGACAGTAATCTTAGAATCAAACATTTAGTGTTTCTTCATTTATGAAATGTGCTCATATACTTGCTATGAAAGCAAAACAAAATGAAAAATATGAAACTTTTGAGTAATTTAAGATCGTATTTTTGAGAGAAGAATATGAAAAAGTATAATCCACATTAAGATTGCCTCTAAACTTTTTCTAAACTTAACAAAAGACATTTTAGTGAATGAAACTATAAATATCAACTCTCTGTTTTACTTGATCTAAACTTTACTAATCTCATTTCATGTCTCGATTTCTCTATCCTAAAGGAGTTTTTTTTTTAGAAATATGTTTAAAGAAGATTCAGGAAAGAAAGATAAGAAAGGGCAGTGGCAAGTACATTAGAGGGTAAGGAAGGGAAAAAAGATGTGTCATTTCTCTTGTTGCTTTGCTCCAAACTTGAAAAGTTCAATAAATGAACATCAAACACTAACTTATTTTAGGGATTAACCAGTTACTGCTCATCGAATCTGATCATTTTGAGCTTATTCTTGAGAAATCTTTGTTTTAGACTCAGAATCTCTGGTATCCACAAGATAGTTCCATGCCACTTGGAATGACTTGCCAAGTGTTTTGAGGGAAGGACCATCTCAAGGCAAACTGTAAACAGCTTAAGTTTGTTTGACAAATTGGATCTCCCGATCTGCCTGCTTCTCAGTATCATGAACCTTTCTAAAACTCAAGGTTTTACAAACTTTGTTGTCAAGTTCATTTTAAAAAATGAGTTAATTTTTAAGAAATGTGTTAATTCTGAAAAGCAGCACATAGAGGCTTTGAGCATGGACTTTGGAGTATTTACATAAATATTGCCATAGCATATTTTGCAATAAAGCATTGAAAAATCTCAAATTTCTTTCAATCACAGATTGGTCAAATTAGGATATCTCCTTTACAATCAAATGCTGTATAGCTCTTAAAAATGATAATGTTATATTCTTTGGAAGAGATATTACAAAACAGCTTGTGTATCATGATCACATTTTTGTTACACCCAAAAGATTTTAGCTCTCTTTTCCTTATTTCTATATTTGCTAACTTTAAAAAGTAAGGTTATACTATATTTATTAGAAAAGGACAGTATGCTATTTTTTTTGAGAAGGAGTTTAGCTCTTGTTGCCCAGGCTAGAGTGCAATGGCATGATCTCAGCTCACTGCAACCTCCGCTTCCCAGGTTCAAGTGATTCTCCTGCCTCAGCCTCCTGAGTAGCTGGGATTACAGGCGCCTATCACCACACCAGCCTAATTGTTTGTATTTTTAGTAGAGACAGAATTTCACCATGTTGGCCAGGCTAATCTTGAACTCCTGACCTCAGGTGATCCACCTGCCTCTGCCTCCCAAAGTGCTGGGATTACAGGCATGAGCCACTGTGCCCAGCCCTAATTTTCATTTTGTAAAAAACCACAGAGGAACTAAGACGAAAAAAAGTGCTAAATTAAAATTGTATCCCCAAAATATGTTTGATTGTAAGTAAAAGCTCTGCAAAAGTTTATAAACAAAGTAAATAACACATTACCTCGCTAACTACCATATCAAATATAAAATTTGAAAACTATTTTTTTTTTGTAAAACTAGCAATGAACTTTGCTAGTAATGTCTAGTAAGGTCTAATGTGTCTTGCCCTGACAAGATGTTATGCAGATAGGAGAATACATGCAGTGTACTGGAAATTGTTCACTATTAAGTGAAAGAAATGAAGTAGTTGAAAGTTATATGCCAATGTCACTTTTTTTAAATATATGATTTTTCTTTTAAAATAGAGATGAAGTCTCACTTATATTGCCCAGGCAGTCTCGAACTCATGGGCTCAAGCAGTCCCCCTGCCTCAGCCTCCTAGAGTGCTGGGGTAACAGGTGTGAGCCACTGTGCCTGGCCTTTTTTTTCTTTTTATTTAATATTTTTTTTTCTTTTAAAATAGAGATGAGGTCTCACTATATGCCAGTGTCATTTTAAAGTGCTGAATTCCATCTTGCTCAGTGAAAGTAGACTATTGTATGTACAGTGTGATACTTACTGTTTTTATGTGAATTAAATGAAAACTCTAAAAATAGTTTGTAAAGTAAAAAGCCCTTTTATACTGATCCTAATCATTTCCCAAGCCTTTCAAAGGACGACAGAATTATCTGTCAGAAAATAGTTACTTGCTCTCTCTCACCCCCATTAGCCAAATCAATATATGAGATATGGAGAATTTGAGGAAATGGGGACATGCAGATGTTCAGTAAACATTAAAGCAATTAATCATTAAATCAGTCTATGTCATTACTAACCAGGAAATACTGTACTGAGTCTCAGTGATGTTTAGCAAATAAAGAGTTTTCAGTTAAAATAGATACTAATTTCCAGGTTTAACTAAACCTAAATCTAGAAAAAGATTCATCGATCCTTAAGTTATCCTAATGGGAAGAATAATAGACTGTTAAGCACAGTAAACATATAATTGTGCATTTCTTTTATCTTTAACTGGGAGATGACCCAAAGATTCACTAAGTATTATAGGGAGCTAACCCTATATAATTTTCACTCTTCTCAAGGAGGGTTCATAACTGTGTCATTACATGCTGTTAACCACTGTACTGGAGAGAATATTACAACACTTTCCCAAACATTGATGTTACAGATTATCATTTAATTTGTTTCTAATTTTAGCTCTTGAGTTACAAATCTCCATTTTATTATTACATCTTTTTATCCTATTCAGTCTCTTTTGCTGTTTGTTTGGTTTTTTGAAACAGTCTCATTTCGTCACCTCTGCTGGAGTGCAATGGTGTTAGCTTACTGCAGCCTCAACCTCCCAAGGTCCAAGTGATCCTCCTACCTCAGTCCCCCCACACAGCTGGAACTACAGGCATGCGCCAACATGCCCGGCTAATTTTTGGTTTTTTTGTAGAAATGGGTTTTGCCACGCTGCCTAGGCTCAAGTGATCTGCCCACCTCAGGCTCCCAAAGTGCTAGGATTACACTTGTGAGCCCCTGCACCTGGCCCTAATCTCTTTTTATATAAGCTAGGGTTTTTTTTTTCTTGAGTTTATAGTTCAGGAAAAGGGTGACATGTTGATGATCATGGAGAAGTAAATGGGGAATGACAGAGATGTCTGTTAAAAGTAATGTGACTTGATAACCTCATGTTGAGAGTAACAGAGGTGCCAAAGTCACCTTACGTATTGAGACTGGATATGAATAGCAATATCTTCTAGACCTTTAGTTTAAAGTGTTTTGCAAACAAAAATGCCATATGTGAGTCAACACAGGCCAGTTGACTTTGGTGCAGCCTCTGTCCCTCCTATAAAAAGTAGCCCTTACTAGAATTCTTCCCTCGTTACTCTAAATCACCTAGTTCCTCCCCAATTATTTTATTGTGCCCTCAAATCCCCAAAGGCTTTTGCCTTCGGACTTCACAATGAAATTTAATTATGATACAGTTATTTGTAATTGATTTCCTCTAAAAATGGAACATAAGCATGTCAATAAAAGGTGTATTCTCTAAAGGTTACAAAGAGTATATAGTATGCCACAGTACGTTAGAAAAGGAAAAGGCCATAAAATACTTTCATTTACAAAGTAGGTCATGTTTTCTCTAGTAATTTTGCAACAAAGTTCTTATAAAATATGAATTTAGACCTCTGGGAGAAATTATTTATAATGCTAAGAATAACATGTTCATAGCTATAAGATAACATCTTTTATTATTTATTATTTTTAATATGTATACACAGAACACAGAGATGGTTCAGTCTATTTAACTCAGTACTATTGTATTTTAGTCTTAAAAGGGGGAGTAAGTAGAAATTCTTTTCGGACCTTTTTCTAATGGCATTTAGACAAAAATAATTTAGGAGATTTCATGGTACTAAAACTCAGAGATGCAATTGAGCCAGGTTCATAGCATGTCTCATAGATGGTGGAGCAGTCCTTATTAAGAGGATAAGGAAGAGTATAAGGAGTCTTTAGAGGTTGTCCAGACTCAAGTTCCCAAACCCAACAGATCATCAAACATAGCGCCTTTCTGGGCCCTACTTGTATCCTTTCCAAAAATTTTTTTTAAAGTCTATTTTAAAAGCTAACTAGCTTTGTAACTCTAGACAACTGTCTAGTCCCAGTTTCTTTATCTAAACTAGGTTGATAATAACCCTCTAAAGTAGGGTTTCTAGTGATTCAGGGCAAACACTCTAAAATGCAGTCGTTTTGCACATAAATGTGGAAATGGCATTAAATTCATTCTAATTCATAGCATCCGAGCCAGAAGTTTTTTACTGCAATTGGAATCCATGCTTAGCTGTTGTAATTGCAGTTGAAACACTGTCACTGCATCCTGTCAGAATATAGAACCTAAATTCTTTTTTCTCCCAAGTAGCTGGGACTACAGGCCCCCGCCACCACTCCCGCCTAATTTTTTTATATTTTTAGTAGAGACAGGGTTTCACAGTGTTAGCCAGGATGGTCTCGATCTCCTGACCTCATGGTCCGCCTGCCTCGGCCTCCCAGAGTGCTGGGATTACAGGCGTGAGCCACCGCACCTGGCCAGAACCTAAATTCTTACTGCATATTTGTGGATTACCATTTGATTCTTCTGTTAAAATTGTGACTAAATGTGATTGTAATTTTTTTTTTTTTTTTTTTTTTTTTTTTGTGATGGAGTCTCCTTCTGTTGCCCAGTGCAGTGGCACGATCTTGGCTCACTGCAACCCCCACCTCCCAGGTTCAAGCGAGTCTCCTGACTCAGCCTCCCAAGTAGCTAGGATTACAGGCATTCACCACCATATCCAACTAATAGTTGTACTTTTAGTAGAAATGATGTTTCACTATGTTGCCCAGGCTGGTCTTGAACTCCTGACCTCAGTTGATCTGCCCGTCTCAGCCTCCCAAAGTGCTGGGATTACAGGCGTGAGCCACCACACTTAGCCTGTAATTACAATTTTTTAAAAATATAACTTAAAAAAAAGGCTCTTACTCTATTGTGGCTCAGAGAACATTAATATATTTGAAGAACGCTCCATGCATGTGCGTTTTCAAAGATTCATATAGCTTTTCCAGCAGGTAATGTTGCTCCTTTACAATTGTTGCCGAAAAGTCAGTATTGCTCTGTAAGTTCCCCAAGGCTGACTGCCTGCTCCCTTTGGGTCAACGACATGTCTCTTTTTGTTTATTAACATTGCAATGTATTATAATTAAAAATCTTTAACAGTCAGCGTTTGTTAGAGTACAGCATGCTAGCTGTAGTGATTTAGAAATGTAATTAAAGGGAGGTTATGGGTTTTAGTGGGTTTTTTCCTCTAACTGTAACCTTTTCTTAGGTACACCGATACTGAAGTACTATGAGCCTTCAGAACTTGTGGAGAGACTACAAAGTTTTGATTGTTATGGTCCCTTTAGTTGGGCTCATACATTTGGGGTGGTACAGAATCAAAAGCAGCCCTGTTTTCCAAATACCTAAAAACAACGACATTCCTGAGGAAGATAGTATGGAACTTTCAAATCTTCAGAAGAGCCAAATCCAAGGGAAGTAGCAGGCTTGCGATCTTTAGGTAAGTTCCATTTCATCTGGTTGGTTAATCATATGGTACATTCCAACAATGGGAAACTCGATCTGTTAGATCTCTGGCAAGGAAAAGCCTAAATTGGCAAGTTACCTGTTGTTTTTATTATGACCCACTGTACTATCCTGCAGTTGTTTCTAGAAAAGTTTGTTGTGCAGAGACATTTGACCCTTGCCTGGCAGTCAATTGAATGCAAAGGGAAAGGGCAGTTTTGCTAGCAGCATCACCAGGATCATGAACATGTACAAAGGAGCCCCTGACTCCTTACCATTACATACCACAAAAGTCTGAATTTGTACAAGATTCTTTTCTTCTATTAGTGTTCTTTTTTTTTTTTAATAATACGAAACTAATTGTATTCATGTGTTAACATCAACTATTTTAGCTTGACCATAATTTGTTACTTTTGACAGTCACTGAAATAAAGAGGATGGAGTTATATAATTCAGGTCTGTAGTCCCTTATCCATAATTCCAAAATTCAAAAAGTTCTCAAAACCAAAACATTTTATCCTAACTCCTTTGGCAGCAAAACTTGATCTTAACTGACATGAGACAATTTGCAGTGCAGTTGTCTCCCTTTATCCGTAGTTTGGCTTTCTTCAGTTTCAGTTACCTGCAGTCAACCCTAGTCTGAAAATATTAAATAGAAAATTCCAGAAATAAGCAATTCATAAAGTTTAAATTATGCACCTTTCTGAATAGCATGATGAAATCCTGGGCTATTCTACTTCATCCACCCAGGATGTGAGTCATTCCCTTGTCTGTCTACCTGCTCGTTAGTCACTTAGTAGCACTCTGGGGTAGATCAACTGTGGTGGTATCTCTGCGCTTACATTCAGGTAACCCTTACTTTACTTCACAATGTACCCAAAGCACAAGAGTATTGCGCCTAATTTATAAATTGAACTTTATCATAGGTATGTATGTACAAGATGAAAACATAGTATATATAGGGTTTAGTGCTATATGCAGTTTCAGGCATCCACTAGG
This sequence comes from Macaca nemestrina, assembly GCF_043159975.1. Classification (NCBI taxonomy): domain Eukaryota; kingdom Metazoa; phylum Chordata; class Mammalia; order Primates; family Cercopithecidae; genus Macaca; species Macaca nemestrina. The sequence goes on along the minus strand of NC_092139.1, from coordinate 44,050,056 downwards.
TGGTCTTGGAATATATGCCTCATAGATAAATGGGGGAGGTTACTGTTTTTAATTCCACTTAATATGAAAATTGAGTTTCACTGCAGAAATTTTATTGGCATTTGTTGCATTTGATTTACTATAATATAGCGTTATACTATATTATGATTATATTGATTATGAATGTTATATACACTATATTGTATTTATAAAATCTAAGAAATTCTGAATTATGAAACTCATCTAGCCCAAGGAGTTTCAGATAAAGAACTGTGGCCTTATAATTGTAAAGCATTTTCTATTGTAATTTACTTTTTAACCTTGACGTGAATAATATGCTCTAAGTTTTGGCATAAGGTAGATGAGTGTAAGGTTCTGCTCTTTATAGAAGAAGAACCTCAGTAAGATTTTCCTTATTTATAAGCCTTGGTCTGAGATTTTGATTTATGATATAATTACTGGTTTCAGCAATATTTTAAATCAGTATTTTATTTTTAAATGTTCATAAGCAGAAGTGGAAGAGCATGGCTTAATATATTAGACAATTATTATATGTAAAAAGCCACATAGTAACATAGAAGCGTAACAACTTAAAAGAGTAACTTTAGGACATAAAATTTGTATTTATAGGAAGAGTTTTAATATATATGAGCAGGGAGTCACAGAATTTATTAGATGCTGGATTTTTATATATATAGTCTTCCAGACTGTCGTAAGACCATTATATTATGTATGTATATTGTAATTATGACAAGAAGTAAAGAACAAAAAGATGTCGTAACAGTTTGCAGGCCAGGTATGGCCAAACTTTGGAGGAAGAATATTAAGTAGTTTCTTGTCGTGCAAAAAGAAATACTCTTGGGGGGAAAATAGAGCTGAGAAAAGAATCTCCTCCAAAATATTAGGTGAATGTAGTAAGAGGTTTTAGATGCCAATGAAGCAATGGTTAAAAGTTTTAGAGGGGCCGGGCGCGGTGGCTCACGCCTGTAATCCCAGCACTTTGGGAGGCCGAGACGGGCGGATCACGAGGTCAGGAGATCGAGACCATCCTGGCTAACACGGTGAAACCCCGTCTCTGCTAAAAAATACAAAAAACTAGCCGGGCGAGGTGGAGGGCGCCTGTAGTCCCAGCTACTCGGGAGGCTGAGGCAGGAGAATCCGGCCACTGCACTCCAGCCTGGGCGACAGAGCGAGACTCTGTCTCAAAAAAAAAAAAAAAAAAGTTTTAGAGGCTAACATTTCCTGTCAAGCAAGCAGAAGCAGATATTTAAACAGGCATTTAGTAAGCAAAAGTTAGAGCCGGATTTAGAGTAAGTTAAACACCAATTCCAAATAGTTGAAGTACATCAAAAAATGCATTGTATTTGTCTCTTATTTTCTATTCTTAGTTTCATTATGGAAAATTACATACGTGCCACAAAGTAGAGAGAGGATGGTGTATTGAGCCCTCAAGTATCCATCAGCTGGCTTTAATAGTTAGCGGCATTTTGCCACAACTAGCTTTGATAGTTGATAGCATTTTGCCAGTCTTCTTTTATCCATCTTTTCCTCTGTTTTTTGAACTGCTAGAATATTTTAAATCAAATCTTAAGCTCGACTATGTAGTCCTTTAGTACGTGTCTTTAACAGTAAGACTAAACACACATACACAAACATATTTGCATTATCACCCAGAAAAACTTAACAGTGACTCTTTACCTACAGTTTGATACCCAAGGCCATGTTTGTATTTCTGAATTTGTCTTAAAAAATCGTTACAGGTGGTTTGTTGGAATCAGGATCCAAACAAGGTCTACATATTGCATTTGATAGACAATGTCTCTTTTCAATTCCCCTCCTAAATCTGCCTTTAAAAAAAAATTCCCACATTCTCAGTTTGGCTGATTGCTTCCTCATCTTGTCTTTTAACAATTTTCCTCTCTCCCCTATTTCCTGTAATCTTGTACTTACGTTAAGAGACTACTTTCATTTGTTTTTTTAATTTATTTTTTGAACAAGAATACTTCATAGATGGTACTGTGGAATAGATCCTAGGTAATCATGTTGTTTCACATATAATGTCCGATCCACTTTTGATGGTGGTGGTGTTAGTTTTTTTTTTTTTTTAAGAGAGAGAAGGGCCTTGATTTGTCACCCAGGCTACAGTATAGTAGCGTATCATAGCTCACTGCAGCCTCAAACTCTTGGGCACAGGCCATCCTCCAACCTTAGCATCCCAAGTAGCTGTGACTACAGGCATCCACCACCATACCTGGCTAAGTTCTAAAATTTTTTTAGAACCAGGGTCTTGCTGTGTTGCCCAGGCTGGTCTCAAATTTCTGGCCTCAAGCAACCCTCCTGCCTTGGCCTCCCAAAGTGATGGGATTACAGGCAAGAGCCACTACGTCTAGCCAGTGTTGCTAAGACTAACAGGCAAGTTAGCAGTGTTTCTTTCCATTGTAAAGTTCCCCCCTTTTTTCTTTTTTTTTTTTTTAAAGATGCAGTAAGGTGATGTCAGCTCACTGCAACCTCTGCCTCCTGGGTTGAAGTGATTCTCCTGCCTCAACCTCCGGAGTAGCTAGGATTACAGGCACCTGCCACCACACCTGGCTAGATTTTTGTATTTGTTTAGTAGAGACAGGATTTCACCATGTTGGCCAGGTGATCTTTTACTTAATAAATTATCAGCGACTATTCATTATCATTGCTGTAACCTAGAAATTGGCAAACTTTTTTCTATAAAAGACCAGATAGTAAATATTTTAGGCTTTGCAGATCACATAGTGTCTGTACCAACCCTTCAGCTTTCTGTTGTAGTGTAAAAGCACTCATACACAGTACACAAATTAATGAGCATGGCTGCTTTCCAATAAAACTTCGTTTACGAAAACAGGCAGCAGGCTGGATGTGGTCCCTAGGCTTAATTTACCAACCACTGTATGTGGTCTAATACACTATTTCATTAGGGGCTGCCAAATGATGCTGCTCAAATTCTATCATTCCTTCTCCATTTATTAGCTGGAACAACTTTCCATCGTCAACCATTCAGTTACCCCAAAATGCATTTATACAAGGAAAGTAAGATAAATGTTTTATCTCTGTAATTCCCTTTATTGCTTTTTATAATAATGAGTGCTCAAACCGCTTAGGGTTTTTGTTTTTGGTGTTAGTATGAACCTGTGGGTTTGCATATATTTCAGTTATCTTAATCTATTGCAGTCATCTTCTTTTTTTTAATGCTAAAGTTGTCCCATTTTGGATCCTCTCCATGTTGACTCCTGTTGTTTTTCCTTTGTCCTTGTGATATGACCCAGGTAGTCTTTAATATATGCTTACTTTTTGGCAGAAAAGGACCCCAGCTTACCTTGTGTATTTCTTACCTCATACCTATAATCAGTCTTTTTGCCAAAGAACTCCATTTGCTTTTAGGAAAAACTTTTACCTGTTTATATTTTCTTTAAATCATATTTTATAGTGCACCTCTTACTTTAGAAGACAGTCATGCAAGTTTTACTGTTATTTTAATTAAGTTATCCATCACTGCAACAACAACAAAGACCCATCTCCTAAGCCTATGCATTCAGGAATAGTCAGGACCATTCATCTGATGGTAACTCTTGGAATTATGGAGCTCCTTGTTTAGGAAGAAAGAGTTTTAATAGAGCTGAACTGATACTTCCAAACATGTTCTATAAACTAGCTCCAGTGGTTTGGATTTTTTTCTCTTTTTTGTACCTTCTTTTGTTCAAGTCTAGACCTGTGACCACAGGTCAACAGGTTTTGGCATCTTTAAAATGATTTGGGAGTCGTTAACACTTTCAGTGATTTCTTTGTCATTTTAATGAAATACTAGCCAAAAGATGTGTATACTGGTCTCACTACCGTAAGACTGACAGAGGTGCCAACATAGCATTCTGTTTTTGAAAAGTTACATGTCACTATTAAGTATTGAAAATGTTCTAACTAGAAAAACCATTTTCTTAATCATAGTTTTTATTGTGGGGGGTGTGTGTGTGTGTGTGTGTGTAAGTTTTAACATGCAAATTACCATATAGAAGTCACTATGAGGTTTCATTTAAATGTATTTCTCAGATTTTGCTGAATCTGAAATAACCATTGAAATATTTAAGTACCTTGGCTGTTCCTGGCATAGATAAACAGATTTTTCTTTCCCTCCTCATGCCACACAAAAGTTGACAATAGCTTTATCACCACAGGAAGAAAGCTGACCATTATTGCCCTTACTTTATTTGGGCCCAGTTGCCATGGTTACAGCCCTTTAAATTGGGAGCAGTAACCAAAATAACATTTTGCATAACATTCCCTTGTTCTGCCCACCTCTTTGCACATCTTCAAATCAGGATTTGGGTCTGATCACCATACTATGCTGTAGCCTACTTTTAGGAAGTACCTTAGGCTAAACAGATTTGTTTCATTTATGCTAAATGCTCTCCCAGACCCTACCATACTCAGCATATTCTTGGAAATACTAACTAATAATTGTACCTTTAAAACACCAGGCTTCAACAGATAAGATCTGTGAGCTAACATTTTTATTCTTTTCACACATTATTATTAATGTGTCAAGAATTTATGCCTCAAGGCACACTTTTTTTTTTTTAACAAGGACACTACCTTGTTAAGGAAACTAGAATTGTATTTCTATGTGTCCATTTGATATATGATGATAACATTTTATGATATTTAGACTTTGAAATTGAATTGCAACTCAGATCCTGTTTTTGTTGTTGGTGTTATCCAGCATATCCCTTGGTTTTTGCATTTTGGTACTGTCATTAACCAGTGCTTTGGGGAGGATTAGTTGACTAGGACTTCCAAAACTGAAAATCATTGATTAATAAAGTAAAATGATAGAAAATTAGCTCTGACATTAGCCAGGTGTTTAAAACATGGTTTGTTTTCTGGTACAATGTGTTGTGCAGATTTATTCAGCTAAATATAGACTATACATTAGTGAGTTTCTGCAATAGACATGCCAACAGCTATCTTGTTTTTATAATTATTTATAAACAGGACTTGATGTAAATGCACTTCTGTTCAAACCTAAAGTTTCCAAGCAAACCACAATTATAGATAAAAACATAATATTAAATCTTGATGTCGGAGAATAAAAATATTTGGGACCTCTTTTAAGACTCAGAGATTGCCGGGCGCAGTGGCTCATGCCTGTAATCCCAGCACTTTGGGAGGCAGAGGCGGGCGGATCACCTGAGGTCGGGAGTTCGAGACCAACCTGACAAACATGGAGAAACTCTATCTCTACTAAAAATACAAAATTAGCTGAGCATGGTGGCACATGCCTGTGATCCCTGCCACTGGGGAGGCTGAGGCAGGAGAATTGCTTGAACCCAGGAGGCGGAGGTTGTGGTGAGCCGAGATTGCGCCATTGCACTCCAGCCTGGGCAACAAGAGCGAAACTCCATCTCAAAAAAAAAAAAAAAAAAAAAAAGGCTCAGAGACCTAATTCTGTGTTTTATATTGTAGCATTTCTCTCCTAGAAGCATGCCATATTCAAATAACTGCTGTAAGCTTTCTAGCCATGTTGTTGTGCCTTACAAAATCACTGAAATACAAGCACTTTTTCTTGTAGCAGGACTTATTGAAGAATAAAGGAATTTTAAGTCAAAGTTGGTTTACTTTTCTCATTTTCGGGAGGTTTATGCCAGTTAGTAGTTTCTTTTTCTAAAAAGCCAGCAGAGCATTAGAAAAAATTATTAAACTGCAGTCTACAAAATGCTTGGGAAGTATTTCTCTAAAATGTTTTATTTTTATTTCTTAGATAAAGAAGCGGCTTTGAATCTGAGCTTCATGTCAAAAGAAGAGATGAAAAATACCAGTTGGATTAGAAAGAACTGGCTTCTTGTAGCTGGGATATCTTTCATAGGTGTCCATGTTGGAACATACTTTTTACAGAGGTCTGCAAAGCAGTCTGTAAAATCTCAGTCTCAAAGCAAACAAAAGAGTATTGAAGAGTGAAGTAAAATAAATATTTGGAATTACTAATTTGTCGTGAAACCATTATATGCTGATTAGCTTCATAAACATTGAACTCTTTGATTTTATAGCCACAATGCTGCATATTCATACTTTAATTCCTAAAGAATAATTTTTAATGTTAAAACGTGATAATGGAATAAATAGAAAAATGTGGTTTACAAAATAAAAAACGGTCTTCACTAGTTACCACCTGAAGTAAGATGTCTCGTTTGGAAGCTAAGAAGCCATCATTGTGTAAGAGTGAACCACTGACATCTGAGACAGTCAGGACCACACTTTCTGTCTTGAAAAGGATCGTAACATCATGCTATGGCCCTTCAGGTAGGCTGAAGCAGCTGCACAATGGCTTTGGAGGTTACGTGTGCACAACCTCACAGTCCTCAGCCCTGCTCAGTCACCTTTTGGTCACACATCCCATTTTAAAGATCCTGACAACCTCCGTGCAGAATCATGTGTCAAGCTTCAGTGATTGTGGCTTATTCACAGCCATTCTTTGCTGCAACCTGATTGAAAATGTTCAGAGATTAGGCTTGACACCCGCCACTGTCATTAGATTAAATAAACATCTTTTGAGTCTTTGCATCAGTTATCTCAAGTCCGAGACCTGTGGTTGTCGAATCCCAGTCGACTTTAGTAGTACTCAGATCCTCCTTTGTTTGGTTCGCAGTATATTAACAAGTAAACCTGCCTGTATGCTCACCAGAAAGGAAACAGAGCATGTCAGTGCTTTGATTCTGAGAGCCTTTTTGCTAACAATTCCAGAAAATGCTGAAGGCCACATCATTTTAGGAAAGAGTTTAATTGTACCTTTAAAAGATCAAAGAGTTATAGATTCCACTGTATTACCTGGGATACTCATTGAAATGTCAGAAGTTCAATTAATGAGGCTATTACCTATCAAAAAATCAACTGCCCTCAAGGTGGCACTCTTTTGTACAACTTTATCCGGAGACATTTCTGACACTGGAGAAGGAACTGTGGTGGTCAGTTATGGGGTTTCTCTTGAAAATGCAGTCCTGGACCAGCTGCTTAACCTAGGAAGGCAGCTAGTCAGTGACCATGTAGATCTTGTCCTGTGCCAAAAAGTTATACATCCATCTTTGAAGCAGTTTCTCAATATGCATCGTGTTATTGCCGTAGACAGAATTGGAGTGACTCTGATGGAACCCCTGACTAAAATGACAGGTAAAACTCACTCTTGGTTTTGCCCCTTACAGTTAATAAATCACACTTTTCTGAACAGAGAGATTTTTGGTTTGTGTCACTGTTAACATCTTGAAAAATTGACACAGCATGTGTCAGTATCATTTCTGGCATCAGAGGTTTCTGAAAAAGATCCTGTATTGTTCACATACTAAAAATGCAGTTGATTATAGCCATTTTCATATCATAATCTGACCCCCCAATATTTTACAGGTTATTGAAAAGTCTAACATCCTCATAATCCTAAGGTCTTTCATACTTTGCACAAAATTCTTCAGCCTCAATTCACAAAACTCTTAAATCATGTTATATTTAGAAAATGATTTTGTAACTAGAATGCCCCTTTTTCTTCACTTTATCATAATTGCAACAAACTTCTGTACTTCTGCTTAAGTACTTGTTTCTAATGGGAGGGGGATGTACATGCACCACTGTTTTACCTATATCAAAACTGTTTCCAGCTGACCTTGAGAACCAAGATCATCTTTTACTTTCAACACCTATTACAGGCCTGAGCCACAGTAGGTGTTCTAAAGTGTTTGTTGAATTGACTGAAATATAGTTGTTAATATACAGAACTACAATAGGCAAAAAAATTCACTGTATTTTACAGACACAGCAAATTAAAAGCAAATATAAGACCTGTTAGAGCCAAAGAAAAATGACAAGCTGAAGGGTTCCTAATTTGAGCTACTTTTCAGTGTTCCTTTAATTGCTTTGACAATCTCTCAGAAAGATGATCATTTAGTCTGCATTGTTTCCAATTTTTAAGTTATTAGACTTAAACCATTATTAAAGTTCATTAATAAAAGTCTTAGTATAAATTATCAAAAAGGAGCCTTATGTATGCCCAGTGTTGAATACATAGTATCTCTGGGTTACTGTCCTACCTTTGTAAGACTCAAATGACTGTCAAAGTAGAAGTTTCTTAATAATGGAAATAATTCCTTAGAACTCATTGTTGGTATGGTAAGTCAGACTGATATCCTTAAATATCTACTAGCTTTGCATGAATCTGGCAATTTCCAGCTTGTAAATACTGGGTCTTCCAGATTGATTTTTAAAATATGGGACACTTTAGCCAGGTGTGGTACATGCCTGTAGTCCCAGCTACTTGGGAAGTTGAGGCAGGAGGATTGCTTGAGCCGAGGAGTTCAAGTCCAGCCTGGGCAACAAAGCGGGACCACATCTTAAAAAAAAAAAAAAAAGGGTCGGGCGGTGGCTCACACCTGTGATCCCAGCACTTTGAGAGGCCAAGGCGGGTGGATCACAAGGTCAGGAGATCGAGACCATCCTGGCCAACATCATGAAACCCCGTCTCTACTAAAAATACAAAAAATTTAGCTGGGCGTGGTGGCCGCACTTGTAATCCCAGTTACTTGGGAGGCTGAGGCAGGAGAATTACTTGAACCCGGGAGGTAGAGGTTGCAGTGAGCCGAGATTACACCACTGCCCTCCAGCCTGGTGACAGAGCAAGACTCCCTATCAAAAAAAAAAAAAAAAACATTTTCCCATAGAAACCATATTGTAACTGGGGGCTGGGTTTCCACACTAGCCCACAATATATACCTAAACATGGCATTAACAGCCATAGTTTTAGTCCTGGGTCTTGGGAGCAAAGACCTTTTGAGAAAAAGAAGAGGCGGAAAACTGTACCAGGTACGTGGCACAAGTAAACTTTTAGGTAGATGAAGTATGATTTTGGCCTTACCTATCTCCCCTGGTGTATCTAAGTTAACATTACCTCATTTCAGGCCTTGAAACAAAATTCCTATTTATTAATGATATAGGTTGCGTAATGGGTGATACTGTGGATGGGTGCCACATGTGAAACGTATTGCAGCTTACGGAGGTTTTTTTGTTTTTTTTGTTGTTTTTTTGTTTGTTTGTTTGTTTTTTTAAGATGGAGCCTCACTCTGTCGCCCAGGCTGGAGTGGGGTGGTGCAATCTTAGCTCACTGCAACCTCCACCTCCCGGGTTCAAGCAATTCTGTCTCAGCCTCCCTAGTAGCTGGGACTACAGGTGCACACCACCACGCCTGGCTAATTTTTCCTATTTTTAGTAGAGACAGGGTTTCACCATATTGGTCAGGCTGGTCCTGAACTCCTGACCTCAGGTGATCTACCCCCCTCGGCCTCCAAAAGTACTGGGATTATAGGCGTGAGCCACTGTGCCCGGCCTGGAGCATTTTTAACATTTGATTTATTTGTGAAGTATGCATTATTATCCCCACTTGCCTCTCATGTGACAGAGGCAGAAAGTTAAATGACATGAGTGACAGCATCCAGTGACTCAAGCAGTAGAGCCAGTCTTCTCACTAGAATCTGTTGTTCCCACCATGTGAAAGAAATTACACTATTTAAGATTTTGGCTTTTTTTACTTAGATCACTTTTTTAAAGTATTCGTTATTTTGAAGACTTCAGAAGTAAACAATATTCAAATAAGTGAAATTGTTTAGTGATTATATTCTATAAATTTTTTGAGCTGGAAGTGTTTATAGCATTTTAGACTTTTTTTTTTTTTTAAGATGGAGTCTCGCTCTGTTGCCCAGGCTGGAGTGCAGTGGCACGATCTCGGCTCACTGCTCACTGCAACCTCCGTCCCCGGAGTTCAAGCGATTCTCCTGCCTCAACCTCCCGAGCAGCTGGGATTACAAGCACCTGCCACCACGCCTGGCTACTTTGTATTTTTAGCCAGGTTTCACCATGTTGTCCAGGCTGGTCTCGAACTCCTGACCTCAGGCGATGCCCGCCTCAGCCTCCTAAAGTGCTGGGATTACAGGCATGTAATTACACCCGGCCAAGATTTTAGACTTTCAAACTAAACCCCATTAGTTTGAAAGAAACCATCTTTTATAGGTGAGTCTGAAAGAAAAGGAAACTAGCTCAAAGTGGTGAATGGCTCAGAATTATAGCTTTAGACTTTAAATTAGTATTGTGTCTTGTAGGAGTTTGGTGTAGGTTTCTTTGCTTAAATAACTTCCATTACATTTGGAGATTTGGAAAATTCAAGTCACCCTAACTTCTTTATTCGTATTTTTACTTGTGGCTTATAAAACTTACTATTTTACATGTGCGGGTAGGAGGACAAAATACTTAATATATCAAATAATAACAGTGAAATAAGCATGTCACTTTATTTTGGTATAATTCAGTTAGCTATTTTATAAATTGTTGCTAGACAAAAAACTAGTTCTTACGTATTCACTATGTAGAGCCCCGAAGGAATTCAACTACACAAGCATTTGAATAGCTGCATTTATTTTAAACTGAAAATAATAATTCCTTTTAAAAATAGCTTCTCACCTCACATCACCCTTAATCCAAATTAGTGAAGTTCTTAATTTGGGGTCTCTAATCCCTGAGTGGGCTTTGAGGGTTTCTGAACTCCCTGAAAATGTATGCAAAATGGTATGCCCCCTTTTCTGGGAAGAGAGTACAAAATGACTTCTAACAGATTTTCAAAGAGCTCTGTAAACCAAAATAACTTCTGCTTTACTTTATTTGTATATCATTTTAGTAGCAGAATATAACTTAGCAATTTAGGGAGATTCATCTTATTTATCCTATATTTCATATTTTAAATTATATGCTTATGGGGCTTTTATGTTGGCTAGGAATAAGTATACTTTTAAATGGTTGTTTGCTCCACTTTTGCTTATACATCTTGTATTTTCTAATCTTTAAAAAATAGGAACACAGCCTATTGGATCCCTAGGCTCAATATCTCCTAATAGTTATGGAAGTGTGAAAGATGTGTGCACTGCAAAATTTGGCTCCAAACATTTTTTTCATCTTATCCCTAATGAAGCAACAATCTGCAGCTTGCTTCTCTGCAACAGAAATGACACTGCCTGGGATGAGCTGAAGGTAGGTAATGAATTTTGAATTCTATATGCAGGGGCTGAGGGAGGAATTAGTCACTCAACAGTTATTATGAATTTTTTTTTTCGTAGCTTCCCTAGGTAGTATAGAAAGCAAAAATTAAAATGACTGATGCAGAGTCACAAGTAAGCTAATTTAAATGCCTGTGGCATTATAATAATTTTGGCATGTGTTGCCATTTATTATTTCTACTATTGACAAGAAACCTAAAAGGCCGTTGACATGTGAACTTTTCTAAGAAATTAACTTGAATTGTGTAGTCTTTGATGCTAATGTGTATGAATAATTCACTTGGAAAATGAGTTCAGCAGTCAATACCCATCATCCACTGCTTAGCAGAGTTTCCTGTTCTCTGCCAGCAATAATACATTCAACTTTTATACAAGGGAAATGAACATCTGTGGGATTGGTCACAAGTTTTAAAGATTCATGTATGCTCAAGGATATATCCTTAGTAAATGTTAAAGGTCTGTGTGGTTTTTTTTTTTATTTATTATTGCTGGGATGTAACTGTATTATTTCCAAAACAATTCAAAATAAATTTATTATTTAGACTGAAATAATTTTTTTTAGTGGATGTGCCAGCAAACCTTGTTGACCCAGATATTTTGAGGCCATATATTTGTCAGTCTCAATTTGAAGAGCTAAGTGTATACGAAAGAAAATACTAATCTGGCTCCATGAAACAAACTTCTGACTAAAGTATCTTCCTTTAATCTCTAAACCTTATTATTCAGAATGTTTTAATCACATGACAACCTTGGCACAGCACAAGTTTTGTTCTTTTGCAATTAAAATCATACTCTTTGTATTCACTGTGATGCTTTGAGAGCATGACTTTTTGTGTGTGTATATGATGTGAATGTCTGATTCTGATGATTTGGGGTTTTTCTTAGCTCACGTGTCAGACGGCACTGCATATCCTGCAGTTAACACTCAAGGAACCGTGGGCTTTGTTGGGAGGTGGCTGTACTGAAACTCATCTGGCTGCATATATCAGACACAAGGTACATAAGATAATCCTCTTCGGATTACCTGAATTCTCAGCAACTTTTGTTTTATGAGATAATAATCCAAAATCATAGTATCCTGTAGCCTTTTTGTTTGTTAGTTTTAACTTTTATTTTAGGTTAAGGGGTGCATGTATAGGTTTGTTATATAGGTAAAATTGTAGCCTTTAACACTGAATTTTTCAGTAGTCTAAATAAAATACATAATCCAAAACACTTGAGGGAAATAACAAGGTAAATATAAGGTAATATCTTTATTACAATGGTTTATTATAAAAATAATATTTTAGCAAATGATCACGTTCTTTGAGTATTGTCTACATGTACTGCATGTTGAAGCTAGCATCCTGTTATTGGGAGTTCTCTTAGAGATCTCAACTGCTGCAATACAGTAATAATTGATGTTCACAAACAAAAGGGCCAAGTTTCTACAGAATACTTAAGTATCTTCTAGAGCGTCAAGAAAACAGTTTCATTTATTTAAGCAGTTCACATATTAGATTCTAATTTTAAGATTGGTATTTATGTATGTTATTTATTAATTCTACTAAATAGAATTTTTTGATTAGTCTGGGAAACTCCATTTCCTGACAGCTCTCAGATAAGTTTAGTGCATTGTAGTTCTGATTATGTCATAAGTACTGGCCTACTTTATTTGAAAATGGATACAAAATGGTATAGGTGTTTTCCAGATGTTAGCAGTCGATTCGTTGGGTAAACATGCCCTGTCCCTCCCCAAGTAACTTAGAATCTGTTTGAAGATAAAGCACTTTCATGAAAAGTTATCAGAATATACATTATGGAAAACAAAATTCGTGCCAATCTATTGGTGCTGAATGGACAATAATGTGTTCTGAAATGGAATTGAGTAAACTAGAGAAAGTTTTTTGCAGGAAGAAGGTGTCTTGAGTCGGAAAGTAGTCACTGTTTTTAAGCAGTTAAGATATGGATTTTTTAAACCATCATTCAGTTGTTAGTTTGCTAATACAGACATGTTGCTTAACAACAAGGATATATTCTGAGAAATGCATCATTAGGCAATATTGTTGTGCAAACAGTATAGAGTGTACTTACACAAACCTACATGGTAGAGCCTACTACACTCCTAAGCTATGTGGTTTAGCCTATTGCTCCTAGGCTACAAACCCTTACGGCAGGTTACTGTGCTGAATACTGTAGGTAATTGTAGCACAATGGTATTTGTGTATCTAAACATATCAAAACATAGAAAAGGTTAGTAAAAATATGGCCTTCTAATCTTATGGGACCACTGTTGTATATGCAGTCTGTCATTGACTGAAGCGTTGGTATGTGGTACATGGCTAAATATTAATTTTTCTTTTTATCTTGGAATTTCTAGGATAAACTTGTTTAAATAGTGAAACCAGAAGACAGTTTATGGTCTTACTACCTTTTCATTAATTTAAAGAGAAGAATATTCCTTTTTAAAACATTGATGTGAAAATTTACATCATGATTTCCAAATAAAAATATGTGCATTCTCATTTTAAACAAATCTCAAACATTTTGCAGAGATAAATAAGTACATCATTTGAGACATCAGTCTTCAGGAACTTCCTCCTGTGTGCAGAGAAACCTGTAATACATGCATTATGCCTTGTTCTTCATGTATTAAAGAGGCACTACCACGCCTCATTCAGAATAAGCTGATGATGGGGTCATCCTGAGTCACCCATTCTGGTAACATGACTGGTAGTATATACATTTTTACTATAACCAACCTAGTTAAGGGTTTGCAGCCTGGCCGACTGACCCATACAAGCCCATTAGCATTGTACCAAACCCCAAATTAAATGAAAGTAAGTAGTAACTTTAGGAATAAGATTTTGATTCAGCATCTTATTTTTCTTAAACAGTTTATATTAATTGCTTTGTATGTGTTCTCAATGTTTTTATTACTCTTTAGACTCACAACGACCCCAAAAGCATTCTCAAAGATGATGAATGTACTCAAACAGAACTTCAACTAATTGCTGAAGCATTTTGCAGTGCCCTAGAATCTGTTGTTGGCTCTTTAGAACATGATGGAGGTGAAATTCTCACTGACATGAAGTATGGACACCTTTGGTCAGTTCAGGCAGATTCTCCCTGTGTTGCTAACTGGCCAGATTTGCTTTCACATTGTGGCTGTGGATTATACAATAGCCAGGAAGAACTCAGCTGGTCTTTCTTAAGAAGCACACGTCATCCTTTTGTGCCACAAACCTGCCTTCCACTTGAAGCTGTGGGCTCAGCCAGCAACCTGACCTTGGACTGTTTGACTGCAAAGCTTAGTGGCCTACAGGTGGCTGTAGAGACAGCCAATTTGATTTTGGATCTCTCATATGTTATTGAAGATAAAAACTAAGAGAATAGCATGTTTGTATTACGAAAGAAACAAATAAACTAGTCTGGTGGCAATTAAGAAAAATTGTGAGTGTATTTGTTCTCTCCCAAAGACCTGTTCTACATATTTGGACAAATGACTCATAAAATTATAGATACACTTATTTAGGAAAAAAGGTGATTCGTGAATAGAAATGCCATGAAATAATAAAAATATGAAGCATTATTTATTTTAAAATATTATAGTTATCTTAGGGATTCTATAGTGACTGCTGTATATTGTTCTAAATTTTTATTGTTATTTTGGCATCATTTTGAGAGCAAACAAATAAAAAGACTCCTAATCCATGCTCTAGTTTGGATATACATGTTTTAGATATTTTCTAGTTAGTAGTAATTACATATGCTTAAAGTAAACTAGATCTCACAGTGTCACAAAACTTTCAGCATATATTGCTCAATCAAAAGAAGTATTCAAACTGCACATTGAGTAAAATTTCACTTTTCTCCGTGCCCTTTATCTCAGGCTGTATTCTTCAGTGGTTAGATAATTGAGTAGAACCTGGTTTGCTGCAATTTGTAGTTTATATCTCAACTCCACATTTTTGTTATTTGGGGGAAATCTTTGCTTTTGGGGGGAAAAAAGATTTATATAGTAACCAAGGCTAAAGTAACGTTGTAATGTCTTCATTTTTAAAGTGAGAGGAAGAACTGGTTTGTTTTACACTGGGATTTCTCAACCTTGACATTATTGATGTTCTGGACCCCATAATTCTTTGTTGTGCGGAGGCTGCCCTGTGCATTACAGCTTATTTAGCAGCATCCCTGGCTTCTACACACTAGATGCCAGTAGCACACTCCTGTTGTGACAACCAAAAACGTCTCCAGACGTTGCCAAATGTTCCCAGGAGAGCAAAATTGTTGGTTGAGAACTATAGACTGATAGAAAAAGGAAGGAAAATGAGGAGTATTCTACCAGGACTTCAGAAAGCAGCATGAAGGAAGGGGACGTTATTTCTCTAGTCAATAGTATGAAAAAGAAACTAGAAAAGCTCCCGTGTTCAAAATAGAGACACTATGTTTCCCCAAGGGATGGAACTTGAATTTTATGCAAATATAAGATGTATTGATAAATTGAAGCAGAAATATAGAAGGCAGCCACATGAATAAGCATGGAGCTATAACAAATGTTATATGAAACTTTACGAAAACATTTTGGAAATTTTGGGGAAACGAACCAACCTAATAGTCAATGATCAGATCTATAGCCATGATAAAGAGAAATAGAATTGTTCAACCATTTCCTCCAATATTCTTGTAATCAAAAAGAATGTTTCCTCTGAGCCAAAGGAAAAAGCTAGCAATACAAACAGCAATACCATCCATATATATTAAATATCAGCCCCACCTGAAGTCTCATAAAATATTTATCAGAAGTTTTACTTCTTTTATTATTAGAATCAAATAGAAGGGCAGTGTGATAGGCAGCCTCTAAGGTGGCCCCCAGTGATCCTCACCTCCTGGTTTCAGACCTTGCATAATTTCCTCCCCTTGAGTGTAGGCTAGACTTCGTGACTCCTTTATGTTTCTCATTTCCCAGCTTTGTGGACAGAATGTTACAGTGATGGTCATGGTTATGCCTTATGCATAATTTTATGCTGTGAGTAGAAGGTAGATCAATTTTCTCTAGTTTCATGGGTCTACAGATGGAAAGCAACTGTATTCCAGGAACCATACTTAAAGAACTACGCCCTGAGGAAACCTGGGGTGATTCCAATTATGAGATCACCCTGACTTGATTCCAATTATGAGATTCTGAACTTTGAGCTGATGTAATGCAAAAGTGAAACTTTTGAGGATCTGATGAGTAGGGGGGATGTATTTTATATGTGGTAGGCAGCCTCTAAGATGGTTCCCAATAATCTCATTTCCTGTCAGTTCACTCTCTGGGTGTAGGTGGGACCTAGTGACTAACTTCTAATGAATAGAATACAGCAGAAGGGACAGGATGTCACTTCTGATATTTGGTGGTAAAAAGATGAGTGTATCTCTTGATGCCTGCTCTCTCAATGAAAGCCAGCTGTCATGTTGGGAACTGTCCCTTGGAGAGGCCCACATAGCAAGGGTTGAGGGAGGCTTCTAGCCAACTCTTCAAAAGGAACTGAATCGTACCAAAAACCACAAGAGTGAATTTGGAAGCAGGTTCTCCCCAATGGAACCTTGAGATGAGTATAGCCCTGCCACACGAGAGACCCTGAAGCAAAAAAAGCCAGCTAAGCTATTTCCAGGTTGGTTCCTGACCCACAAAATCTGTGAGATAATAAATGTTGTTTTAAGTCAAATTTGGGGTGTACTTTCTTATACAGCAATAGCTATCTAATAAAGGCAGGAGGAAAGCTTATTTTTGTAATAAATTACTTACTGAAAACTTGGTCACATAAATGGAAAAAAGCATTCTTGATGCCATGCCTTTACATTTTTATTATCATCCCAACCTAAAAGAAGGGTTCTTCATCACATGTGTTTACAATGGTCACTGAAGAAGGTGTGTCACATAGGAATTGGGAATTGTCCTGGTTCTCCTTGGCCTTATCCTGCATTTTTTTCAAGTTCCTCCAAGAAGGGGTGACACAGTGAACCTCTCCAATTGATCTTATAGATTAGGGGTTTCCACTTTCCATGATAGCCATTTTTTAAATTCTATCATTTTTAGCTTTACCATAAAATTTGATTACATTCCTTGGCGAAACATTAATGCTTTTATTTTGAATACATCACAAATTAGTTAAAATATATTTATAAATGCCTCTGTGTTTCCTAAAGTTGTAATAATCCTTAGCAGAAAACACCAAAAATAGAAAAAAAAAAAAAAACTTTCCTCTATAATTCAAGAAAATTAGCATTCAAACTTAGATGATAAAACGTGAAATGAAAATTGTTGATGAAAATAATTTCAGAGGAGTTCCTTTTGGCAGAAATAAATGATAAGTAAAAATAGCAACTAAGGTAAGCCTGAGGCAGTGTTTTGTGACTTGAAGTAAGATTGAGGTCTGAATATTGCATTATGATGTACCTCAGGAGAGAGAATGGGAAACCCTGATAGCTGTGGAAAAGGAAAGGGAGAGTATGCTGAAGAGAATGAAGTCAGTGACAGTTGCTCAATACTTTCGTGGGACTCTCAGGACATGTAGCATTAAACATTATTGAACCATAGGAGTCCAACAGGATTGTCATCTCATTAATCAAAAGACGTTAGGATTTTAGCAGCAAGGAAAAAAGTGGAGAGCTAAAGCAAATTAAAGGAAATTTTTAATCAAATACTTATTTGGTCTTATAGCTATCCTACTCTTTAATTCCTCCATTTATTTGTACAATATTAGAGAGTCTTTACATGTTAGACATTGTAAATCAACTGTTAGACTGAAGCACTTTATATAAGTGAAGTATTTTACACAAGATATTTAAACTATATCACATTAATATCTTTTATCATAGGTATCCTTGAACTCATTTAGTTTGTATTATCAAAGCTACTTAGGCATTTACATGGTAGACGAGGGATTTTAAGTACCCATAAATCAGCCATTGTATTCCGTATTTTCATATTGTTGTTCATATTGTTGAGCAGTTCTTTGGATAACTTTAAAATAAAATAATGTTGTTTACAGTCACATACATTATGCAGGTTATTTTAAATTATCATATACAAAAATCAATGCAGGCCTTGACAAAACATAGGATTAGTTAGGTTATTCCTTCCTGATAATCTTTGGGGAATAGTCAAAGAGACTAAACATCTCCTACAAGGCCCCATTTCAGCTGTCTAAATAAAGCTATCTCTTAATCTGAAGCAAAAGTCAATTTTGAATATCTGATATCTTTATAATTTTTTTCATGTAGCTAAGTGCTTCCATTTAGTAACTATGGTATCCCATAATGGAAATTTTTGCCAATCATCTACAGATTTTGAATTTAGATGCACCTAAACCCAATGTTAGCCTACATTTGGATTATAAGTAGATTTATATGCTGCTTTAATACTCATGAAAGAGAATGCAATCCCTGAAAACTATTCCTAAATGTAAATGAAGCCTTTTGTTGGAGAGACGATTAGACTTGGCACACTAAAAGTCATGGAATACTATATTACCTGTAATAAAGTGTGAATTTAGAGGGAAATAAAACAGCTTGACAATCTCCTATTAAAAATTCTCTGAGAAAATACTTATAATAAACATCTTCTTTTAGCTACCTTGACTTTGTTTCGAGTATTGTGGTTTCATTTTGGGAAGTATTAGTTGAGCTCTTTCTGTTTGCCAGATAGGTTAGTCAAGCGTATTTGGTGGTGAGAAGAGAAAAAACAACACAGAAATTTGTTCACAGTCTCTAGACTCAAGGAGTTGATCATCTAGCCAGGGAGAATTTTTTTTTTTTTTTTTTTTGAGATGAAGTTTTGCTCTTGTTGCCCAGGCTGGAGTGCAATGGCGCGATCTCAGCTCACTGCAACCTCTGCCTCCTGGGTTCAAGCCATTCTCCTGCCTCAGCCTCCTGAGTAGCTGGGATTACAGGCATGCGCCACCATGCCCGGCTACTTCTGTATTTTTAGTAGAGACGGAGTTTCTCCATGTTGGTCAGGCTGATCTCGAACTCCTGACCTCAGGTGATCTGCCTGCGTTGGCCTCCCAAAGTTCTGGGATTACAGGTGTGAGCCACCACGCCTGGCCGAGATTTTTCTTTTTAATTATTAATTTTATAAGTTAAACATGTCGTAATAGAAAACTGGGAAAATATGAATCAGACAGACACACACACACACACACACACACACACACACTAAAGTCAAGTGTATTCCTACTATCTCCAGATATAATAATCACCGTTTACATTTTCTATGTATCTTTTCAGTTTGTTTTCTGCAAGGATTTTTCCAAAAAGATGATCATACGGTATGTTCTGTTTTATAATCTGTTCCTTTTACTTAATATGTCATGAACATCATACACATATATAATTCTAAGCATTCTGTTATTACATCATTTTTCTTTTAACTTTTATGGGTACCTAGTAGGTGTATATATTTATGGAGTATATAAGATATTTTGATGCAGGCATACAATGTGTAATAATCACATCGGGGTAAATGGAGTATATTACATCATTTTTAATGCCTGAAGACATTTTAATTAAAAAGACTATGCCATAATTTAGTTAATAAATTGGTATTAGTAAACCTTTGGGTTGTTTTCAAAATTTTTGTGTTAATATAAGCAACGATGCAGTGAACATACTGTATATATTGTTTTCCCATATCCCCGATTATTTCTTCAGGATAAATAAATATAATTCAGATTTCTGAGTCCCGAGTGTACTGGAAATGGAAAGACTACATATTATCTACCCCCAGTAATTTTTTAAAATATTAATTTTAAAAGGAGAGTCCATTTTCAGTTACTAAATTGGCAAAGATAATAACTATTGTTGGCAAAAGTTTAGGAAAAGGAGCACTTTCACACTGTGGTTGGGATGTATTGATGTGACTTCTGGAAGACGATTGTATAATAGATTGCCTTCCATTTCTAGTACACTAGTCAAATGCTTCTGGAATGCCTTCCACATTTTCTATCAGTAAGTTTGTCTTTCTCATGTGCATTTTTATTTTTGTATTTATTTTCTCATAGGCATCATTAAAGATGTGTACATATTCGGGTAATCTTTAGAGCAAATGCATAGCCTCTCTTCATGGGCTGAATGTTCAGCCACACATCCCCCAGCTAGACATGATGCCTTCTTAATGGTACAGTTTTGTACCCGTCTGTTGATTTGTCACTCACAAGCAGCAGCAAAACACCCATGTGGTATGATGAATTCAAACAACAAACAAACTATTGCTCTTAAGTTTTTACTACCTTCAACTCTTATGGCGTCTAGGAAATGGGATGGTTTGTTAGGGCTTCCGTAACAATTGCCATAAAAGTAGTGGCTTAAAACAACAGAAATTTATTCTCTCTGTTTTAGAGGCTAGAAGTTTGTCATCAAAGTCTTGGCAGGGCTATGCTCCCTCCGGAGGCTCTAGGGTTAATCATTCCTTACCTTCTCCAGCCTCTAGTAGCTGTCACCACTACAATCTGCCCTTGTATTCACATGGCCTTCCCCCTCCCTCTCTGTGTGTCAAATATCTCTCTCCTTTCTCTTACAAAGACACCAGTGATTGGATTTAGGGCCCACCCTACATCCGGGATGATGTCATCTCAAGATCCTTAATTGCATTTGCAAAGACCCCGTTTCCAAATAAGGTCACATTCACAGGTAGCAGGACTTAGGTCTTTGGACATATCTTTTGGGGGGACATCATTCAACTCACCACAGATGGTAAAAAACTGCCAGGATGTAAATTCTTCTCCTGGGCCACAGTTACACAGAAAGTAAAATACAGTCATCCCTGGGTATTCTTGGGACATTAGTTCCTGGACCTCCTTGGATATCAAGTTCCTTATGTAAAATGGCACAATATTTGCATGTAACCTACACACATCCTCCTGTATACTTTAAATCATCTCTAGATTACTTATAATACCTAAGACAATGTAAATGCTATGTAAATAATTGTTACACTGTATTTTTTATTTTTGTTATTTCAAATATTTCCCATTCACAGTTGGTTGAATCCACAGATGTGGATCCTGCCACAGGGAAGGCCAACTGTGTGCCCAATGTGGACAGAAGGCACCAATGCTAGATTTTACCACCAAGCTTATCAAATCATTTCTCCATTTATTGTCATTCTTTGATTATAATTGTCTTTTTTCTGTAGGGTGCAGTCTCTTTTGTCTCTTTTTTCTCTTTTTTTTCCTTAAATTGCCCTAGACCTGACATTCGTCCCTACTCCCCTTTTCTACCTGCATCATCTTCATTCTTGCTCTCCTGCATTATATGTAATAGTTTATATTACATATAAAGTAGCTACTGGAGCTGGGCGCAGTGGCTCATGCCCGTAATCCCAGCACTTTGGGAGGCTGAAGCAGGCGGATCACTTGAGGTCAGGAGTTCAAGACCAGTCTGGCCAACATAGCGAAAACCCGTTTCTGTGAAAAATACAAAATTTAGATGGGCATGGTGGTGTGCACCTGTAATCCCAGCTACTCGGGAGACTGAGACATGAGGATAGCCTGAACCCAACAGGTGGAGGTTGCAGTGAGCTGATATTGTGCCACTGTACTCCAGCCTGGGCAACAGAGTGAGACTCTGTCTAAAAAACAAACAAAAACAGAAAAAATGACCTATTGGGTGTTGAATCATATTTTCTCTATGCTCAGATAGTTTATATAAAGACATATGAAGAAAAATTTTGTACACGCTTTTGTAAAAAAAAAAGATCATTTTATATAACTTTGATCTGCTTTTTTCACAAAAGTCTCTAAGTCAACTGAAAATGCTAATTCCTATCTTTAACGGTCACATACTATGCCTGTAGAGAGTGTAGTGGAGGAAGTTGATGTCCCACCCAGGTCCCATTTGAGTTGGCCTAGTGTACCCATCCCCAAATCCTGTGAGCATTGGCTGCTAATGGCTTACAGCTACCTCTTCTCAGGAGAGCTACTCTAAACCCGGAAGCCACTTTGCCAGAGAGGTTATGCCAAGAAGATTTTTATGTCTGCCTTCCTCCTGTGTGTCTGTACCCACAGACAATGACTTTGTACATATATTCTTTTTAAGGAGGCCGATAACTTGTACACATATTCTTACCTACTTACGTTTTCATTTATAAGTGTTAGATTCTAATGAATGAAATCTCCAGGTCAGAAAAAGATATGTACTCTTTACTAAGTATTGCCTCATTATTTTGCAAAAGGCTGTAACAATTCATAATTCTACCAGCCATTCATGAGTACCATTTCCCATAACCTTATTACCTACTGCTCCTGCCAGTTCGTAATAGGTACTATGTTCCTTTTTATTTTACCAATTATTGGTTCCTTGTTATTTCGTTTTGAAGTTTCTGATTACTAATGAATTTGAGCATTTAAAAAATGCTCAATATATATTAAATACTCTCTCTCTATATATATATATTAAAAAATATATTGCTAGCCATTTGGATTTGTTCTTCTTTGAATTATCTATATTTATTGCCCATTTTCTTATTTGTAAGAGTGCTTCGTGCATTATAAATGTTATTAAAGATATTAACCTTTCATCCATCCTCTTTAGTACAAATATTTTTTGCAAATTGTTTTATATTTCTTTCAATCACAGGATGCTTTACCAATTAAAAGGCTTTAATTTTTCCTGAATCAAGTATGTCTGTGTTTTCTAGTCTGGGTTTCTTATCTTGATTAAAAACCCTTAGGTCTTCTAAATATTCTCCTAAGCATTTTGCCTTGTACATTTAAGTTTTAATCTATCTGTAATTATATATATATATATTTATATTTATATCTATTTACATATATAAATATATTTATATATATGTAAATAGATATAAATATATATATTTATTTAACCTATCTGTAATTATATATATACATATGATATGAGGTATAGGTTCAATTTAATTTTCTTCTAGATGGAGAACCAGTTGTGCCAACATCAATTATTTTTAAAATTTCTTTTCCCAACAAGTTGAAATACCACCTTTGTCATATATTACATTCTCATTTATGTGGAAATTTATTTCTAAACTGTCTTTTCCCTTCAACTAATTTATTTGTCTTTTCTTAAAGCAATACCACACCTATTGGTCATAACGATGTCTTAAAATTTTTAGTATCTGGTAAAGGAATGCCCTACTTCCCTATTTTTCTCTTTAATATACCCCTTGGCTATTTTTGAGCTTTATTCTTTCATATAAATTTATAGATCATTTCATGTAATTATAAAATGAATTGCATTGGAATTCAATTTAGGTTTATACATTAATTTGCAGAAAAATTGACATTCTTGGGTTATTAAGTGTTTCCACTTAAGAATGTGGTAGTCATTTCATTTATTCAAATCATATTTCATTGTCTTTATTAAGATTTTAAAGTTTTCAGTATAGGTTTTAAACCTTTTATGTTAATGTTTAAGAATCTCATTGTTATGCTGCTATTTTAAATAGAATAATTTTCAATTACTAAATGCCCAATACTATATTTCTATATTTTTGGAAGACCATGAATATTGCTCACTGCTAGTGGAGATAATAAATCACAGATACTTTCAAGATCCATGAGCTTGTTTTCTTTTTCACATTTAACTTTTCTAAAATTGGAGTGTGTCTGAAAAATCAAAGTATACATTATTTGGTTTTTCTTTTTCCCCATTAAAAAAATCATATTTAAAGTTGATGATGTTTTACAGACATCAGACAAGTTTTACAGACTTTTACAGATTTGAGAAAATAAGTGAGCCTATGCAGTTTACAGAGCTGAAAGGAAGTGTGGCATAGCTGTAGAGAATTCTGGAATTTTGAAGACAGAAAAACCCAGGTTTAAATACTTAAGTAAACTCTAACTTTGGTGAGCTTTTTAACCTTATGTGGTTGTTCTTAAGAACCAATGAAATGAATTAAAGTCCCTCCTACAGAGCCAGGCACATAATGCACACTCAACAAATGGGAGGTAGGCAAAATCTTCAGTAAATTCCAACACACTGACAATCACACATTATTTTAGCAATTTCAAAAAAAAAAAAAAAGTAAGAATGTCTTAAGAATTTAACTGAGATAAGGCAAAACTACAAATTTATAAGTTGAGTGGAGTTGTTACAAGGATATTTAATTATTTGCTTAATTTTGAAGTCCTCTTACAGGCTTAGTAACTTAACTGGGCATACAGTTATAATTCTCTTAGGTTGTGTTAGGGACTACACACAAGGGGCACATCTATTAAATCTCCCAACAGTCTTGGTCTACTAGAAAAATAGATAGATGTGCTAAGTTTTACTTTTTATCAGCACATTGGACATATCTATGAGTTTCAAGTAGACTATTTTATTACAAAGGAATTTAATATTCCCTGGATTTAAGAGAACTGGATTGGATTTTTATCAACAACCTACTAATTAAAATTTGTTCCCAATGGCTAGTGCTTAAAATATTATCAAAACTATTATTTTGCAAGCCTTTACTTCTTTACTCTTATTTATAATTTTTGGCTGTAAGAAATGAATACATATAAAATAAGTTTCAATCTATTTTAAAATTATATGATAGCTTAGATATTCTTAGGTTACTTATCAAAATTAAAGAACTTTTAAAAACTGAAACAGAAATTCCTATCAATTTCTCAAGAGAAATTATCAACCATTCTTATTTATTTTACTTAAGCACTTACTATGTATGAACATTTTATTAAATTAGATTTTTACTTAATGATAAAGTATAATGAAAAATTTTGTCTTAATATTTATAGCATATGAAACCAAGGGTTTAAAACACAAATAAATTCAAGTTCTTGTTTAAATATCTTTTTTGCTCTTTATTGAGCATTGTAAGAAATAGCTTTGTCATTTTCTACTATAAATTAATTCCTGATAATCCTCATAGACGAATCTGTCTTCTCATATTTGAACGCTTTCTGGTTTTATTTTCATTGTAATGAATGCTCTGATGTAAACACTAGGATGGTGCTTTGGAAATAGTTTTAAAATATGAAATTAAATATGGTACATTTGCAGGTTTTTTCGGTCCTATGATTCTTACTTTCTTAGAACCAGATTAAGTTTCTCCTCATTCACAGAGTTTTCAGTGAGCCAAGATTGCACCACTGCACTCTAGCCTGGCCTACAGAGTGTGACCCTGTCTCAAAAAAACAAAAAACAAACAAACAAAAAAACTTTCTCCTCATTCAGTGAAGACCTATATTGGTTACCATATCAAGTCATTGTGCATATATTGTTCCTGATCAGTTTCAATTCTTCCATTCATTTGTTGAGCTCCTAGCGCCATAGCTAGGGATACCATAGTAAGTATGAAAACACATAGTTCCTTTTCTGATTGAGCTTAATGTGTAAAAATCACCATATAAAGGTACACTTACAACCAAACTATTAAGAGATAATCAGTCTGTTATTTTGTTTTGCTTCTTTTTTGTCTTTCTTTTTTTTTTTTTTTTGAGACAGTCTTACTCTGCCACCCAGGCTAAAATGCAGTGGTGCAATCTCAGCTCACTGCAACCTCCGCCTCCTGGGTTCAAGTGATTCTCATGCCTCAGCCTCTGAGTGGCTGGGATTACAAGTGTGTGCCACCACACATGGTTAACTTTTTTATTTTTAGTAGAGGCTGGGTCTTGCCATATTGCCCAGGCTGGTCTCAAACTCCCGGCCTCAAGTGATCTGCCCACTTTGACCTATCAAAGTGCTGGGATTACAGGCATGTGCCACCATGCCTGGACTAATCATCTGTTTTTTAAGAAGATATAATAGGAATAAGAGAGATCTTTTAGATGAAATATCAAGGGTTGTTAGAATTAATTAAAAGAAGAGAAAAATGAGATTATTCCAGACAGAAAGAACAGCATATATAAAGGCACTATTGTAGGAAGAAATATACGTGAAGAACTGGAAGAAGGTCACTGTGGCCAAAGCTTAGAGTATAGAGTAAGGGCAAATACTGTGGAAGATTTCTCTGAAGATACAGGTTGCAACCAGGCCAGGCCAAACTTGTAATGATGAAGGGTTTGGAATTTATCTAAAAGCAATGGAAATTCTTTAAATTTTTTTTTTTTTTTTGTAGAGGTGGGGTCTCTCTATGTCGTCCAGGCTGGTCTTGAACTCCTGAGCTCAAGTGATCCTCCTGCCTCAGCTTCCCGAGGAAGATTACAGGTGTGAGCCACCATGTCTAGCCTGCAATTCTGGCATTGTTTTAAGTTGAGGCAGGAGGGCAGTAGCAGGGAAATAGTGAGTTTGAGGAGGAGAGATTGGTTAGGAAGTTATTCATTAGAATAGTGAAGGAATTATGGCACATGGTGGTGTCAGTATAGATGAGAGACACAGATTCAAGAAACATTTAGCAGATGCACCTAGGAGTAGTTGGGATGACTTCAGTAATCACAAATGGACAATTGGCAAGGTACAGTAGCTCTTGCCTATAATCCCAGCACTTTGGGAGACTGAGGTGGGCAGATGGCTTGAGTGCAGGAGTTCGAGACCAGCCTGGGCAACATGGCGAGACCCTATCTCTACTAAAAATACAAAAAATAGCTAGGTGTGGTGGCGTGAGCCTGTGGTCTCAGCTACTTGGGAGCCTGGAAGACCACTTGACTGGAAGCCGGAAGTTGCAGCAACCCAAGATGGCACCCCTGCACTGCAGCCTGGGACAGGGCAAGACCCTGTCCCAAAACAACAACAACAAACAAACGGCCAATTGGATGATTAGAGTTAACTCTCTGTTTTTAATCTTATTCAATTTGACGACTGAAAGAGCACAGGGTTTGCAAGAGGGACAGTAGTTTTGTTCTGAACACAATGAGTCTGAATTGGTTTCTTACTAATCAAGTGAAGAGATTACTAAACAGATCTACTGATCTGGAGTTCAGAAGATAAATCTAGCCTAGAAATATAAATATGTGAGTCAGTTTCATCTAGGTTGCTATAGTTTGGATATTTGACCCTTCAAATCTTGTGTTGAAATTTGACCCCAATATTGGAGGTGGAGCTAGTGGGAGGTGGAGTTAGTGGGTCACATGGAGGTGCATCCCTCATGAATGGCTTGGTGCTGTCTTCTAAGTAATGAGTGAGTTCTTGCTCTGTTAGTTCCTGCAAGAGCAAGTTGTTAAAAAGAGCCAGACACCCCATGTTTGCCTCTACTCTCACCGTGTGATTCCTGCACAGGCCAACTTCCCTTTGCCTTCTGTCATGAGTAGAAGCAGCCTGAGTCCCTCACCAGGAGCAGATGCTGGTGCCATGCTCCTTGTACAGAACTGTGAATCAGATAGACCTTTTTTCTTTTCTTTCTTTCTTTCTTTTTTTTTTTAAGGAGTCTTGCTCTGTCGCCAGGCTGGAGTGCAGTGGCGCGATCTTGGCTCACTGCAACCTTCGCCTCCCAGGTTCAAGCAATTCTCCTGCCTCAGTCTCCCAAGTAGCTGGGACTACAGGCGTGTACCACCAAGCCCAGCTAATTTTTGTACTTTTTTTTCGTAGAGATGGGGTTTCACCATGTTGGCCAGGATGGTCTTGATCTCTCAGCCCCGTGATCTGCTCACCTCGGCCTCCCAAAGTGCTGGGATTACAGGCGTGAGCCACCGTGCCCAGCCTAAACCCTTTTTCTCTTCTTCTCCTTTCCTTTCCTTTTTTTTTTTTTTTTTTTTTTTGAGATGGAGTTTTTCTTTTATTTTCCAGGCTGGAGTGCAATAGTGTGATCTCAGCTCACTGCAACTTCCACCTCCCAGGTTCAAGCGATTCTCCTGTCTCAGCCTCCTGAGTAGCTTAGGTTACAGACATGTGCCACCAAGCCCAGCTAGTTTTGTATTTTTAGTAGAGATGGGGTTTCACCGTGTAGGTCAGGCTGGTCTCGACCTCCTGACCTCAGATGATCTGCCCACCTTGGCCTCCCAAAATGCTGGGATTACAGATGAGCCACCGCTCCTGGCCCTCTTTTGTCTTTATAAATTACCCCACTTCAGGTATTCCTTTATAGCAACACAAATGGACTAACATGATGGTATTGAAGCTGTTCATTCACTAATTCGTTCAATCAGCATGTTTATCACACTCCTACTATGTGCTGGGCACTGTTCTAGCTTAGGGATTCAGATAAATTTTAGAGTCAGTTTGACAAGTTCCATGAAAATCCTTTAAGATTTTAATAGGAATTGCATTATTTGTATAATCGATACCTATATAACATTTAGGCTTTTCATCCTGAAAAAGGGTGTCTCTCTTCTTTACTTGAATTTTATTTAGTTATTTAATATTTTTGTAGTTTCTTGTTTATTTCATTATATATTTTGCATGTTTCTTTTGTTGAGTGTATTCCTGGATATTTTATAAGTTTTTTATTATTGTAAATGGAATCTGTTTTTTAGAGATGGGGTCTTGCCCCATCACCTTGAGTGTAGTGCAGTGGTGCAATTGTGGTTCACTGTAGCCTTAAACTCCTGGGTTCAAGCAGTCCTCCCACCTTGGCCTCACAAAGTACAGGGATTACAGGAATGAGCTGCCACACCTAGCTAGTCTCTTCCTTTGTTTTTGGACTTCATTGCATTGGCTAGGACTGCCAGTACAATTTGAATAGCAAGAGGGCTAGTTAGAACTTCTTTTATTTTCTTTTGTGATTTTCCAAGTGATGCAGGATGTTTGCTCCTTAACTCAGCTAAGTCCGGGTTACTGTCTCATGGTCAGGAAGAATCAGGCACATGGACACCAGAGAGTGAGGGGAGTAGAATTTATTAAGCGAAAGGAAAGCTCACAGCAAAGAGAAGGGTCTTGAAAGCAGGTTGCCAGTTGCCCCTTTCATAGTTGAATACAAGGGTGTAAGGCACGAATTTCTGGTGGCTCCACCCCATCATCCTTCCAGTGTGCCTGTGGACCCTTAGTCTGAGCCACTCCATATTAATTTATATCCCTTACTGTACATATGTTAAGGAATGGAATTTTCCACTGTGGATGTGTTTAGGCAATCCCCCTTTGCAAGTTCCCTTATCTGCACAAAACACCTCATGTAAGCATTTGTGAAGCCAGTGGGAGGTTCTCCAGAGACCCTTCCCTTACTGTCTGCTTAAAGCAAACTGGCTAAATTCTTTCACAAGTTTTTCTTTCTTTTTTCTTATTTATTTATTTATTTATTTATTTATTTATTTCCTATTTGGGATTAGAAACCTTTTATTGAGACAAGGTAAACAGTGGGCTGAAAATATTACAGACTGAAGGAAGGCTGAGGAAACCAGAATGAAAGCAGCTCAAATGATGAACTAAATACATTCCAAAGGTACTATTTATACTTAAGGCAGTTCTAAAAGTGAGGTCTTAACCAAAAAGCCTTCACATGGCATTCAAAAAAAAAAAAAAAAAAAAAAAAGGAGGGGATCACTTAAATCTTTTGGATTGACTAAAAGAGCTAAATCATGTACCCAAAATCTGTGCAGCAAGGGCCTGTTTTCAGCAGGTAAGCCTATGTACAAGTAAGAACCTCTTACTCTTGTAACATTGTCCTGTTTTGTTTTGTTTTATAAGAATATATAACTTCTATCCCCACAGAGTTAGTCCAAAAGGCCTGAGTAACCTCACAGAAATATGGAGCTACCTCTACTAGCGAACTATCTACACTGCGCTGTAAATACACATATGTGTGTCCACCCCTACAGCTAAGCTGTCAATGCCTTGAGTGAAGGGGTTACAGCTCATTCGTTTTATATCTACAGTGACAATAGGCACTCAATACTTTTTTTTGCCTGAATGATAAATGAAATGATTTTGTACTACCACCACGATTTACATTAACATTCCCACCATTAGCTGTCTCCAAAATAAAAACACCAAATTGCTGCCACATTTTCAGCAGTTTTCACAATAGAGTGCTTCTGGACTTTTTAATGTAAGCAAACATGCTTGATTTACCGATTTTCAGAGTGATGACACAAACTTAGCATTCTTCTTGGAGTGGAAAACTTGCTGGGAAGTTAACTCATTCTTTTTCTCTTTTTCAAAAGTGCATCTTGTAGTGCCAACTGTTTTTCTTGGAAAGAATGCTTATTTTTTTGACCGGACATTCTGGCTATACCACATTATCATAAAGTTCTTCTGTTTTTCCTTCTCTTTATTTGTCGAACTGGAAAATTGATTCATTTTGGTTTTCTTCCTCACAAATTCTTTTTGGTCTGTCTTTCCAGCCATTGCAGTTGCTAGTCTTGTCTCTTTGTCAGACTATGGCTTTTAATGAAGGCGTTCAATGTCCCGAGGAGAAAGTAATTCACCCCTGGGCTCTTCATCACTGTCTCTTTCAATGTATTTCCTCTTCTGGGATTTCCCGGAGGCAGCATCAAGTTCTTTTCTCATCTGGGCCATGAGGATTTTCTGGAAGTCTTCCTGAGTTAAAACTCAGCTGGTGCTGATGGCTGCAGCTTTGGCTTTCCGCTCCTCCGTGGACATACTGTTCAGCTTCTTGGAGATTTCTTGCTGTTCTTCATCGGAGGAGTGTTGCATATCAATCTATTCACCATCAGCATCCTCCTCCTCACTGAGACTGGTATTTTCCCATTCATCTTCATCATTTTCAGCATTCTCTTCTTTCTCAACTTCCGGAACTTCTGCTCCTGGAATGTAAACTTTAGCATCTAATTCTCCATATTCTTGTACTCTTGCTTCTACGGAGGCTTCTGTAGGCTTACCCCGGAATTTCTTCTGCAGCATCTGAGCATTCAGTGTTCGGAAGAGCTGAATCAAAGTTCTAGCAGACATCGTTACATTCTTATCCTTGTGTGTTTTATACTGAACCAGGTCTTGGAGGAGTTCTTCAGTCACAGCCAGAGGACATCAAGGTGTTATCTCTTTTATAGCATTGATTCCTACTGTCATGACTTCTCCAGAGTTCTTGTCAGTAACAAAATTGTATGCCACAATCATAAGCAATGATTGAATTATCTCTGGGGGCACTAGGTGATGAGATGCTTGTGCATCAAGCAGAAGATTTTTGTTACTTCTCTTTGGTGGGGCTGCAGAAACCTTTGCAAAAGGGATAGAAATTGAAGAGGAAGAGCTCATGAATTCCTACCAATCTGGAGATGAGGTTCATGAGCATCATCTTCGCTTCAAACCTCTCCTTACAGCACTCAAGCTGCTTTAATAGTTTTTCTGCAAAATCTTGGGGATCATGCATGAATCAAGTGAATAGCTGAAAAGTTAAACACCTCTGCTTTTTTCTTCTTTTTTTTTTTTTTTCTGTTTCTCAGATTTGGAGTCACAGTCCTGTTATTCATCTTCATCTTTCCCAAGACAGAATGTCAACGCGGCAACTAATATCTTGGTGACCTTAGAGAAATGTGCAGTTGTGATAACATTGACAGTTTTGGCACCATTCCAGATGTTCCTTCTGTAGAGTTCAGTCATTACATCTAAAGACATCTCAGCTGTGGTTGCATTGCTATGTCTTAACATGGTGTACATGAAATTTTGCAATACTGCATTCACTTTATTGTTCTTGTGTTTTGCGTTTATATTCTTGATATCAGTCACAATATGTGTATAAAGTCTTTCACAGAAACTTATCATGGCAACGTAGAAGTTCAAAGAAGAGTTCTAGCAGGCTTGATGGATTGATGAGATTCTTATTTCTCAGCAAGATCAAAGCTTTGCAAAATGTCATTTGAAGATCTGGATCCAACACGGTATGATTGCAGGAGAGAAGATCTCTCACCTCTTGAGGAAAATTACTTAAACACTCTAGGTAGCAGTGGCTAATCTGTCACAAAGCAAAGGCTCTTCTGAAGTTTCCCTCTTTCTCTCCATAATTAAGATGCACACATTTAGGATGTTCTGTGCCATAAACACCACCAGCTCTGCTAGTTCTTTGCTGGGTTTATTTGGTTGCAATTTGGAAATCTCCACATTGGATTTGTAGTGATTTTACTGCTGTACAAACTCCTCGATGTAGGCCAGTGGGTCTCACTTGATCAGATTCTGTAACTGCGGCAGGTTGCTGGGCAGCTTGTTGTTTCTGCTGGACATTTTGGTTGCAGACTGGCTTCGTGGCCAGCAGTTTTAATGAAACTCAGATGGCCAGCAGCCCCTAAACCCTGCCAGTTGCAGCTACAAGTTCTCCAAACTCATACCCTTCCCTGCTAAAGAACATATTTTTAGGAGATATAGTTAGTAATGCCCTCAAATGCTTGAATTTACAAGAAAATAAATAATATATAAAGTAATTTGATTTATAGGCTTTATTTTATTTTTACAAAATGTGAAAACATTTAATTTTACTATTCAGGCTGGGTGCAGTGGTTCACACTTGTAATCCCTGCACTTTGAGAGGCCAACGCAGGTGGATCACTTGAGGCCAGGAGTTCAAGTCTAGCCTGGCCAACATGGTGAAACCTGGTCTCTACTAAAAATACAAATATTAGCCAGATGTGGGGGTCGGCACTGGTAATCCCAGCTACTTGAGAGACTGAGGCAGGAGAACTGCTTGAACCCAGGAGGCAGAGTTTGCAGTGAGCCAAGATCACTCCAACCGGAGCAACAGAGGAAGACTCCATCTCAAAAAAAGAAAAAAAAAAAAGAAAAAAATTTTACTGTTCAAATGCATTATCTGAAAAAACTATTGATGTAAGATGGACTTGCCAATTCTAAACAAGAGGGATCCCTCTGGTTTTTCTGGTTGAGATTTATGTCCTAAAGGGTATCAAATGAGTTTAGAAAATATTAGGCATAACCAAGCCTAATTTGAGTATATGCCTGAAAGACTGCAAAAATACCAGTTTTGCAGTTAATGATGACCCTGTAGCATGTGCTACGCATAGCATTTTGGTTCCTGTTAATAACAGCTTGCTATCTAAACAGAATAACGTAAAGTTTGATGAGTACTACTTTAAAAATAAATATTGGTTTTATTTTCAGTGAAGTAGAAACCACTGTCTTTGTCTTGGTTTTATATTTCCAATTGCTACAAAAATAAATATGCCCAAAGATGCATCAGACAGCCATGGTGCAGCTCTGAATCCAAGGTATAGCCAACCAGACTTTTCTGTGAATAGCATATTATTATTCATATTCAAAAAATTGGTTGACCAGGATTATCTGGCTTGCCCACGAAATTGCATAATTTTAATGGAATTTAATGTCCAAATGAATAAAACAAATGACTTTGGCATAGCCACTCTGTAGATAAAAACAAATGATTTAGTTCTAGAAAAATATACTTTGTAAAAAGGAAAGAATTTGATTAAATGGTCAACTATTCACATTTTTAGTCAAAATATATATTGGCTTTCAAATTATCAATGATTGGCTTCAACTAAACTACACAGAAAGTGACTTTCATGTTGTTCAGTTATACTACCTTGTTACCAAGAATTTTAGAAATCCTGTGTAACACTGGACAACCCCGTATCACTTCACACATTTTAAACATATATTGATGATTGAAAAATTTAGATGTATATTTCAAATTTAGTCATTGCTCAGAGTTTTATTCCTAACTACAAAGACAAAAATTATATAAAAAATATTAATCATGATTTTCTCTGGGTGATGAAATTATGAATGACTTTATCTTTCAACTTTTCTATATTTTAAAAATTATTTGCAGTGAGCATATATTACTTAATTAATGAAAAAAACCTAGTATTTTTAGAAATGGATTCAAGTCGATCAGAAATGTTTATTAGAGTAAATCTTCAAGGGCAGAAATTTTGCAAGTGTTGCTGAGTTAGAAATAAATCTTGTGTTCTTTCTCAGATTTCTGCCCTTCACCAGCCTCCTCTATCTTTGGGGTGAAACTTGACCAACAGGAAACAGGAGATGGGAGATGGGGAGGATGTAGCAGAATAATTCCCCTGGCGCAATCTTTATCATGAATTGTCAAAGTGGTTGTACCACTTTATGCCTTGATTAGCAGCGATATGGTTTGGCTGTGTCCCCACCCAAATCTCATCTTGAATTATAGTTCCCATAATTCCCACGTGTCATGGGAGGGACACAGTGGGAGGCAATTGAATCATGGGGGCAGGTCTTTTCTGTGCTATTTTCATGGTAGTGAATAAGTCTCACGAGATGTGATAGTTTTATAAATGGGAGTTTCCTGCAAAAGCTGTCTTGCCTGCCGCCATGTAAGATGTGACTTTGCTTCTTCTTTGCCTTCCATCATGATTGTGAGGCCTCCCCAACCATGTGTAACTGTGACTCCATTAAACCTCTTTCCTTTATAAATAACCCAGTCTTGAATGTGTCTTTACTAGCAGTGTGAGAACAGGGTAATACAAGCAGTGAGTACCCATTCCTGTCTCCCACATCTTTACTTGTTTGGTCTGGTTTGCGGCAATTATCAGACTATCTTGCCTCATAGGTAGGGACCTGAGTTTGTTCACCTCTCTCTCCACTCCATCCCACCTATCCTACTCCTTGCCCTTGTATTGTAGAGCTTAGGACCGTTACATGAATACTGAAGCAAGGACTCGTTGTATTTGTTTCATTCATTCAGAAACCATTTAGTACCTCTTGTGTAGGGCACATGGGGAACAGATAATAAAAGAGCAAACAAGGTAGCTTTCAAAAAGCCACTCGCCTGGTGGGGATCACTGGGCAGACACTTTAATGTCTGGCACAGTACCCTGTGATAAGTGCTGCGGTGAAGCTTGGGGTACGTGCATGTTCAAGCTGCCAGGATAAAGAATGTGAGGTTGTAACTGATTCCATCTGGATAAAAAGGGGGCAGTCAAGGCAAGGTCGCCCAGGAAATAGTATTTGGGCTGAGTCTTAGAGGTGAACTCTAAGAGTAATTGCTTTGCCCAGTTTAGAAAAAATATACACCAAACTTATTTCCCCGCACCCCCACCCCCACGCCCCCAAGACAGAGTCTCACTTTGTCGCTCAGGCTGTAGTGCAATGGCACGATCTCAGTTCATTGCAACCTCTGCCTCCTGCATTAAAGCGATTCTCCTGTCTCAGCCTCCCAAGTAGCTGGGATTATAGGCATGTGCCACTACGCCCAGCTAATTTTTGTATCCTCAGTACAGATGGGGTTTCACCATGTTGGCCAGGCTAGTATCGAACTCTTGACCTCAAGTGATCCGCCCATCTCGGCCTCCCAGAGTGCTGGGATTACAGGCGTGAGCCACAGCCCCTGGCACAATATATACCAAATTTCTACAAGGACTAACAATGCTAACTTAAGGCCTAAAGCTATAACTCTGAGTCATTCACCCCTTAGGGTCAGCTACCTTTCCTTTTGAACTCACCTTTAAGAGACGTTTTGTTTCAAACTAATGGTATTAAAATGTCTCAAAACACTTCAAGCTCAAACAATTCATGTAAAATAATCACTGAACAATTTTATTTGAATATTGTTTTACTTCTGAAGCTTCCAAGAATAAGAAATACTTTAAAAAGTGATCTAAATTTTAAGAAATAAAAAAAGCCTAAATCTTTATTGTAATTTTACGTGGTGGAAACAAGAGTCTAGAGTGAGAAGACTTGACTCTACTGCTTATCAGCTACTGGATGCTGTCACTCATATCATTTAACTTTTCTGCCTCCCTCATAAGGGAAACATTACTGAAAACAAAAAACAAACAAACAAACAAACAAAAACAGCAGTCAGGTCTGAATGGTGGCATCCCCTTAATCTCTAATACTGGAGTATTTTCTAAATGCTTAGGCTCCCAGAACAATGTTATCATTAAGAGCATGGATTTAACAGGCTCGGCTTAGTGGCTCAGGCCTGTAATCCAAACACTTTGGGAGGCCAACGCGGGTAGGTCCCTTGCATTCAGGAGTTCAGAACTGGCCTGTGTAACACAGTGAGACTCCATCTCTACAAAAAATACAAAAATTAGCCAGGTGTGGTGGTGCACGACTGTAGTCCCAGCTACTTGGGAGGCTGAGGCAGGAGAATCACTTGAGCCCAGGAGGTTTTGGTTTTGTGAGCCATGATAGCACCACTGCGCTCCAACCTGGGCAGCAGAGGGAGACCCTGTCTCAAAAAAAAAAAAAAAAAGCATGGATTTGATGTTAAATAAACTTCATTTCAGTCCCAATTCTTTTAATTCCTCATGATTGACTCTGGACAAATTACTTCTCTGTGCCTCCATTTTATCATCTGTAAAATGGGAATAGCTACCACATGAGGGTGCTGTGGGAATTGAGTGAAATAATTAGTGTAATGTGCTGAGCATAGTGTCAAACATAGTAAGCCCTCAATAAATATTTGCTGATAGAACGATTTATTAATAGGATAGTGATATAATTCCATTTCAGAGTGGACTTCTGGTGGGACATAGAATTTGATAGAAATACTAGTTTTTCAATTCTATGAAAAAACTGTATTTGAATAATAGTAAATGTGAATCCTAATAGAATTGTAATACTAAAGTCAACTTGTTCTTTTTTTTTTTTTTCTTGAGAAGGAGTCTCGCTCTGTCTCCCAGGCTTGGCTCAGAGATCTTGGCTAAATGCAACCTCCACCTCCTGGGTTCAAGTGATTCTCCTGCCTCATCCTCCCGAGTAGCTGGGATTACAGGTGCCTGTTACCATGCCTGGCTAATTTTTGGACTTTTAGTAGAGACAAGGTTTCGCCGTGTTGGCCAGGCTGGTCTCGAATTCCTGACCTCAAGTGATCCACTCGCCTCCACCTCCCAAAGTGCTGGGATTACAGGACTGAGTCACTGCGCCCAGGCCATTTTAGTTTTTCAGCCTGTTTCTTTTTGTTGGGAGAAAAGACAGACAGGGTGGGAAGCCTATTGATTAAAAGAGACTCAAGAGATATGCAACATATGCAACATATGGTCTCTGGATCCTGAATAAAAAATTAAACAACAACAACAAAAAATCATAAGACAATAAGGAAAATGATAGTAGATTCACTTTTTGATAATATTAAATTATTTATATCAATTGATATTAGTAATGGTATTGTGCTCTTTAAAGTGTGTGTGTGTGTATGTGTGTGTGTGTGTGTGTGCGTGTATGTGTGTACTGAAGTTTTTGCAAATGAAATATGTTTGGGATTTGCTTTAAATCATCTAGTGAGGGGAATGAGGATTTATGTGGGATGTGGAAAAAACAAGATGAACTATAAATGTTGATACTGCATGAGGAGTACCTGAGGGCTCATTATACTCTATCCTCTATTTCTGTATATATTTGAAAAGTGTAAAATATTTTGCTTTCACAAGAGAGCAGTAGCAATTTATGTAAGTCTTATGATTCAGTACTAGAAAAGCTCTTTTTCTTTTAAATTGTTGAGTGCCATGTTAATCATCTCACATTTCTGATAATATCTTTGACATAAAAATATTTGTAGAGTGAACTTTTGAATTTCTGTCTCTAAGTGCTTTTATAATTTATGAAACTCAGAAGAACATTTCTGGGTACCTTGGCTCAATGCAGGTGAAAAAACATTGAAAAGTGGAGTCATGATTTAAAAATTTTCGAAAGGTCTTCCTTTCGAAAGTCCTAATCATTTCAAAATGATTAGGCTCCCAAAAGGAACAGAACTATGATTTTATTTTATATTGCACCTATTGATAGGAGAGTTAAAGGATGAAAAGGGATTTTAGAAGAGGCATACTTTAAGAACATCTGAACTCTGAAATGTCATCAGAAATAATTATTCATTTACCAATGGATTTGCTTCAGCCTTCCTTTAAATAGTGGTTTCCACTTGAGCACTAAAATAAACAACTGAAATGTGATTAACTCTCATTTTTAAAAGCACACCTATTAGACAAAATACCTGTAATTACATTCTGAGCTGGAACCTTCCAAAAGATTGGTTAGTATTTCTGTTGCTTTTTTTTAATGCTTTATGGGATTATTACATACATAGAAAAACGTGCACATAAACATACCGCTTGATGCATGTTCACAAGCTGAACACGTGTATGTAACCAGCAGCCAGATGAAACAGGAAATTAGTCCTCTGTGTCACCTTCCAGTTGCCTCCTCCTCCCAAGAGAAGCTATTATCCTGACTTCTAACGCATAGATTAGCTTTGCTTGGTTTTTGTACTTGACATAAATAGAATCAAATTGTCAGTAAGTATTTTTTGTGTCTAATTTCTTTCACTTATTATTATGTTTGTGACATTTATCCATGTTGTTTTGTGTATCATTCTCATTGTTGTTTTATATTGTGTTGTGTAATAGACCATAATTTATTCATCTTTCCATTTTCCCATTGATGGACATTTGGGTTGTTTTTCAGTTTGGGACTATTATGAATAGTGTTGTTAACAGCATTCTCATACATATCATTTGGTTAGCATTACTACATCTTTCTATTGGGTATCCATTACTCCGAGAGGAATTGCTAGAACATGACTACGTGCTGACAGTCAGCATGAGCTGATATGGCTAAAGACACACTCACGACTATCAGAGTGTGAGCATTCCGGTTGCTACAAATCCTACCCAGTATTTGATATTTTCTGTCTTTTTTAACTTTAGTCATTCTGGTGGATTCTAATTTGTAAATGGTTTTAATTTGCATTTCACTCATGACTAAAGAAGTTGAACACAGTTTCAAATATTTACTGGCCACTTAGATATTCTCTTTGAATTTATCTTTCATAAGATATTGTCTGTTCAAATCTTTTGTTAATTTCTATCAGATTACCTTGTCATATTTTCTTATTGACTTTTAGAAGTTCTTTAACGTCTTTTGTTGAATACATGCATTGCAAATATTATGTCTTTTCTGTGGTTTGTGTTTTAACTCCCTTTATGGGAACTTTTGATGAACAGAAGTTTGTAATATTAACATAGTCCAATGTTTTCAATTAGTTCCGTTTTTTAAAAAAGTTTTATTATTGTACCTTTCATACATCAATTTGCAATTCACTTGGAATTGATATTCATGTTGGGGTCAAATTATATATATACATATATATACCTATGTATGTATATATATATAGAGAGAGAGAGTACACACACTGAAAAGGCCATTCTTTACTGCCCTGCAAAGCCACAGGTAACCATGTATATGTCTAAACAGAATTGAATGTGGGATGTATTTGATGGGGGAGGGGGAGAAAGGAAAGTGTTTATGCTTACATATGTTAAAATGTTTTAAAAATGTAAGCTTCCCAGCTGAGCGCGGTGGCTCACGCCTGTAATCCCAGCACTTTGGGAGGCCGAGGTAGGCAGATCACTTCAGGTCAGGAGTTCGAGACCAGCCTAGCCAACATGGTGAAACCCCATCTCTACTAAAAATACAAAAATCAGCCAGGTGTGGTGATGTACGCCTGTAATCCCAGCTACTCAGGAGGCTGAGACTGGAGAATTGCCTGAACCTGGGAGGCGGAGGTTGCAGTGAGCCGAGATCATGCCACTGTACTCCAGCCTGGACGACAAAGCAAGAATCTGTCAAAAAAAAAAAAAAAAAAAAAAAAGTACGCTTCCCAAATGCATATCCTTGTTACTCATATCCGCAGTCAGCTCTCATGAACAAGATGCTATAGATGAAATCAATACATTTTAGCAATCTCTGAATATAAAATCTTCAATTTCTTGCATTGGATGGAAAAATTGTTGAAACCATACTACTATACAAACACCTCATAAATAAGCTTGAGTTAAACACACCTGGCAACAACAAGCAAAGTTAAGCAAAAGCCATAAAATATCTATCATTTATGAGGGAAATAAAAGGAAAATTATTTAAGAATCCATATTCTTAATGACCAACATAAATCACTTTGTGTATGATAAAACAAAATTTCTTCTGCCTCCTCCACCTGTCTTCATTATTTATTAGTTTGTCTTGCTTTAAAATCTACCCAGAGCAAAAGCAAGGACAAGTGTGGGATCAGTTCCCATCAGTGCAATTGAAAAGGATGAGCCCAGGGAGCACTGGAGGTGCAAGAAAAGCATGAAGTGCACAAATTTATTTATCTTCTTAACTTTGAAGGCCTTGGCTTAGAAATCACAGGGCTTGGTGTCATCCTCAGCCTCAGGAAGATAGAAGGAAAATCATCTGTGACAGGTAATTGTCCAAAGCAGAACATGTAGGAAAGGGTTGACAACATTTTTGGAGTGAAAGGTGCTTCCTAATCAGGTTAGAATATTTCAAACCCATTTGTTCAAATTTTAGCTTGTAGTCTTACTTGCTGACAATTTTAGTCTTTCTTCCTCAAAATGGATAATAAAGATTTATTATCCTGTGAGCTGAGACCTTTCTTTTCTTTTAACTGAAGTATGAAATGTCAAATGAACCAATCTTTCATTGCTATCTGTTGTGGAAGACAAGTATAAACCATGGAAGTTTGGTAAGTAGGAAAGAAAAAAACAAGAAGAATAGGAACTTCCTTTAACACATCAGTCCCATCCTTTAACAAATGAGAAACCAGAAGCCAAAGAGATGGCAAGACTTGTTCAAGATCTAGCAGGGAGCTAATGAGAGAGCTGAGAATGGAATCCAGGTTTGCCACACTCCTCCAATTCATTTTATTGGGTGCATTCAGTTTTCATTTCAAAGGATGGCATCTGGCAGCAAAATTTAAGTCATGGGAAATCCTCTGTGTATCAATTACCTATTGGCTACAAAATGAACTACCCCCTTCTTGGTGGTGTAAAACAGCAACAAACATTTTGTTGTTGTTATTATTATTTTGAGACAGGGTCTTGCTCTGTCACCCAGGTTGGAGTGCAGTGACCCGATCATGGCTCACTGAAGCTTCGACCTCCCTGGGCCCAAGCAATCCTCCTGCCTCAGCGCCCCTAAGTAGCTGAAATTACAGGTGTGTGCCACCATGCCTGCCTAAATTTTTTGGGAATATTTTTTAAAGACGGAGTTTCGCCATGTTGCCTGGACTGATCTTGAACTCCTGAGCTCAAGCAATCTCCCCCTTTAGCCTCCCAAAGTGCTGGGATGACAGGCCTGAGTCACTGTGCCTGGTTGTTGTTGTTCTTATCTCTCATGGTTTTGGAGGTTCACTGGGCTCAGGTATGTAGTCCTCAGTCAGGAGTTTCTATGCAGTCGCAGTCAGCTGGCAGCTGGAGCCTCCTGACGTCTTCTTTGCTCACATGTCTAATGACTGATGCTAATGTTGCTGTCCTCTGTGACCTCAGTGAAACCTGTCAGCCAGAACACCTACATATGGCTTCTCCACCTGGCCTGAGTTTTATCAGGGCATGGTGTCTGGATTTCAAGAGCAAGTGTCCTAGGAGAAACCAAATGGAAATTGCACCATCCTTTATAGTCTAGTTCAGAAGTCACTGGGCCACTGTCACTATTGTCACAGCACACTGAGATTTAAGAAGAGGGAACATAGCCCTTATGTCTCCATGGGAAGAGTGTAAGAAGAGCATGTGGGAGAGAAGACAGCATTGCGATCGTTTTGGAAAATTCAGTCTGCTATACCATGGTATCATGAAGAATCCATCTAGTCTTTGTTCTCAGTTTCTGACACAGAGCTTCAAAAACACTTGGAATTTTCTGTGGTAGGAGTGTTTTTATTATGCTAACAAGGTGACTCATGGTGGGACATTAGTATTAGGGTGGGAGCTGGCTGCCAGAAAGACCAACCATGTGATGAGAAGGCTGGATCTTTGGATCAGTCTGACCTCCAGGGATGGGAGAGGAACTGGAGACTGAGTTCAATCATATGCCAATAATGTAATCAATCATGCCCAGGTAACAAAATTCCAGTAAAAACTCTGGACACCAAGGTTCCATGGAGATTTCTGGTTGGTGCACACATCAGTGCTCTGGGAGGGTGATGTACCCGGATTCCACAAGGGAAGGGCTTAGAAGCTCTATGTCTCCTCTGCCCCAAAATCTTGCCCTATGCATCTCTTCATTTGGCTGTTTCTGACCTGTATCTTTTTTTTTTTTTTTTGAGATGTAGTCTCGCTGTGTCACCCAGGCTGGAGTACAGTGGTGCAATCTTGGTTCACTGCAACCTCCGCCTTCTGGGTTCAAGCAATTCTCCTGCCTCAGCCTCCTGAGTAGCTGAGATCACAGGCATGTGCCACCACATCTGGCTAATTTTTTTGTATTTTTAGTAGAGACAGGGTTTCACCATATTGTTCAGGCTGGTCTCGAACTCCTGACCTTGTGATCCACCCACCTCAGCCTCCCAAAGTGCTGGGATTACAGGTGTGAGCCACTGTGCCCAGCCACTGTATCTTTCGTAATAAAATGGTGATCATAAGTACAGTACTTTCCTGAGTTCTGGAAATCATTCTAGCAAATTATCAAACCTGAGGGTGTCATGGGAAACCCTGAATTTGGAACTGACTGTTCAGAAGTGCAGGTATCCTGGGGATCCCTGGTAGCTGATGTATGAAGTGAGGTTGATCTTGTGGAGGACTAACCCACTAACCTGTGGGGTCTATACTGTTAAAAGCCTTAGACAAATTAAATTTAACAGAGTTTAATGGAGCAAAGAACAATTCATGAATCAGGCAGCCTTCCAAGCCAGAGTAGCCTCTGAGAGACTCCAGTGTAGCAATGTGGTAGAAGAAGATTTATGGACAGAGAAAAGAAAGTGATATACAGAAAACAGAAGTGAGGTAGAGAAATAGCCACCTTGGTTACAGCTTGCTGTGTGCCTTATTTGAACATGGTTTGAACAGTTGGTCACCTTTGATTGGCCAAAACTTGGTGATTGGCACAAAAGTAGGTTAGTCTGTTTACACATTCAGTTAGGTTTCAGTTTCTATAGAGAAATCTTTAGGATGAAGTTAAAATATCCAAGGAGACAGTTTTAGGCTAAACCTCATTTAACTGTGCTCACTCTGGTAAGTAGCGTTAAAATTGAATTGCAGGACACACAGTTGGTGTCATAGAATTGGTGTGAGAACACTCATACATGTGACATCTTCCCCAGTTATCAAGTTTTCTTTTTATTATTCTCACTTGTCTTAAAAGGGAATTTTATACGTGTGGTACCCACTCTACATGCTGGAGACAGCTTACGAGTATTACAAAAAGCTCAGAGAGCATTCTGGTTTTGTCTCCAAAGCTCTCTCTTTTCCATTTTCTTCCTATGTCAAAGATATCCTAGTGAACATTTGTAATTTCCACTTTAGTGGGTTTCTTATCGTATCTTCAGTTTTAAGGATCATGAAGGCTTGGACAGCACTTCTTTCTGACAGGTCAGACTGTTCTGCTCTGATGGAGATAATTACAGCAACATCTCCAGTACTCAGTCCTTGAATCCTTTCTCTTTTTCTACTTACATTCTCTCTTTAGTTGATTTCCTCCTGTTTCTGTAAGTACAAGCTATCTACTCCCAACAGGATGTCTCCTCTGAACTCCAGATTTTTACACTAAATTGCCCAGTCAACACCTCCACTCTCATGTTTAATACTCATCTCAAACTTAACATGTACAACACTAAGCTCATATGGTTTTCTCCAAATCCTGTGCCTCTCACAGTTTTCCTAATCTCAGGTGATCCTGCCTTTATCCTTCTGGTTACCAGATACCATCCTTAACTCTCTTTCTTTGGTATTCTATCAGCAAATTCTAACAGACCTGTTTCTAAATATGTTCCAAATGTAACTGCATCTCTACTCACCACTGTCACCGTTAATTATTGACTAAACTATTGCAAAGTCCTCCTAATTGGTTTTCTTGCATTCGCCCTTGCCTCATCCCACAGTCTGTTCTCAACACAGAGGGCAAGGAGATTATGTTAACGATTAGTTAATAAATAAGTTAGATCATGTCATTTCTCAAACCCTCCAATGGCACCCTGTCCCATTCAGAGTAAAATGCAAGGTTGTTAGTAAAACCTACATATCTTACAAGGCCTAGTTCCCTTACCTCTTTGATTCTGTATTCCAACTTCATCTTTTTATTCACTGCATTACAACGACAGTGGTCTCCTTCCTGTTCCTCCAGCATATCAGACACACTCCCACCTCAGGGCTATTGTACTAGCTGTTCTCTCTGCTTGGAATTTCACTCCCTTGTACTCATGTGGTTCACCCCTTGCTTAACTCAGATTGCTACTCAAAATTCTTTTTAGTAAGACTTCCACAGATCACCTTATTTAAAACTTCCAACCTCCTCCTTTCTGGATATTCATTGTACTCTTTCCTGCTTGATTTTTCTCTTTAGCTAGTATTACTATCTAACATACTATATATTTTACTCATTCATGCCCAATTAGGAGCCAAATCAAATACTTTAAGCAATTTGGGAATTTGGAAAAGGGGAAGATTCATCAGGCAAGACTTCATGGAGCAGGGGGATTTGAGCTGACTTTTGAAAAAATGAGTGGGCTTTGAATAGTCAACGAGACGTGTACGGGTAAAAAAGGTAATACCTTTCCTCTCCCATTGCAAGGGTCATAGCTGACATGTCTGCAACAAAAGACAGATTAACAGAGAAAAATGTAACAAATGTATTTAATCAAAGTTTTATATGACATGGAATCTTCAGAAATGAAGACCCAAAGATGCAGGGAAAACTGTATTTTTAGGCTAAGTCTGATGAAATAAGTGGATAGCTGAGGAGAAACATGACTGGACAAAAAGTGCATGTTCTAGTGGTAATAAACTGAGAAGGAAATCCAACAAAGTCTCTTTGTTCAACTTCTTCTTGG
Source organism: Macaca nemestrina (assembly GCF_043159975.1). Taxonomy (NCBI): domain Eukaryota; kingdom Metazoa; phylum Chordata; class Mammalia; order Primates; family Cercopithecidae; genus Macaca; species Macaca nemestrina. The sequence goes on along the minus strand of NC_092139.1, from coordinate 44,005,452 downwards.
TCTCTCTGTGTAGCATTCCTTTCCTCCAGGACATCTGTCATATGAGAGTATTATGACCTACTTTCAGGAAAGGTAGGTCATAAGGTCTTATGGCTTGCTTTGGGGGAGAAACAGGGGTGAGAGACAGGATGGCAGGAGAAGGTCACGGAAACCTTCTAGTTTCTGAGGCCCTTCCTATCTCCTTCAGCTCAAAACTACTCAGCGTTCCAGAAAGTATCACAATACTTTGTAATACTGTGTTCTGAACCCTGACCAGAGAAAGGGAGTAGTTCATGTAAAAGAAGGTGTAAGCTATTTTCCTGAGATTTTTGGATGCAAAAAAATCTGACCTTTAGTAATTAGAGCATTTCAGTACTTTTTTAAAAAATTGGCACCTCCTTGAATGCAAGAACTTTTTTATCCCTGTGTTCTCAAATTTTATCTATCTGGCATAGAATAGAAATTTAATAAATGTTGGGTGGATTATTCAATGAATAAATGGATGGATGGATAAATAGAAGGATGGAGGTAGTAATGGATGAGGGTTGGGTAGATGGATCAATGGGTCAGTGGATCAATAGATCAAAGGATGGATGAGCAGGCAGATGATGCAAACTCTTGCATTCAGCTGCTTCCTGTTTAAATGAATGACATTGGGCTCTGATGCATAAGAACCATAAAGATGATTCTACACCTAGTGGATCAAAAGACTAGGATAATTTTGACCTACAGCTGAAAAAACCTTTAAAACACACTAAAAGAAATTTTCACTTTTCTTTATGTTAGTTTTACAGGCGCAGTCACTGGAAAACTTTCTATATTGGAAACTAAAGTTCCGTGTCGTGCTATTCAAAACTAGATTGTGAAACAAGAGCTGATTATTAATTTCTTGGTAATCTTTATATGTACTCGGTAGGGAAAATTATTATTATCTTCATTATATAAGTGAAGCAAGTCAAAATATCATGTTTTATGAATTCTAAGACATTCATTTTTTCCCTCATATTTTAATATCTCTGAAATAAAGATGTATCTTTACACATCAATGGTGTTTAAGCATTGTGTCATAGTTTAATTGGCAACATTTTTTATCTCCCGGTGACATTTTTTAAGTGGTATATTTGATAAGCATTGGTGTCTTAGAGCCATGAAACAAGATCAATAATTATCTAAAAGTCTCAAATCCAGTCTATGGTGGAACTGGGACTGGAACTAAGATTTCCTCAGTTTAAATTAGAGTTTTAATGACTAGATGAAATTTACACCAAAAAAAGGAGCCCTTGGCAAATTACTTTTATACCATACCTTATAAGTTTAAATGAACTATCATTCTCCTGTGCATGTCTCCCATTTGATGTTACAAGGGAAGAAATGTTGAGTTTCAGGGACACTATCTTATGATAATTTTCCTGCAGCTGGTACCTTGCCAAATGTTGCCAAATATAGCAAATAAAAATACAGGAATGTTCCACATGTTAGATATGTTGGGGTTCATAAAACAACACCCCTAAATATGGCTCTTTGACATGCGGAACAAAGGAATCAGCCTCACTGTCTCTCTGATCTCACCCAACCACCCCCATCCTGTCTCTCAACACTTTCTCACAAAGCACAAGAGGTTATTCCCTGAAATTCCCTTATCTGCCTAGAAACCAGACCTACCAAAAATTGCACAATTGCCTTTGATTTCTTCCCTGAAATTCATCAACCAGAGAAGAGATAAACTCATACCAGAGAGAAAGAGACTGAACATTAAACACCACGTCTAGAGCCCAGGCAAACTTTGTCTCAAACCATTGTTTGTTCTCAGGTCCCAATCAATTTCCAAAGGGAATCATTTACAAGATATTGCCTGCCACCCAGGTCCATTCATTCCCCACTAAAAATTATTCACTGCTACATCCCCATCTCCCCTTCCCCTGTGAAGATGGACATATACGCATCTGGACCTCACTGGGTTATTTGAGTAATCATCCTCCAGAATTCCCCTGTGCTTGTGCATGTTAAATAAGTTTGTATGTCTTATTCTCCTACTAATCTGCCTATTGCCAGCTACTTTTCAGCAAACCTTTGGAAGGCACAGGGAGGGGAAGCCTTCTTTTGTCCCCTATACTTGAGACAGACACTGTAAAATAATGTATTGTTAATCTGAAATTCAAATCTAAGTGAGCATTCTGTATTTAATTTGGCAACCCTAACCTCACCCATCTCTCACAAGAAAGGAAATCAACAGATTGGTTTAACTTCCCACAAGATTCCACAAGAGTGCCAAGCGGAGGAGCTGGGCAGGGAGGTTGGGGCTGCTCCAGTTACCCAGGGGTGGAAGGGCATTGTCTGGGATCCTGGGTGCTCCCCTGATTCATTTCTTAAGATTCTTGTTGGGAGTGTGCCAAAACTCCTTCGGGTTGAATGCCAAATGGCCTAGTGTTTAAATAAATATCAGACTGAAGCCAACTATCACCAACTTAGAATGAACTTCTGGGGTAGATTGTTCTCTTTTAAAACTCATGGGTGGAATGGAATTTAATCATGAAATAAAAATAAATACAGCTTTTAAAGGTTATTTTAATGTCATGAATAATAATCTAATAATTCTACAAATATTTCAAATACATTTTACATATAATCCTTTTATTGTGCCTCCCATTCTTATTTAAAACTGTATAAACATTTGTTGGTTCAAAAAGGATAGAGTGTTTCTAAAGTTATCTAGTGGAGGCACTCTCTCTTTTTAACTATATTTTGTAGAGACAGGGTCTTACCCCATTGCCCAGGCTGGAGTACAGTGGCACCATCACAGCTCAGTATAATCTGGAACTCCTGGGCTCACGTGATCCTCCTGCTTCAGCCTTCTGAGTAGCTGCGGCTACAGGTGCATGCCACCATACCTGGCCAAGACATTCTCTTTTACTATATTTCTATTAGCTGCTGATCTTGCTTGACTTAACTACTTGAAAGTTTTAAATTATTGATTTTGTAGGTAAAATCCTCAGCTTTCACAATCACTAATTATAGTAGCACTTTAAACTCTTACAGTAATGAATATATATTTATACTCCAACTTACTGATAGAATTTTAACATATAAAGGTTACAAGGAGATTTTTCACACCAAGTTAAATCTAAATGATCTAGATGCTTACCTCTATTCAAAAATGAATATTCAGATGTTAACAATAAATCTGAAATATGTACAATAATTATATGTAAGTAAAAATAAAAATAAATAATACACCTGAAAGAACGGCATGCCTGTTTTATTTAATTTTTTCTTTAAAACACTGAAAGTGTGGTCCTGCATCAGCAGCATTACGTGGGAGGAATTCACAGGCTCTTAGGTCCACTCCAGGCTTTCAAAATCAGACTCTCTGAGGATGGGTCTGTGTTTAACAAGCCCTGCAGGCTATGCAAGTTGAAGTTTAAAAAGCCCTGACCTTGCAACAGAAGCACCTGGCAGCTGGTTAGAAATGCTGGATCTCAATCCCAACCCAGCCTAGGGCATTGGAATCTGCATTTTTAACAAGATTCCCTGGTGATTTGCATGTACTGGAAAGTCTGAGACATGCTGCTCTAGAAAATACTACAACTGAAAATACTACAACTGAAATACTACAACTTGTGTTTTAGTCACTGTCTCTAACCAGCTGATGCTGATGAAGAACCAGGGTCTTTGAGAACCAGACCCTTGCACCTGGGACTCACAGCTGGGCCTGGTTCAAGACTCTTCCCTGATCAATAACATATGGGGATTATTTCAAAGCAAAGAGGCTATAGGCCCCACAGAAGTCCAAAACCTGGTATGGCACTAACCCCAAAGTCTTAATTCATTCCGGCATTAACTCAAAAGTTCAAGTCCATAGTCTCATCTAAGGCAAGTCCTTTCTGCCTATGTGGCTGTAAAATCAAAAGCAAGTTAGTTACTTCCAAGATACAATGGGGTTATAAGCATTAGGTAAATGTTCCCATTCGAAATGGGAGAAATCAGCCAAAGCAAAGAGGCTACAGGCCCCACACAAGTCTGAAACTTGGCATGGCACTAACTAAAGCTCCAAAATAATTTCCTTTGACTCCATGTCTTACATCCAGGACACACTGATGCAAGAGGTGGGCTCCCAAGGTTTTGGGCTGCACCTTAGTAGAGGTTCCCTACGAAGGCTCTGCCCCTGCAGCAGACTTCTGCCTGGATATCCAGGCATTTTCACACATCCTCTGAAATCTAGGTGAAGGTTTCCAAATCTCAACTCTTGCCTTCTGCACACCGGCAGACCCAACACCACATGGAAGCTACCCAGACTTGGGACTTGCACCCTCTGAAACCATGGCCCAAGCTGTACCTTGGCCCCTTTTAGCCACATCTGGAGGTGGAGCAGCTGGGATACAGGGTGTCATGTCCTAAGTCTGCACAGAGCAGCTGGGCCCTGGGCCTGGCCCATGAAATGATTTATTCCCTCTTAGGCCTTTGGGCCTGTGATAGGAGAGTTGCCATGAAGTTTTTTGAAATGCCCTGGATATTTTCCCCATTGTCTCAGCTATTAACATTTGGCTCCCCTTTACTTACACGAATTTCTGCAGCTGGCTTGAATTTCTCTCCAGAAAATGGATTTTTCTTTTCTTTTCTTTTCTTTTCTTTCTTTTCTTTTCTTTTCTTTTCTTTTCTTTTCTTTTCTTTTTCTTTTTCTTTTTCTTTTTCTTCTTTCTTTCTTTCTTTCTTTCTTTCTTTCTTTCTTTCTTTCTTTCTTTCTTTCTTTCTTTCTTTCTTTCTTTCTTTCTTTCTTTCTTTCTTTCTTTCTTTCTTTCTTTCTTTCTTTCTTTCTTTCTTTCTTTCTTTCTTTCTTTCTTTCTTTTTTTTTTTTTTTTTTTTTTTGAGACAGAGTCTCACACTGTTGCCTGGGCTGGAGTGCAGTGGTGCGATCTCAGCTCACTGTAACCTCTGCCTCTCAGGTTCAAGCTCTTCTCCTTGCCGTAGCCTCCCAAGTAGCTGGGATTACAGGCACCTGCTACCCTGGCCTGGCTAATTATTTTGTATTTTTAGTAGAGATGGGTTTCTCCATGTTGGTCAGACTGGTCTCGAACTCCTGACTTCGTGATCTGCCCACCTTGACCTCCCAAAGTGCTGGGGTTACAGGTGTGAGCCACCACGCCCAGCTGGGAGTTTTCTTTTCTACCACATGGTCGGGCTACAAATTTTCTAAACTCTTACACTCTGCTTCCCTTTTAGATATAAGTTCCAATCTTAGACCATCTCATTCTTTAAGCAAATGAGCATAGGCTTTTAGGAACAGCCAGGCCATATCTTTAATGCTTTGTTGCTTAGAAATTTTTTCCATCAGACACCCTAAATCTTCTCTCTCAAGTTCAAAGTCCACAGATCCCTTTAGCAGGGGCACAATGCTGCCAATCTCTTTTTAGCATAGCAAGAGTGACCGTTACTCCAGTTCCCAATAAGTTCCTCATCTCTATCTGAGACCATCTCAGCCTGGATTTCATTGTCTATGTGGCTATCAGCATTTTGGTCACAACCATTCAATAAGTCTCGATGAAGTTCCAAACTTTCCCACATATTCCTGTCTTCTTCTGAGCCCTCCAAACTGTTCCAACCTCTGTCCATTATGCAGTTCCAAAGTTACTTCTATGTTTTCCAGTATCTCTATAGCAATGCCCCACTTTCCTGGTACCAACTTTTGGTATTAGTTTGTTCTTACACTGCTATAAAGAACTACCTGAGACTGGGTAATTTATGAAGAAAAGAGGTTTAATTGACTCACAGTTCCACAGGCTTAACAGAAAGCATGATGGCAGGCCACAGGAAACTTATAATCACAGCAAAAGGCAAAGGGGAAACAAGTACCTTCTTCTAATGGCAGCAGGAGAGACAGAGAGCGAAGGGGGAGGTGCCACACACTTTTAAACCATCAGATCTCATAAGAATCACTTACTATCATGAGAATAGCAAGCAGGAAATCTGCCCCATGATACAATCACTTCTCACCAGGTCCCTCCCTGACACATGGGGATTAGAATTTGACATAAGATTTGGGTGGGGACACAGAGCCAAACCATATCACTACCCAAAGGAAAATAAATCAATACATTGAAAAGATACCTGTATCTATATTATATGTTTATCACAGTACCATTCACAATAGTCAAGATGTAGAATCAACCTAAGTTGTCCATCAGTGGATGAATGGAAAAGGAAAAGGTGGCATATATATATATACACACACACACACACACACACACATATATACACACACACACACATAGATATATATACACACACACACACACACACACACACACACACACTAAAACACTAGCCAGCCATAAAAAAGAATGAAAACATGTCTTTTGCAGCAACATGAATGGAGCTGGAGGTCATTATCTAAAGTGAAACAAACCAGGCACGGAAAGACAAATATCACATGGTCTCACTCATAAGTGGATGCTAAAAAATGTGTTCACATGGACATAAAGAGTGCAATAACAGATATTGGAGACTTGTGAGGGTGAGAGAATAGTAGGGGGAGGATGATAAGAAATTGGTTAGTGGAGGCTGGGCGCGGTGGCTCACGTCTGTAATCCCAGCACTTTAGGAGGCCAAGGCGGGCGGATCACGAGGTCAGGAGATCGAGATCATCCTGGCTAACATGGAGAAACTCCGTCTCTACTAAAAATACAAAAACTTAGCTGGGCTTGGTGGTCAGTGCCTGTAGTCCCAGCTACTTGGGAGGCTGAGGCAGGAGAATGGCGTGAACCTGGGAGGTGGAGCTTGCAGTGAGCCAAGATCGTGCCACTGCACTCCAGCCTGGGCGACAGAGCGAGACTCCATCTCAAACAAAACAAAACAAAACAAAACAAAAAACAGAAATTGGTTAGTGGATATACTGTAGATTATCTAGGTGGCCGATACCCTAAAATCCCTGACTTGACTATGCAATCTATGCATGTAACAAAGTTGCACATGTACCCCATAAATTTGTACAAATAAAAATGAAAAAATATTTTTTCAAATTATTAAATACATAAATAATTTTTATCTGCATTAATTCATTTATCCCACATGATATTCTATAAGTTAGGCCTTATTACCAGTTTACAAATAAAAAAACTGAGACAATAAGGATAAGACACTTGTCCACATTTAGAAGACTAGTAACTAGTCTGGGTGCAGTAGTTCCCAGCGCTTTGGGAGGCTAAGGTGGGTGGATGGCTTGAATCCAGGAGTTTGAGACCAACCTAGGCCCATGATGAAACCCTGTCTCTACAAAAAAATACAAAAATTAGCTGTACATGTTGGCACACTCCTGTAGTCCCCATTACTTGAGGTGCTGAGATGGGAGGATCATTTGAGCTGGGAGGTAGAAGCTGTAGTGAGCCATAATCATGCCACTGCACTTCAGCCTGGGCGACAGAGTGACACCCTGTCTCAAAAAAACAAAAACCTGGCCATGCGTGGTGGCTCACACCTGTAATCCCAACACTTTGGGAGCCTGAGGTGGGTGGATCACTTGAGGCCAGGAGTTTGAGACCAGCCTGACTGACATGGTGAAACCCCACCTCTACTAAAAGTACAAAAAATTAGCCGGGCATGGTGGCACATGCCTGTAATCCCAGCTACTTGGGAGCCTGAGGTGGAAGAATCACTTGAACCCAGGAGGTGGAGGTTGCAGTGAGCCGAGATCGTGCTTCCAGCCTGGGTGACAGAGTAAGAGTTCATCTCCAAAAAATAAATAAAATAAATAAATAAGTAAATAAATAAAACCAAACAAAAAAGACTAGTAACTGGTAGAGTTAGAATTTGTACCAGACTGTACTTTTAGGATATAATCCTATCTTTGTAAAAAAGTAAAAAAGAATATGCAAAAAATCTGGAAACATACACACCAAAATATGAACTGTGTTTACTTGTGGTTGGGTGAAAAATACCTTTTTTGGTGCTTATTGTTCTTTCTGATTTTTCTAAAATGAACAACTATTTTTTTTAATGTAACATCTTTTTTAAAAGTTGGGAGAAAGAGAAGCCAGAGTGGGCACCTGCTAAATAATGCCCTTGTGATAAGTCATTAATGAAAGCCACCACTCATTGGTTAAAAGAGTATCAATAACAAATGATAGAGCCTTGAAAAGGACCTTTTTATATTATGTTATCCCATTATATCTTGGCAGAGTGTCACAAAATGGCCCCAATACTCCTTGTCACCCTCATCCAAGCCCTTTGCAACATGGCCTTACAGCTACTCCCATAAAAACGTCTATTTTCCCACACTGTGACTAGTTAGTCCTCAACTGATTCACAAATTGACATCCACCAAAATCGGCAGAGCCAGGCCAAATCTATGGAGCCAACCTGCTGACTGATAGAGAGAAAAAAATACGTGGTGTTACTTCAAACCACTGTATTTTGGGTGGTTTCTTACACAGCAATAGCTGACTAATGCAATGTCCACTAGGATAGCTTTATCAACGTCTTTGTAAAGCCCTTTGCAAAAAACATCTTGAGAGATCGTACATAAAGGTCTTCAGATTTGTTAAGAGGCTTCTAAGCAGGATTCCCAGGCATCACTGCATATTAGAATCACCTGGTAGCTTTAAAAATTCTGATTGCCAATGAGCCCTCCAGACAATTAAATCCAAATCTCTTTGGCTAGGACACAGTTCTTAATCTTTTTCTGAAAGTTTCCCAGGGAATGATTCCCATATGCAGCAAAGGTAGAGAATCAATAACCTGAAGTTTGGTTTAATTACCACACCTTCTCTATACAACATGGCCTGTGAGGCTAAGCTTAAAGCTGACAGTCCTTAAAGTTCGAGTGAATGAAACACATGGCTTCTTGGTTTGGCGTCTTATAAGCTCTTTATTGTCCCATAAGAGGAGCCTTCTAAGTAGGAGGTAAATGGGTTCTACCAAGACCATCCCTCTGAAAAACCCAGTCATTTATGAAATCCACACCAAACCCATTCCTGGAATTAAGTTCTTATCACCTGCTTCAGACATATCAAAAGTTTGCTAAGGCCGGGCGCAGTGGCTCACACCTGTAATCTCAACACTTTGGGAGGCCGAGGTGGGCAGATTACGTGAGGCTGGGAGACCAGCCTGACCAACATGGAGAAACCCCGTCTCTACTAAAAATATAAAATTAGCTGGGCGTGGTGGTACACGCCTGTAATACCAGCTACTTGGGAGGCTGAGGCAGGAGAATCACTTGAACCCAGGAGGCGGAGGTTGTGGTGAGCCGAGATCGTGCCATTGCACTCCAGCCTGGGCAACAAGAGCAAAACTCCATCTAAAACAAAAAGTTTGCCAAAAGACTCACATTTTATTTTCTCTTCTTTCTGACCTGATGACGCCTCTCCCCAGTGTGTTGAATCGCATTCCTCATCCACCCCCTTACTTTACCACTAGGAGAAAGATCTGACACGTGAGGGTCAGAGTCCTGTTGACAGCTAGAAATTGACTTTTAAGTTTGAACTCTAGGTTAAATATTGATTGATTTTGATCTCTCAACCTAATATAGCCTTTGGGAGAAAATATTTGTGTTTAACAACTCTTATGGCCATAAGACTATTGCTTAAATTTAACCCCAATCCCTCCAGCAGCTGAACAAGTTTATCTCCATTATAGAAGAAAATTCTTGATTACGGCTCTGCAATCCCAGATGTGCTTTGGAATCTGAAATTTTTGGATTGTGGAAACATAATGCAGTGCATATATTGCATATTGCATTCCATCTCCAGGGGGATCTAAAGCAGCATCCTGTAATAAACACGTTTAAGTCTCTGCAATAAAACACAAAAATTCACCGTAAGTGAGATAAACTGACATTATAAACAGGCTCATGTGAGTTCCGGTTTTCCATTCAGTTTAAGAAAAAACTTTTAGTTTTCACAGCTTTTTCAATTTGGACAGTATGGATAAGAGAGTGTGGATTCCAAGAACGAGGTACAAGTTGCTGTAAAAAATTAAAGGGAATGAGCACCAACTGGGAAAAGCTGAAGGGAAACAAATGAACAGCAGCAGTGGTAGGCACTGAAAAAGCTCATTTAACAGATTTCTTTCCACAAGCAAGCTGCATTTAGATGATAATTCTCGCTCCTCAGGGGCCAGGCTCAGCTTCCCGACCAGGAAACCTTGCAACAAAAATGAGACTGATTTGGATTGGGAGGTAAAGTTTAAGGGAGAATGGAATGAGGGAAATAATAAAGAGCTTTGGGAACACCTAGAAATGGCACTGCGTGTGTGAGCTAATTATTTCCGAGGCTGATTCATTTCCCAGTTCACAGCTGACTCCCTTTTATTCCCCTCATTCTTTTAATTCATCTCTGTCCACGTGCTGAGTGGTGGGTGGGTCAGGTTGTCTTGGCCCACCCTCAAATAGACCCAATGTTTTTGTTGCCTTTTAGAAATATCTGGCAGAACCTGGTGGCTCACATCCATAATCTCAGCACTTTAGGAGACTAAGGCAAAAGGCTCACTTGAGCCTGGAAGTTCAAGACTAGCCTGGGCAACATAGTGAGATCCTGTCTCTATAAAAATAAATTTAAAAGAAAATAAAAAGAAATCTCATGGCCTCTTGATAGATCTTTTAATTTTACATCCCAAATCCTCAGGTCCACTCTGCTCTTGGTTTTTCTTCACAGGGAAAAGAGAGGGATCTCTTGGGTCTCCTCTGATTATTTAATCGGCCTTTGGTCAAGGATCATAACAGGTTAGTGGAAAGGAGACGGAAATTGGAAGGCTGTGGCCCTCCTTTAAGAAGCATGGTGCTGGTCAGGCACAGTGGCTCATGCCTGAAATCCCAGCACCTTGGGAGGCTGATGCAGGCAGATCACTTGAGCTCAGGAGTTCACGACCAGCCTGGGCAACATGACAAAACCCTGTCTCCACAAAAATTACAAAAATTAGCCAGGAGTTGTGGCACATGCCTGTAGTCCCAGCTACTTGGGAGGCTGAAGACGTAGGGGGATTGCTTGAGCCCGGGAGGTTGAGGCTGCAGTGAGCCGAGATCGTACCACTGCAATCCAGCCTGGGCAGCAGAGCCAGATCCTGTCTCAAAAAAGAAGAAAAGTAAAAAAGGTTAAAAAGAAGCATGGTGCTTTTCTTTCTCAGCACGTTCCTCAGGATTTTCTTTTTACTATCATCTTTTAAAGAGTGAATCTAACCTGAGATCTGACAAAGAGAGGTTAAATATTCAAGAGAAAATAATTTCTTCCTCACAAATACCTTCCTGAATAAAAAAACAAAGCACCTCAGAAGTCCACATCACTTTTAAGATAGTCACAGGGTTTTTTGCAATGTAAATTTTGTTAATGTGTGGCATACATAGAGAAAAGTGCACAAATCCTAAGTGGACAGAGAGATGAGAGTGACATCATAAGAAACGTATATTTGGTCTCTGCTCACAGTTCCTGGCACAGGGCTTCTGAAACTCTTGTAATTTCCTGAGTGATAAGGGTGCTAGGAGCATTCTTCATTACAAAATAGTTGTCCTTCGGTATCTTCAAGAATCCCCTTCACCTCAGATAGCAAAATCGGAGGTTGCTCAAGTCCCTGAGATAAAATGATGTCGTATTTGCATATAACCTATGCACATCTTCCCGTATATTTTATATCATCTATAGGTTACTAATAACACCTCATACTATGTAAATGCTGTGTAAATAGTTGTGATACTATGCTGGTTTTTACATTTTTTTGTTTTTTCCAAATGTTTTTGATCTGCAGTTGGTCGAATCTTGGATATGTTGGGCTCACTGTATTTGGTATTAGTCCGGGATTCTGGCACACAAGCACTTCTAAACGTTTTGGAATTCCTGGAGTGATCAAAGTGTCTTTTTGTATGTCAGTGAGAATACTGGTGGCTGAAAGCCCCTAGAAAGATTCAGGATGAAGGCTGGTTGCCAGAAGAACAAACCATGTGATTAAATGGTTAGAACTTTCAATCTAAACCCCAACCTCCAATGGCCAATGATCTAATCAATCATGTCTACATAATGGAACCTTTATAAAACCCCTACATGATAGGATTTTGAGAGTTTCTGAAGACATGGAGGTGCTAGGAGGTGGCTCCTAGTTTCTGAAGACATGGAGGTGCTAGGAGGTGGAGAAGGCCTGAAAGCCCCATAGCCTTTCCTCATACCTTGCCTTGTGTACCTCTTCATCTCCTTGTTCATCTGTATTTTTTGTAATATCTTTTATAAGAAACTGGTAAACATAGGTAAATATTTCCCTGGGGTTTGTTAGCCGCTATAGTAAGTTATCAAACCTGAGGAGGGGATTGTAGGAACTCCTGATTTATAGCTGGCTCTTCAGAAGTACAGGTGACAACCTAGGACTTAAGTAGGGGATAGATTTATAACACTCAGTCCTTAATCTGTGGGGTCTCTGCAAACTCACAGTGTCAGGGTTGAATTGTAGGACATTCAGTGGTTTGCAGAGAATTGAAGAATGGCTTAGTGTGGAAAACCCACATATTTGGTGTCAGAAGTATTGTGAGGGTTTAGAAAAACAGTTGTTTATTCTCTTTAATGACTTATCACAGAGTTTACATACTCTGTAACCAGTGCAACAGACCAAGTAATAGAATGTAACTAGCACTGCAGAAGCCCTTCTGAGTCCCTACCCCAAAGGTGGCCCCTGTCTGAACAGAACATAGGTTAATTTTGTTTGTTTTTAATTTCATTCTTTTGTTTTGCTTCTTATGCTTAACATATTCACGAGATTCATCCACATTATTGTGATACGTTATAGTTCAACAGTTTGTATTGGTGTGCAATAATTTATCGTATGATATGCCACTTAACCATTCTCTAATGAGTGGTCATTTTAGTCATTTGGCTTGTGGCCAGTCTGGGCTATCATGACTAGTACTGTTCAGGCATTTCTGTACCTGTCTCTTGGTAAACATGCATATACGTTCCTGTTGGATACCTAGGAGTAGGATTCCGTAGGTGGGTCACTGGGCATGTGCATGTTCAACTTTAGTAGACATTAGGTTTGGTGCAAAAGTAATTGTGGTTTTGGGCCGTGAATTTTAAATCATTATAACCAGGCCCAAACACATCTTTATTAATCAAAATAGGAACCATTACAACCAATGCATTTTTGCCAATGAGAAATAAGTTTCTTTTATTCCTGTAGCATAAAAATCCATGCTTCAGGATTTGACAAACTCTTGGAAAGCATTTTCTGCATTCTGCTGGTAGTGGAAGCATTTTCCCCACAAAAAGTTGTCCAGATGCTTGAAGAAGTTGTAGTTGGTTGGCGAGAGGTCAGGTGAATATAGTGGATGAGGCAAAGCTTTGTAGCCCAGTTTGTTCAATTTTTGAAGCGTTGACTATGAGACCTGTGGTTGGGCATTGTCCTGGAGAAGAATTGGGCCCTTTCTGTTGACCAATGTCGGCTGCAGACACTGCAGTTTTTTTGTGCACCTCATCAATTTGCTGAGCATACTTCTCAGCTGTAATGGTTTCACCGGGATTCAGAAAGCTATAGTGGATCAGACTGGCAGCAGACCATCAAATAGTGGCTGTGACCATTTTTTGGTGCAAGTTTGGTTTTGGGAAGTGCTTTGGAACTTCTTCTTGGTCCAGCCACTAAACTGATTGTCACTGGTTGTCGTACACAATTCACTATTCGTCACACATCACAATCTGATTGAGAAATTCATTGTTGTTGCATAGAATAAGAGAAAACAACAGTTCAAAATGATGATTTCTTTGATTTTTGGTCAGCTCCTGAGGCATCCACTTATTGAGCTTTCTCACCTTTCTAATTTGCTTCAAATGCCCTAGAATGGTCGATGTTGAGTTCTTTGGCAACTTCTCAAGTAACTGTAAGAGGATCCGCCTTGAAGATTGCTCTTGCTTGGTCATTGTAAATTTCCGACGGTCAGTCACTATGTTCCTCATCTTCAAGGCTCTCATCTCCTTTGCAAAACTTTTTGAACCACCACTACACTGTACGTTCATTAGCAGTTCCTGGGCCAAACGGATTGTTGATGTTGCAAGTTGTCTCTACTGCTTTATGACCCACCCATTTTGAACTCAAATAAGAAAATTGCATGAATTTGCTTTTTGTCTAACATCATTTCCATAGTCTAAAATAAACATAAAATAAACAGCAAGTAATAAGTCATTAGCAAAAAAACCATAGAGATGACCATTAAAATGATGTATAACATAATCACATTTATTTAAGAACATATTCCAATACCAAACGGCAAATTCCAACGATGCAAAAACCACAACCTAATACTACTAAATAGTTTTTGTACCAACCTAATGCTACCAAATAGTTTTCCAAAGTGGTTGTACCAATTTATACTCCTACCAGCAGTGCATGTGAAATCCCCAGGGCTTTTTCAAACCATCTCTCCATGCACAGTTATGTAATTTTTCAGTTCAGATATTTGAAGTTGTCCCCCTTTCTTATATCTATAGAGATTCTCTCAGTTGAACTATGAACCTCTCTTTACCTTTTAAGTCATCCCACCTTTTAAAGTAAGCTCTGGATTTCAGAAGAGAAATGCCTGTTCTGAGAGCTTCACAGCAATCAATAGCCTTTCTTATTCCTCCTTGACCAATCTTCTTTTGTAACACCAGGTGTATTGATTCAATCTTTTCTGAACTTTCAGAGAGCAGTTTAAGGGCCTCGCAATTTAATGAGTAATGTTTAGACTAAAAATTAATTAGTGAGGCTTTGGAGAGTTAGCTGAGAAAGTATACTCAATTCCAGCAGAGTCTAACACTGAGCAGAACTTGAGACAGCAAAATCAGGGTGACTTTCACATGCAGTTTGTATCTCTCATTACACTGTAATCACGTGTATGGACATACATAAGGCAAAGACACAGGGTGTATGTACCTTACAGAAGGCTTTATTGGCCTCACTTTATGCACAGGTTTATAACATAATACAAATAACACCTATTGATTAACCACTGGTTGTGTGCTAGGCAGTGTGATTGAGGCTTTAGATTCTCGCTACTCAAAGTGTGGTCTGGACATCAGCAGCATAGCCATCAACTGGGAGCTTGCTGGAAATGCACAGCCTCAGGTCTCACCCCAGACGGGCAGCCTCAGAACCTTCAGTTTAACCAGATGCCAGTGGGGTTCTGAAACACACTGAAGTTTGACAAGTGCCGTTTTAGACACATTATCAAAATTAATCCTCATTATGACCACGTAAGGATGGGAGTAGCAATATCCTCACTTTAGAGATGAGGAAACAGAGACATAGAAATTTCAGAAAAGGGCAAATTCAGGGAAAGACTGACAACAGAGCACAGACTTGTAATCATTATCCATGAGACCTCCAAATTATTCTATAAGCATTTAATTTATGTATAAATTTTAGGAACTTACCTTGGCACAAATAAATACTGACTAACATTGGAAGTCTGGCCTTTTCAGTATCGACTTTTGGTAATTCTGATATGTTGCTGATGATTAGATAAGGTTGATTAGCCAAGGTTAAATGTGACAATAGAGAACTAGTTTTGCTCTCAGGTAAGGTGGGCAGTTTGATGTAGATGGATAAGCAGATGGGTAAATGAACTGACATTGTAGAACTTGACCTGAGCCCTGTGCTCCCAGAAAACAGCACAGTTAATAAATCCTCACAACACTTTGTTATCCAAAATCCCCCCCAACTCTTTTGTGTTCCAAGAGAAGGTTTATGGCGAAGAACCATCCTCCCTCCTAGAGTTAGGTCAGACTGGCTATCCACGTTCTGATGACTCCTATCACACTTGCATGGAGGCCTCCCTTGTTTACCTGTGACAAGGCCAAATATAGACCGTTCTTCTTTGGCTTTAACCAGCTCAAATTCCAGAGACAGACCCTCCACCTCTTTTCTTTGTCTCATGAATGATTATCTGAGATTAAAACTACTTGTACCCTTGAATATAGCTAGACATAGAGACAAACGCTTTCCTTTCAGCTAACAGAGAATTTTCCTAATTGCAAAATAACCTAACTGTAAATCACCCCACTTATGATGTGTCTACACCTCTCTATGAAAGTGTAAGGCAGGCCGGGCGTGGTGGCTCACACCTGTAATCCCAGCACTTTGGGAGGCCGAGGCAGGCGGACCATAAGGTCAGGAGATCGAGGCCATCCTGGTTAACGCGGTGAAACCCCGTCTCTACTAAAAACACAAAAAATTAGCTGGGCGTGATGGCACGCGCCTGTAGTCCTAGCTACATGCGCCCGTAGTCCTAGCTATTCAGGAGGCTGAGGCAGGAGAATCACTTGAACTTGGGAGGCAGAGGTTGCAGTAAACCGAGATCATGCCACTGCCAGCCTGGGCAACAGAGTGAGACAGTGTCCGGAAAAAAAAAAAAAAAAAAAAAGTGTAAGGCAAGCTACCCCGCCAAGACACTGTGGGGTTTTCTCCTAGTTTTAATAGTCTGAATAACATTAATTTCCTTACTTGTTGGTTTTTATCTTTGACAGAGCTCATGGTCTTAGTTTTTAGTGACTCAGGGTTGGTGGTCAACCTGGCAAAGATGAAGCTTACCTTATTATCTCTGAGTTTGTAATGTCAAGGATAAGAAATGACTGTTCCTTTAAAACTGCAAGAATTATCTTCTCCCCCAATTACTATCATTTTCCCCCTAGTCTGATAACTTTAACAAACTACCAT
Source organism: Macaca nemestrina (assembly GCF_043159975.1). Classification (NCBI taxonomy): domain Eukaryota; kingdom Metazoa; phylum Chordata; class Mammalia; order Primates; family Cercopithecidae; genus Macaca; species Macaca nemestrina. The sequence continues at coordinate 43,988,826 of NC_092139.1, read as the reverse complement.
CTTCTTAAAGGCTCTCTGGAGCACAGGACATCACCTGGGCTCCGGCATCAACCAGTATTAAGTTTATTCTTAGCAGGTTCAGTGGCCTCTGAGTTTCCTGCTAAGGTGCTGAAAATGTTTGAAAACTGTGAGAATATTTAAAGCAGAAATCCTCTAAATGTCTAAGTGTGTAATGAGGTTGCAGAATTGATCTGACAAGCATCGGAAGTCTTTGCACTAAGATATATAATGCATATTCTCTGTCAACATTTGCATTTCATTTAATAACATCATTTTGTTCCTCTGGAAATCTGCTTAACCTTTGAATATAAAAGGTGTTAGGAAGAAATATGTATTTATTCCATTTTATTTGTCACAAAGGAAGAAATCAAGCTCTTTCCCATGCTTTATCAAAATACATGCTTTCTACAGAGCAGAATTTTAGAAGCAGCAGGGAAAGGAGGTTTGCATTTGCTCTGTCTTCCATTTTTGCCATTAGAAGCAATCCTGAGATCTATATAAAAATCCATTTAAGGATCCTTCTTTGCATTGCATTTGTGTTGTGGGTCGGATATTAAATGATTAGGAAATAGAGAATAAATAAACAAACAAATAGAGAAGTCCTGATTAACCAAATGGTTTTTGACTTGAGTTTTTAACTCCTGACACTTGAATGTGTTATTCAGTGTTCTTTTCATATTAAGTGTGAGTGTATTTAATGAATTCAAATTAGAAACTATTTTTAGGTTCTGTTAAAATCAGGTCTAAGACATCAGCAGGAACTGAAATACTAAGATCTATTAATTACTGTTTCTGTAAAACTCTATAAAGCTATTATTAGAATTATTACATCCAAAGGTATCAATATGTAAATGTTTATGACTGTTGACATTCTTATTTGGCATAGAGTCTATGCAGAAAGATCATCTACTTGTCAGTCACTTTCACTGCCCACCACCAACCTGTTGTCACTAAAATCTCAAGCCTTACTTTCATATCTGTATTTTCTAGTCTATCTCTAGGGAATAATTAGACAGAACCAACAGCACTGACGATAACTAAAGGGTTGTAATGGATTTCAGAAATAGTGAGAAATAACAACAAGCAAAGACCTTTCTGCACAATAGCAACAGTGAGGCTAGATTTTGAACCTAAGCCAACTGAATTATTTTTGTAGTATGCGTATACAGTTAGATTATTGCAAAGTTATCTTAGCCTTTTTGCAAAATAACCTCTACTATGAATCAATGCATAAGATCTCAAGACTGTTGTTTATTATTTTTTTGAGGTTATTTATAGACTGAGTTAATCTAAGGTCAAAATAGCAGCGCCTTCTGTTGAATGCAAATAATTCCATTTGTATTTTCATTTTTAAAAGTTGGATGAGCTCATGGTCTACTTATGATAACAAATCTACCAAGTGAATGTTTGATTTAATTGAAAATTTCTGTGTTTTATAAACTCAAAACAATTTATATTGTACTAACTGTTATTTTTTAATAAAACAAAATTTATTGTGACATTTAAAGACAATCAAAAAGGTATAAAGAATACTACAGGGATAGTATAACATGTACCCACTACCCAGCTTCAGAAATAGAATTTAACCTTTACATTTGAAACTCTTGTATTCTCTCCCCCAATTACAACTCCCTCCCTTTCCACTGTCTTATTTATTTATTTATTTATTTCTTCTTCTTTTCTTCTTCTTCTTCTTTTTTTTTTAATTGTACTTTAAGTTCTGGGATACATGTGCAGAATGTGCAGGTTTGTTACATAGGTGTACACATGCCATGGTGGTTTGCTGCACTCATCAACCCGTCATCTACATTAGGTATTTATCCTAATGCTAGCCCTCCTCTAGCCCCCCACTCCCTGACAGGCCCTAGTGTGTGATGTTCCCCTCCCTGTGTCCATGTGTTCTCATTGTTCAACTCCCACTTATGAGTGAGAACATGTGGTGTTTGGTTTTCTGGTCCTGTGTTAGTTTGCTGAGAATGATGGTTTCCAACTTCATCCATGTCCCTGCAAAGGACATGAACTCATTCTTTTTTACGGCTGCATAGTAGTCCATGGTGTATATGTGCCACATTTTCTTTATCCAGTCTATCACTAATGGGCATTTGGGTTGGGAACCACTACTTTAAAATTGATGATTGATATTCCCCTGCAATTATCTTCATACATGACTGTATCCCTAAGCAATACACAGTATTTTGTACATCTTTTAAAACTTTACCTAAAAGGTAATATATTGCATGAAATTTTCTTCAACTTGCTATATTTTGTCAACATTATATTTGCGAGATTCATTTATGTTGATGCAGGTAACTGTAGGTCATTTCTTTTAACTACTGTATAGTATTCCTTTTTTTTTTTTTTTGAGATAGTCTTCCTCTGCCACCCAGGTTGGAGTGCAGTGGTACAATCACAGCTCACTGCTGCCTCTATCTCCCAGGCTCAAGGGATCCTCCCACCATAGACACCCAAGTAGCTGGGACCACAGGAGCATGCTACCACACCCAGCTAATTTTTTTTTTTAATTATTTTTTGTAGAAATGGGGACTTAGTATGTTACCTAGGCTGGTCTCTAATTTTTGGGCTCAAGTGATCCTCCCATCTCGGCCTCCCAAAGTGTTGGAACTATAGGTAAGAGCCACTGTGCCCAGCCTGTACAGTATCCCATTTTATGACTGTGCCGTAACTTATCCATTTAAGATATTGCTTATTTTACAAAGTTGTTTTAATTTATATGTAATTTACCTATAGTGGCCTATAAGGGTCCCTATTGTTTCATAGCCTTGCCAGCATTTGATATGGTCAGAGTTTTCTTTTTTGCAAATTGTATGAATATGCTAATTATTAATTTAAATAAACATTTTATTAATAAGTAAATAAATTTTAAACAACCAAATATATAATTTGGAGCTAAATTACCATTCATGAGTATATTCATTAGAGCAGGGATAAGCAAATTTTTTCCTAAAAGACCACATGGTATATACTGTAGGCTTTGTGTGTCATGAGATCTCTGCTGCGACTACTCAACCCTGCCATTGTAGTGCAAAAGCAGTCATAGAAAATACACAGACAAGCAGGCATGGTAGTGTTGCCATAAAACTTTATTTACAATATCAGAAGGCCTATATTCAAGCTATAGTTTGACAACACCGAGTTAGAGTAAGTGTATCAGAGTTCTTCAGAGAGACAGAGTCAATAAGATATATATATGTTGTTGAAGGACAGGAGAGGAAGAGTGTATCCTAGCTCCAGCAGATAGGTTGACACATTCACCATTTTTCTGCTTTTGTTCTCTGGGGGCTCCCCCAGCAGATTGGATGATGCCAGCCTACTTTCCTCAGCTAGTTCATCCAGACTCACATGCTAATCTCTTCTGGAAACATCCTCACAGATGCATCCTGAAACAATGCTGATATGGTTTGGCTGGGTCCCCACCCAAATCTCATCTCGAATTGTAATCCAAATTGTAAACCTCACATGTCGAGGGAAAGACCTTGTGGGAGATAACTGGATCATGGGGGTGGTTTTCCCCATGCTGTTCTCATGATAGTGAGTGAGTTCTCAAGCGATCTGGTTGTTTGATAAGTGTCTGGTACTTCCCCCTTCTTCTTCCCTCTCTCCTGCCACCATATAAGACGTGCCTGCTTCCCCTTCACCTTCCGCCATGATTGTAACTTTCCTGAGGCCTTCCCAGCCGTGCAGAACTGTGAGTCATTTTAAACCTCCTTTCTTTATAAATTACCCAGTCTCAGGTAGTATCTTTATAGCAGTGTGAAAATGGACTAATACAAATGTCTTACAGGTTTCTAGGTATTCTTTAATCCAGGCAAATTGACACCTAAAATTAACCATCACAGTAAGTAACACTAAATGCTATAATAAACCTTCTCCAAATTTCAGTGGATTAACACAATAGATTTATTTCTTATTTAAGCAAAATCCAGTGTAGAATTTTCTGGTTGTTTGGCCCCGTGGGAGGTTCTCCTTCAAGCAGAGACTCAGGCTTCTGTGCTTCCTTCGTGTTGTGCTCTGTAACGTGTGGCCTCTCTGGTTGCCACACAAGGGGAAAAGAGATGGTGCATCTGGTCATATGTCCAGTCCGCCACACCTCCATTTATACTCCATTGGCCCTATGCCAGTCAAATGGCTCTAACTGAAGGTCAAGGGAGACTAGAAAATGGAGTTGTCACACGTGCCAAAAAAATAAACAAGAGTAATGAGCATGGAGCCAGTCTGCCAAAATATGCGTTAAATATATTAGTATTTCATGAGATTCCACAAAAAGCATCATGATTTCCACACTTGCTGCCTGAAGAATTTGAAAACCATTTAGGTACGTTCTTCTTTAAAACATTATCACTTCTGTTGGACTCTAGAAATGCTCATCTAGACTGGGCACCAGTGGCTCACGCCTATAATCCCAGCACTTTGGGAGGCTGAGGCAGAAGGATCACTTGAGCCTAGGAGTTTGAGACCAGCCTGGGCAACATAGTGAGACCTCATCTCTAAAAAACAAAAGTAAATAAATGCTGGTCCAGCATTTTCAACTATAAAAGCCTGAAACAAATTAGATGACTAAGCACCACAGATATAAATTAATACTTTCATTCAATGAATTTCTTCATTCTTGTCTACATTCTCATCCAAGAACAGAATTTCTGGAGTAAAATTGAGACAAATACTTTTTCCTCCACTGCAGACTTCTTGGCTAGGCTTCATACATTTCTTTTTAGCTCTTCAACCCAAGGGTCATACATGCTATGGAAATTACAGCAAATACTAATTGATTTTATTCCAAGTTCCTGAGGCTTCTTAGGCACTTATATTATTCTAAAAGAAATGCCCAGGATGGTCATGTGGCACTCTAGGGATGATGTGTACTTTGGGGTTAGGATGATCAGAGTACATTAGTTTTCACCAAAGTAAATTTGTTCAAGTTATTTGCTTTCCAAACTTCTATCTACAGTCTGTTGCTTCTTTGGTTCTATTTCATATTGATCACAGTGGAAGCATAAAAGACTCTATGAACTACACATAGGTTCTATAAACCTTTGTGTTTCTGCTTCACAGTGAAATGACTATCACTAACTTGAAGTCCAAAGGCCTTTCCAACAAACATTCAATAGTTCCTTTTTAGTGTTGTGAAATAAATGTAAATGAGTCAACTGGAAATTAGATGGAAATAACAGAGGATCAAACATCTAGAATGACCAGTATATTATTATTAAGCTATAGGCTTTTTCCGTTTTTTCCCCTAATAATCACTCCTGTGACTTATTATGAGATGTTGCTGATTATGGTGCTGGTGGTCAGGAGATGGTGACTCTGTGGATATTGCAATGTTGTGTTTGTATAGTTTTAGCATTATCTCAAGGAGGTATTATTATCCTCATTTTGTTGAAAATGAAACTAAGTTGTAGTGTCCCATCTATCACCACATGCCTAGTAAGCAGTAGAGACGAGACTCAAATGCAAGTTTTCCATTAGAGTTGTTAGTACAGATGACACACTGTCATCTGTACCAGAGCTGCCTCCGTTAGAATGGCACCCAACTAGAGAACACTATGTTTACAATTTATGGCCAAGAAATTGTGTTGGCTTTTTTTTTTTTCCCTCAAAGATTCCCAGAATGTTATAAAATTCAATTCTTCACATAGCAATTTGACACTTTGTATCCCTCCCCATGGAATCTGCCCACAAAAACAAAAAGTTATTGTTGATTCAGGCTTTCCATTGTCTGGGAAGAAGAGTTGTGCTTTATTAAATTAGAAATGAGAAATGGATTATTGATCAAACAAAGCAAAATGAAACATTACTTGAGGGAGTGAAAAATGTGTTGAGCTTTCTGAGAAATCAGTTAAACCTCTTTGTTCAAGTCCTAAACATACCATATACAGGAAAAAAGCCTTAGCAAGTGTGTTATGGGACTTGGCGCAGTGGCTCATGCTGTAATCTCAGCACTTTGGTAGGCCAAAGTGGGAGGACTGCTTGAATCCAAGCTGGTTTGAAACCAGCCTAGTGAGACCTTGTCTCTATAAATGAATTAAAAAAAAAAAATTAGTTGGGTGTGGTAGCATGAGCCTGTAGTCCCACCTACTCTGAAGGCTGAGGTGGGAGGATCGCTTGAGCTCAGAAAGTCAAGGCTGCAGTGAGCTAAGATGGCATCACTGCACTCCAGCCTGGGTGACAGAGCAAGACCTTGTCTCAAAAATAGAAAAAAACAAACTTAAAAGAACATATTCAAACCCTTTAAAAAAGAGAGAAGAAAATGTTCATGGACTAGATAGAAAAAATGTTAATTTATGAAATGCTCACATCATTGTGTTTTGCATCAAAGCACCTATATGTTTTGGTTTTAAAATGAGATATCACTATTAAAACAGTTTAATCTTTCTGGAGCTCAGTTTTCTCATCTGTAAAATAGGAACAATAAAGTCTATTCTCATCTCTTGGTGTTGTAAAGGTTAAATGAAATGATTATCCATTCCTATTGACTTTCGTGCTTTACCCACTGCTCTCTGTGGGTGCACTGGTTGTTGCAGTGGCTATAATCCTAAGGAGAGAAGAAAAAGCCTGCCATTTCCCAGCTGCCTTCAGGTAGCAATATCAATAGAATATGCACTACTGGCTGGGCACGGTGGCTCACGCCTGTAATCCCAGCACTTTAGGAGGCCGAGGCAGGCGGATCACAAGGTCAGGAGTTCAAGACCAGCCTGGCCAATATGGTGAAACCCTGTCTCTCCTAAAAATACAAAAATTAGCCAGGCATAGTGGTGAGTGCCTGTAGTCCCAGCTACTCAGGAGGCTGAGGCAGGAGATCGCTTGAACCCGGGAGGTGGCGGTTGCAGTGAGCCAAGATCATGCCACTGCACTCCAGTCTGGTCAACAGAGTGAGACTCCATCTCAAAAAAAAAAAAAAAAGGAATATGTACTACCATCTGGATATGTTACACTTGATTTATTATAGACTGACTTTGACCAAGGTCAGGGAGAGACATCCACTTGGGCCCATAAACTCTCAAACAAATATTTAAGTTCAATTTAACTCTATTATAAATAACTTCAGAATGTTTTCTCTCTACATTATCTTTTCTAACCTCCATCCCAAGGTGGAACTAGAAAGACCACCACTAGCTGCACATGTAATTACTATTTACTTCCTTTGGATGTGTTTTTTCCCATTAACAGATGGGGAAGGGCAGGTCCTAACCAAGGAAGCCTAAGTGGGCATGCGTTCAGGCTCTGTGGGACTTCCTACCCCACTGGGTCACATTCCAGCTGTGTTCTTGGCTCAGTTCACTTTTGTGGTTTCAAGAATGTAAATAATTTGCACTTTTACCCTCTTCATTTTATCTATTTCTCTACAAGGTACTGGTGACCTGAATATATTTCCTTGAATTCATTGACTTCAAACATTCCATTTCTACAACTGACCTCAATATCTTTTCCTCCTTTGAAACAATAAACTCGCTAACAGATCAACACAGTCTACTCATAGTGAAAAGATCATGAATAAACATGAGATTCTTTAGAATTTTGATATTGCTATTGCTAGCTTCATGTTGCTCATTTTAAACCCAAAACACTAACAAGTGTGAACTAATCGTCCCAGGACCACACGTTGTCTTTCCTGTCTTTAGATTTTGCTCCTGGACTTCTGCTTCTTGCAATGTCCTCTCGTCCTAACAAAGGTTTCAATCCGACCAACCTTGGCACTGAAACTTCCTGTAAACACTTTCTTAATTTCCCAAATCTGGAGTCATTATTCACTGGCATTTATTGCTTGTAGAATTCATTTATTAATATACTCAAGAGCTGCCTTGCAATATTGCTTCACTTGCTCTTTTACCCCCTTATTTATCCTTCATTCTACTTAGTGCCATGTTAATGTCACTTCTCCCTGCCTACAATTTTAACTCCTCAAGAACAAGAACTGTTCATTGTACTTGTAGGTAATCCAAGCTTCCTCAGTTCAGTGCCTTAATTTAGGACATTCTGAAAAAATAATTGTTTTTATTTTTTGTTTTAAGCATTGGTAGAATATAGTTGCTTCCTACATTTTGTCAAAGGAAATTAACTTGAGCTGGTACTGCCTTAACTATTTCTGAGATAGAATAGGAATGGGACTCAGATCCTCCTTCACATATTTTTTTTCTTTTTCTCTAGTTCCACTGATCACAAAACCCACACCACTCGTTGGTGATACACCACTTTGCTGGTGATATGCCCACGAATCCCAAGGCTTTAGTCACACAAAGAAAATAGCCATTCTTCCATGCTTTCATGACACGTAACCATGCCTTTTATGTAAAGAATTCCAGGAACTGCTTTGGAAATCTAAATATTAAACCACGGTTGTGGACTGTCCCACCTTGGGAAGGAATGCTGAACAACTGATTTACAGCCTTGTTGCTGCCAGCCAGACCACCAGGTGTTCCATTACTCAAGGTAAACATTGCAACCAGATATGCTACCTGAATAATCTACTCCTCACGTGCTTTGCCCAGCCCAGCCTGCATACCCTACGCCTGATGTTAATTCCCGTGCTGCGCCTAATAAAAATGCCCCTACCAGCTTTTTCAGGGAGTGCTTGTACCTCCGCTGTCTTCCTTGAGCTTGAGCACAAGCTCCAAGATAAAAGCCTTGACTGGGAAAACTACTTGGCCCGTTATTAAATTTTATTACATGGGAAACCAAAGAGTTTGTGATCTGTAACATTTCCAAATCTTTTGTTCTGAAATTTTTTTCCTTTTTTTTTTTTTTGAGATGGAGTCTTGCTCTGTCACCCAGGCTAGAACAGAGACGCTTGATCTCGGCTCACTGTAACCCTCTGCTTCCCGGTTCAAGTGATTCTCCTGTCTCAGCCCCCAAAGTAGCAGGGATTACAGGCACTCACCACCACGCCTAGATAATTTTTTGTATTTTTAGTAGAGATGGGGTTTCACCATGTTGGCCAGACTGGTCTCAAACTCTTGGCCTCAGGTGATCTGCCCCACTAGGTCTCCCAGAGTACTGGGATTACAGACGTGAGCCACTGCACCTGGCCTGAAAATTCTTTTTTTTTTAAATTAAGATTTACTTTTTTTAATTCAAAAGTTAACACAGCAGAGATGTTTGCTACAGGGGTGGTTGTGATGATGGTGGTCTATGACACAGCTTCCACACCTTGAGAATAACAATCATCAGTGTTCAATGAGCACTCCCTATGTGTTGTCCTGTGAATAATCAAAAAATGTATTTAGGCTACTTGGGAGGCTGAGGTAGGAGAATCACTTGAACCCAGGAGGTGGAGGGTGCAGTGAGCCAAGTTCCCGCCATTGCACTCCAGCCTGGGTGACAAGTTTTGAAACTCCATCTCAAAAATAAACAAACAAAAAAAAAGTATTTGGTCTTTGCCCGTGATTCCACCACAGAGTTTCAGAAACCCTTGGAATTTCCTTAATGACAGGAGTGTCTTTTGTTATTCATAATGAGCTGCTTTTTGCTATATCCAAGTATATGCTAATAAGGTAACTTTAGGCAGAGCCCCTAGAGAGCTTCAGGATAGGGGGTGGTAGCCAGGAAAATCAACCACGTGGTGAGAGGGTTGGAACCTTCAGTCCCACTCTCTGACTGCTGAGGGTGGGGGGCCAGAAACTGAGGCTAATGTGGCTAATGACTAATCCAATCATGCCTGCATAATAAAACTTCAGTAAAAACTCTGAATGTTGAGGTGTGGAGTGCTTCCCAGCTGGTGCCCACGCTGATGCACCGGGAGAGTGGCAGACCCTGGCTCCATGGGGACAGAAGATCCTGTGCTCAAGACCCTTCCAGACCTTGCCGTCATATGTGTTTTTTCATCTGGCTATTCATTTGTATCCTTTATGGGAAAACAGTAATTGTAAGTACAGTGTTTTCCTGAGTCCTGTGAGTCATTCTTGCACAGGGTGAATCCCAAGTGGGTGCAGCCTGGGAGGTCACATGGGTTCTTGCCTTCGTGCAGCAAGGAAATCAAAAGTGAGGCGACAGAGTAAAGTGAAAGCAAGTTTACTAAGAAAGTAAAAGAATAGGCCAGGTGAAATGGCTCACACCTGTAATCTCAGGACTTTGGGAGAGCAAGGCGGGTGGATCACTTGAGGTCAAGAGTTCCAGACCAGCCTGGTCAATATGGTGAAACCCTGTCTCCACTAAAAATACAAAAATTAGCTGGGTGTGGTGGTGTGTGCCTTTGTTCCAGCACTTTGGGAGGCCGAGGTGGGCGGATCACTTGAGGTCAGGAGTTTGAGACCAGCCTGACCACTATGGTAAAACCCCGTGTCCACTAAAAATATAAAAATTAGCTGGGCATGGTAACATGCACCTGTAGTCCCAGCTACTTGGGAGGCTGAGACAGGAGAATTGCTTGAACCCAAGAGGCAGAGGTTGCAGTGAGCCGAGATCATGCCATTGCATTCTAGCCTGGGCAACAGAGACTCCGACTAAAAAAAAAAAAAAGAAAAAAAAAAAAAAAAGAAAAGAAAAGTAAAGGTATAAAAGGGTGGCTACTCCATAGGCAGAGCAGCCCAGAGGGCTGCTGGTTGGCTGTTTTTATGGTCATTTCTTAATCATATGCTAAACAAAGGGTAGATTATTTATGTGTTCTTGGGAAAGGAATATGAAATTCCTGGAACTAAGGGTTTATATTAGCCCATTTTCATACTGCTATGAAGAAATACCTGAGACTAAGTAATTTATAAAGAAAAAGAGGTTTAATGGACTTACAGTTCCACAAGGCTGGGGATGCCTCACAATCATGAGAGAAGGCAGAGGAGGAGCAAAGGCATGTCTTACATGGTGGCAGGCAAGAAGGCAGGGGAGCTGCCCTTTATAAAACCATCAGATCATGTGAGACTTATTCACTATCATAAGAACAGCATGGGAAAAACTCACTCCCATGATTCAGTTACCTCCCAGTAGGTCCCTCCCACAATACATGGGGATTATGGGAACTACAATTCAAGATGAGATTTGAGTGAGGACACAGCCAAAGCATATCAGGGTTCTTCCCCCTTTTAGACTATACAGGGTAGCTACCAGATGTTGCTATGGCATTTGTAAACTGTCATGGTGCTGGTGGGAGTGTCTTTTAGCATGCTAATGCATTCTAATTCTAAGCGTATTATGAGCAGTGAGAATGGCCAGAGGTTGCTTTCATCGCCATCTTTGTTTTGGTGGGTTTTGGTTGGTTTCTTTACTACATCTCATTAAATCGGCGGAGTCTTTGTGACCTGTACGTTGCAAAACCAGTCCTGCCGAACTCCTTTCTCAATTCTAGAGAATTATTGAATTTGAGAGGTTGTGGGAAGCCCTGAATTTGTAGCCTGCTGGGCAGGGGTGTGGGTGGCTTGGGGATACCCAGAACTTGCAGCTGGCATCTGAAGTGGGGGAAGTCTTATGGGATTGAGCTCCTTAAGCTGTGTAATCTGTGCAAACTCTATTCAGTGTCAGAATTGAGTTGAATTGTGAGATACTCACTTGGTATCAAGAGCAGGTGTCAGAAAATACAGGCCCAGGGCTATGCATTTTCCTGGTATTTCTCATTTCATCCTCACAGTGAATCCATGAGGTAAGTGAGGTTATCATTATCATTTTGTATGAATTAGGAGGTTGAAGCACACAAAGGGTGAGTTCTCCAAGATCAGAGGTCTGGTTTCTTGATTTCAAAGTCCAGTGGTCTGACTCATGGTGTTATACTGCTTCCAAGTCTGCAAAGTCTCATAAGCTGAGGATAACCCACTTGGCAGTAGGAAAGAGCAAAGAAATCCAGAAATCTCAGTGGGAACCTCTCATGCTCATCTGTGAATCCTTTTGGCTCCACTTCTTACTCCACCTGCTGCCACAGTGACCAGTTCAGGACATGCCTTAACCAACTTTGGAGAGATACAGCAGATCAGCCACATCCTTTTTGGGGAAATACAAGAAAGATGGAAATACCCTTAGGAACTGCTCAGCATGTACACTTGTGTATCCCAGATGGGTGGTGGTGTGGACCCTTGACAAATAAGGGATGGAAGCCAACACGTGGGTAACTGCTTCCCTCTTTTGATCCTAATACATGTTTCATAAGACTTCAGACCGGTTGCGGTGGCTCACACCTTTGGGAGGCCGAGGTGGGCGGATCACGAGGTCAGGAGTCCGAGACCAGCCTGATCAACATGGTGAAACCCCGTCTCTACTAAAAATGCAAAAATTAGCTGGGCATGGTAGCACACACCAGTAGTCCCAGCTACTTGGGAGGCTGAGGCAGGAGAATCACTTGAACTGGGGAGGCGGAGGTTGCAGTGACTGCACTCCAGCCTGGACGACAGAGTGAGACTCCATCTGGGGGAAAAAAAAAAAATTCAGAAATCTTATGGGGGCAAAAACCAGTTCCTGCATTGTGAGGGCTCAATTGGCAATGTATTCCTGTTCAGTTTCTCCCTCTTGATTCCCTGATCCCCTGTTCCCCTCCAAACCACCCCCGCATCTCACACTCCTGCTTCCTGGAATTATTTCCCAAATAAACTACCTATATGTTTTCAGGCTCTGCTTTCCAGAGAAACCAGGCCATGATAAGATATAGCTAACCTCAGCCAGAGGGATATTGATGTTACCTTAATGACAAAATGGTACAGGGATAAATGGGTTCTTGCTAAGTTTATGGCTCCTGTACTTTGACTTGTGGTGAAAGAAAATATGTTGAAACTAATTAAAATGGTTTCACATCATGACATTTTTTGAAAGAAATGACATTGAGCTAATAACATCTGAAAAATGAATAGTAGGACAATTGAAAAATTAACAATGAAGACTGTTCTTTATAATTCATGGAAAAATTAATATGAAGGGATTCAGAGTAGATAAGATATCCTTTTATGTGAGTTTAAAATATATTTTATTTTATTACTGAAGGATTTAGAATAAAAACCTTTGATAAGTTGTCATCTGGCTGAGGAAGGCCAGTGGCCTACGTCCTTACTATTTGGTGCCTGGAACATAATAGACATTTAACAAATGTTTGTTGAATGAAGAGAATCTTAAAATCTGTGGTTAGACATTGTTGTGGGTTGCATCGTGGCCACGAAAAACTTGTCCAAGTTCCAACTTCAGATACTTGTGAATGTGAATGTGATCTTATTTGGAAAAAGAGTCTTTGTCGGTGTAATTAAGCTAAGAATCTCAAGATTAAACCACCCTGGATTAACCAGGTGGGCCCCAAATCCAATGACAAATGTGCTTATAAAAAGAAGCGAAGAAACAGACATAGGGGAGGACCATGTGAAGATGGAGGCAGAGATTGGAGTTGTGCAGCTACAAGCCAAGGGATGCCCGGAGACATCAGAAACTAGAAGAGAGCTTTTCACAAGATGGCGCCAAAGATGAGAAAGGAAGCTCCTGCCCCTCCTAAAGCCAAGGCCAAAGCAAAGGCTTTGAAGGCCAAGAAGGCAGTGCTGAAAGGTGTCCACAGCCACACACATACACGAAGAAGATCTGCACGACACCCACCCAACAAGACACTGTGATTTCAGAGGCAGCCCAAACATCCTCAAAAGCACCCCCAGGAGAAACAAGCTTGGCCACTAGGTCATCATCAAGTTCCTGCCAACCACTGAGTCTGCCATGAAGAAGACAGAAGACAACGGCACACCTGTGTTCACTGTGGATGTTAAAGCTGTGATCAGACAGGCTGTGGAAAAGCTCTGTGACATTGATGTGGCCAAGGTCAACACCCTGGTTAGACCTGATAGAGAGAAGAAGGCATATATTCGTCTGGCTCCTGATTACGATGCTTTGGATGTTGCCAACAAAATTGGGATCATCTAAACTGAGTCTGGCTGACTAATTCTAAATATATGTATCTTTTCACCAGAAAAAAGGAAGAAACTAGAAGAGACAAGGAAAAATTGTCCCCTATAGCCTTGGAGGGAGTATGGCCTTGCTAATACCTTGATTTCAGACTTACAAGCTCGAGAACCATGAGAGAATAAATTTCTGTTGTTTAAAGTCACCAGGTTTGTGGTAAGTTGTTATGGCTGTCCTAGGAAACTAATACAGAGGTGTGTGTGTGTATATATATATATAAAATACGGCAAAAGCCAATGGAACATAAACAATGGTTTCAACCATAAAAACATTCAACAAATATTTATTAAGCATTTACTATGTGCCAGGGACGTCTCTAGAGAAATAGCAGTGAGCAAAATACACAGAGGCCTGTGCACTCACAGTGCTTACATTCTAGCAATATTCTGGTCAGAAAAGCCTGCTCATTCAAAACTCCTTTACTCTTAACCAAGGTGTGTTTATGTCTGTACCTATATCAAGACCAACTTTACACAACTAGTGGTAAAGAATTTAGAAAATCAAGATTGCATAACAATAAGGGAAGCACTTATTCACCATAGAGGACTCAAGCTCCAAATTTCCAGATAGGCTATATTATTTTTTAACAAGGATAACAGAAGAAAGACATTCAGAATTTTTTGACCTTTAGATTTTCATGCAGCTCATGGGATAGATTGCAATTGTGTCCTTGGTTGCAATGAAAGGTTTATCTTCTATAAGCCAACACAAGGGGTTCTGCTAAAATGTAACAAATGTAACAGTATTTCAGTTTGGGGAAAAATAACTCCAGGAAATTTTTCTTAAAGTTGTTTTTCTACAATACTTAAAAAAATATTATGTGTCTTAAACTTTTGACAGGTGCTATTGATTATCTGCCAGAGAGGACTGGCCGGTAACTAGACAAATGATCATACAACAAACCAATATTAAGGGATAGGTTTGATTCAAAAACCTATGAATCAAATGTGTGTGTGTGTGTGTGTGTTTGGATTTGTACACTTGCGGTCATGGACACTATTGCCTTTCATGCTGTGTAAATTTAATTAAATATAATGACCCTAATCAATACAAACTTAAACAAACATAATTTTGTGTTAAAGTATTATCTGTGTGATTGGAATACAACATAACACTATTGTATTCTGCAAAAAGCACTTTGACTTCCAGTGGCTCTAATACTAGAACAATTCTGAGACCTGCTTGGTTAGCATCAATCCGCAAGCAGAGCAAAGCTCAGAAATGCTGAGCAGAGAAAGGGTAAGACCAAATCTTAGAGAACTAGTACTTTGGTGCTTACAGATGAATCTGAAAACTTCTTTATATTTTAATATTAATATGTCAGGGTTGAATCATAAATGTATTTCATGTATTCAGGTTCAACTTGGCAAAAATAAATAAACGATCTTTTAAATTTTAAATTGCAACTGCTAATCCACTAATTGAGAGTGAGTCCTGTGGTCAGTGTCAGATAGGAAACTTTGTTCTCTCAGCCTCCTCAGTCTCTGAATGCCTCGTGTGTGTGTGTGTGTGTGTGTGTGTGTGTGTGTCTGTGTCTGTGTCTGCGTAGCTGAGTTAAATATAATTCTTGTATTTAAAATTACATAATTTTTCATAGAACATGTCCTCTGATTCCAAGCCAACTACCCTCCCTAGCTTTTAACCAGACCTTCCACTGTGTTCAATATCTTGGAAGAGATACAGACTGTGTTTTAGGGGTAATTTGAGGGTTTTCTCAAAAGCAAATTGGCTCTGGAATTTCTGTCTCATATAGAATCTAAATGAGAGCTAGAGAGAGAGAAGGAGAGAGACTCTGTTGAACATTATGTGACACAGCCAAGAATATGAAAAATGATGACAGTCACCCCAGCAAACAGCTTGACTGCAATCTCATGAGAGACCCTGAGCCAAAACTATGCAGCTAAGCTGCTTCTGAGAAACTCTGAGAAAATAAACGTGTGTTGTTTTAAGCTGATGAATTTCAGCATAATTTGTTATGTGACAATAGAGCACTAATAAAATCAGTGTCATAGATTTGAAGAAGAAAATGTAGTCTTTGCCTTTCTATATTTTGAAATCAAGATGAAAGAAATATGTGCAAAAAAAAAAAAACCCTATAAAACAATATGAGAAATGTCATAATAGGGGCAACTCATTAATAAGCCAAATAGTATTTAGGAGAATAAAATGGGTTACTCCATTTCTGATCAGTAGAGGACTACATTGTACTCCACTAAACAAATAATAATCTGCTTTCAGCAAAAAGTTTCCTAGTTTTGGGAAGTCCAAAAGGACTATTGCCAAACGGAGACGGAGTCTCGCTCTGTCGCCCAGGCTGGAGTGCAGGGGCCGGATCTCAGCTCACTGCAAGCTCCGCCTCCCGGGTTCACGCCATTCTCCTGCCTCAGCCTCCCGAGTAGCTGGGACTATAGGTGCCCGCCACCTCGCTCGGCTAGTTTTTTGTATTTTTTAGTGGAGACGGGGTTTCACCGTGTTAGCCAGGATGGTCTCGATCTCCCGACCTCGTGATCCGCCCGCCTTGGCCTCCCAAAGTGCTGAGATTACAGGCTTGAGCCACCGCGCCCGGCCGTCTCAGGTACTTTATCAACATTTTCTTGTTTGATCTTCACACCAATTGTGTGAGTTAGGTCTAATTTTCTTTATCTTATAGATGGGTGCTATCTATACCAAGGAATATCAACTTTTGTTTTTGGAATATTCTACAGCATTTGGCAAATTCGATCACTAAGACTATACTGAAAGTCAGTCTCTCTGGCCTGTAATAGAGGGTGACCTGAATCTTATTACTAGTCAACTACCATCAGGGAGCTATGACAATTTCATAGGGGTTAGGCAGATATTTCAAGAAGGGTCAAGGATTAAACAATGAGCAAAACTAACGTAATTGATAGGTTTTTCTTTCTGCTCAGTTCTCTAACTTCATAGTATAGGTGTATAGTATAGTATAGTATAGTATAGTATAGTATAGTATAGTATAGTATAGTATAGGTGAACGATACTTTCCAACTTTAACTCCCCTGAAGTACTCCAAGTGGATATGTTCACTATAATCTTTACCTTGACAGTTATGATTATGTCCAAATTTTTAAATCACTTGAGTAATTAAGAATAAGCCCAAGACATTTACCTTCCAAGAAAAAATTATCGACGGCTTAAATGTCTTTGAGAATACATGCTTCAGCATCGCTCTTATTGCTAATGATTTATAATTCTGTAAAATTAGACTTGTAAAACCGAAAGGAAAGGAAAATGGTTATTACCAGAGAAGGAATGGTTAGATGTTGGCCTAGATACTTGTATTGCTAAAGAGCCATTTACTTCTTGTTTTAGTCTGTTTCATGCTGCTTTAACAGACTACTGCAGACTGGGTAATTTATAATAAACATAAATTTATTGGCTCACACTTCTAGAGGCTGAGAAGCCCAACGTGAAGGTTCCAGCATCTGGTGAGGGCCTTCTTTCAGTGTTAAAACATGGCAAAAGCCATCATATGGTAGAAGGGCAAAGAGCGATCAAGAGGGCCGAACTTGCCCTTTTATATCAACAGTAATCCCACCTGTGAAAGCAGAGCCTCATGGCCTAAGGGACTTTTAAATGCCCCCCCCCCCACCTTAATACCATTACAATTAAATTTCAACATTACTTTTGGAGGGGACAAACATTCAAACCACAGCCCTTCTGTACCTTGAGAAGTGCTGAAAGGTTACCCCTCAAATGATTTCTTTATTGTTTTGTTAAAATACCTATAATAGCTGTGATGAGAGTCATTGCTTTTGTAGTTTTGCAAGGTTTGACCCTTTAATGGGCATGAGAAAGGCTGCATGATCACAAAACAAAACAAGCACAACAACAACAGCAACAACAAAACACAGGCCCAGGAACTTCCAGTATGACTTTGTGTAAGTAAGTCTCTTTCTTTTTCTCCTCCTGAAAACTATACAAAATCTTCAAGGAGAATGAAAACACACACTGCATAGATTCCATCTTTAGTAAAAAGTAGTAGACAAATATGATTCACAGACTGTAAAATATAAAAGCAACAGAGAGGAAGAGCAGCTGAAAAAAGTAAAAGAGAAAGGGAAGGATAAAGGCAGAAGATTAGTGAAAGAACCCAGAAAAAACAGATTTCAGAAAGCACTGTAAGAATACATTGGCTAAAGGTGATAGAGTCATCTTGAAGTGACTCTGGACAACAGAGAAATTTTACAGTACTACAAATTGGAATGAAGAAGGTAGGAGTTAAAACAGTCTGCTGATTTAAATGACATCATTAAAAGCTGACTAATGAAGTGATAGGCACACTTGCATTTTTAATAGTACAAAGGTAACAGTAAGAAAGATAATGTTATTGATTTAAATTGGGTGGTGGGGAGGAGAGAAAGGGAATGGGGAAGAAGGAGAAAATACTATTTTTTATTTCTTATAACAGGGAACTATTATGTGCTGACAATATGCATTAATAAAAATAACCATCATAACAGAACTACAGACCTCCTCAAACCAGAACTACAGACCTCCTCAAATCAAAGAAAACAGACTGTATGAAATCTTTAAAATATTAAAGACTTTGATATATAAAATTCTTTAAAATGTTAAAGACTTTAATACATAACAACAGAAAATGTGAAACAATATGACAGAACAGAGACCAAACATATGTCAGCTCAATAAATATAAATGAATTTAACTTACATGTTAAAGGAGAATAAGTTTAAATTAGGTTGGAATTTAAGCGATTGTAAACCCTATGCCATATATGAGGGACACATGTTAGAAAAGTGATTTAGGATGGTCAAAAATTGAAGGATGAGCAAAACTGTATTAGGAACAGCAAAATTTTGAAAACCCAGGAATCATGGTCATAATATCTGAAAAGACGTAATTCAGTCGTAAAAGCTGTAGGTACTTCATAATTTTGAAATATGTAAAGCATATAAAAATATATCAGTTTTTTGGGAGGCCGAGGTGGGTGGATCACCTGAGGTCTGGAGTTTGAGACTAGCCTGGCCAAATGGCAAAACTCCGTCTCTACTAAAAATACAAAAATTGGCTGGGCGTGGTGGCGGGCGCCTGTAATCCCAGTTACTCTGGTGGCTGAGGCAGGGAGAATAGCTTGAACCCGGGAGACGGAGGTGGTAGTGAGCCAAGATCACGCCACTGCACTCCAGCTTGGGCAACAGAGCAATCAAATAACATGGCAACAAAAAATCATAAGATGGAAACGTGTGTGTGTGTATATATACATACATGTTCATTAGAGCACATGCATTCTTTCCAAGTGCCCACCAACACATACAAAATAGGGTATAAAGAAAACCTCAATAAGTTCCAAAAAGTAGAGATACTTGCAAGTCTTGAATTAGTGAATGACTGTTTCTTGACCACTTACTGTGTTTTATTTTGGATTCTGCCAGAGAACAGATTCTGACACAAAGATTTGGATGTAATTTAGGAGCTGAAAATTTTGGGCTTATTTAGAAGATAAAGGAAACTGGAATTGAGGGTTATATGAGACACAGAAAGGGAAAGGAGCCAGTGATAGGTACCTTGTCAAGCCAGCTACTGTTAGGGACGGCTGGAGCTCAGTTCTGCTGGGAATACTCTGAAAGCTAGTGTAGAATATTCTACCTGAAGGTCAAAGAAACTGAGACATTTATACACCAAATGGCAGAGGGGGCTCCAGGGGACAATGAAGGCCCTTAGGGAAGGAAATGCAAGGGCTGGCTGTTGAAAGTTTGACTGATGTGCATTGAAGAGGAGTCAGGGGATACAACGTGGGGCACCAATAGCATCTGAAATTCAGTGTGTGCAAATACAGCATTCAACAACTGGGGAGAGCTAAAGTCAGAATGGACAAGTTATTCTGGGCACCCAAGTTAGGTTAAGCAGAAGTCTAAAATCAGAAGTTTTTTTCCAAAGCTTTCTTGTGCTGTTTTTCTATTTTCTTTGTTCTTTCATTTAAGGGCTTTTCCTATGAGTTTTCTTTATAGGGAGCCCCCTCTGCCAGTTGGTGTGTAAAAGTCTCCGTTCTTTCCTCTGTGTTAGGCTGTACAATTCTTCAATATTTAGGAATTAAAAAAAAAAACTCACACTTTTTGTTAGAATAGTTTGCATAATCTTTCTTCATTTGAGTAGCATTAGATGTAGAATTAAGATTGGTTCCCATTCTATGCTTGTTCTTCCTGGCTTTCCTTATATTTTGCTGCTGCTGTTTTTAAAGAGATTTGCATTGATTTTGTGATGTGACTGGTGGGTGCCAGGAGGAACTTAACTGGAAAGGAACTGTGAACAATTTGGCAATGTGGGGACTGTAAAGCCAGGGGTACAAATGTAAAAATATCTAGTATACAACACGCTGTGGGCACCAACCAATCACCATGTGAACCCTTGACTAGATACTGACTTTCTGCTCTATGCCAGAATTAACCCTTTAGTAGGTGACTGATCCTGGTCGTTCTAGAGGGAGAGGCTGGGATTACTGGGATAACCTGAGGATTATATGAGTGGCTCAGAGCATGGCTAGTTACCAAATGGTACTTAAATATTACATATTTTAACAAGATGTGAATACTTGCTGAATCTCAGCCCTGTGTATAACCTAGATAAAACCTTGTCAGAATTTGCTTCTTTCTTCCAGGTGCAGTGGTATGTGTTTATGTCTCGGGATCCTTGGAGTGTCACTTCACCAACTGGAAACATCTGTGGCCAATGGCACCTTTGCCTGATTTTTGCTTGGTCCCACTGGACTCGTTCCACCCACTTGGCCTGGCAGCCTGCACTCAGCTTTTGCTACAAGCCTGGATCCCACACCTGCCAAGGGCAAGCCAGGCATGGAGCAGTGAAGGGGTGCATGAATGAGTGAGCCCGGGGTCCAGCCACTGTGCACAGCCAAGCACACTGGCTGTGGTGGGGCAGGCAGCTCCAGGCATTGGCATGGGTGCTGGCTGCCTGCTGCGCTGGACTAGGTGTACCACAAGTGGCTTCCACTGCAGGCACTGGGGAACATGTTGGTGCCCAGAAGCTTAGAGACACCAGGAATGGCACAGCCCTAAATAGGGTGTCATAGCCCTGGTTCTGGGAGCTCTTAGTCTGGGCTTCCAGAA
Source organism: Macaca nemestrina (assembly GCF_043159975.1). NCBI lineage: Eukaryota > Metazoa > Chordata > Mammalia > Primates > Cercopithecidae > Macaca > Macaca nemestrina. Next base: position 43,967,863 of record NC_092139.1, on the reverse strand, counting down.
GGGCAGCAGCTCTTCTCTCCTCTCTTTCTCCTTGCCATGATGTGGTGAGCAGTGGGGGCATGTTTCAGCTCTTCCAGCCCCACCATTCAGTGGGTCTCAAGTTCTTGTCCCACATCCAGGAATAATGAGGTATGAGGACAACTGGAGGGTGAGCAAGGGCTGCTTTACTGAGAGCAACAGTACAGTGCTCAGGAGACCCTAAGTGGGTCGCTCCTTTCTGCAGGCAGGTAGTCCTGAGAAATGTGCAGCTCTCAGCAGAGAGGAGACACAGAGTGGGTAGCTCCTATCTGCATCTAGGTCGCCTGGACATCTACCTACATCTGGCTGAGTCTAGGGTTTTTATGGGCTTCAGAAGGGAGGATGTGCATGCTGATTGGTCCATGGGAGGTGAGGGGCAGGCCTGGAAAAAGCACAGTAAGTTCTCACTCTGATCTGAGGAACTGGCAGCCCCGCCCCTAGTCTTGAGGCCATCCCTGGCTTGAAGGCAGGGCTTCACTGGGGTCCTGCCCCTTTCCACCCAGGAGGCTCTCTGCCTCCTGCCACCATCAACCTACCATCTATGGCACCCACAGCACCCAGGCTGTTCATGCAGAGGGGTGCCTGCAGGCCCATGCCAAGCTGCCCTCAGTTCCCCCTCACTCCCTCCTGTGCTCATTGGTACTCAAAGTCCAGAGGGGACTGAAGCAGCAGAGGGCTGGAATGTCAGTGACACCCCAAGAACACCCACAACCTGACCAAGTTGAGACAGTGACCAGTCTCAGCCACAACTGCTCTGAAATCGAAGCAGATGCTGGGAGCCAAGAGATGGAGGTCAGGCAATAGGAGCAGGCACTTTCAAGCCTGCAGGGGCAGGGGGGCTTCCCAGGTCTGCCCCGCCTCCAGAGCAGGGATGCCCAGGTCTGCAGCCATAGTTGGGCAGCTGCAGCTATGTCCAGGAGTGTGGGGTTCCCACCCCACCAACTTGGAAGCGGATGGGGCTCCTGCCTGTTCCCAACTCCTGCTGGCTCTGCGGAGCGTGCAGCCCTGGTTGCACCTCCCTCGCTGCAGCAGGCATCTTTGCAGCAGCAGCTCCACATAGGCCACCGCTGCCATCATTATAGTCCCAGTTCCTTAGAAGGTTGAGCCAGGAGGACAGCCTTGATCACAGGTGTCTGAGGCCAGTGTGGGCAACACAGCAAGACCCCATCTCAATGCAATAATAATAATAATAAATTTACTCCTGTGGATTGGGCTTAATATGACATTTTGCCTACCCCTTCTTTGCAGATGGGGGCTAAGGAGTCTACGAAATCCCCCAAATGTCTATAATTCACATTGGTCATATCTAGTGACTACAGGAAATACATAACCTCTGAAGAAGTAACATGGACAAGATTAGTCTACACTGGTATTTAAAACTCTTGCTCCAATACCATTTCTAAACGTTAACCTACAAATGAAGAATTTAGTGTTTCTCTTTCAATTGATACTGAAGGAGAGTCTGAGGATCTCCAGTGCTGTTAAGCTAATTTCATTGAAACATGTGGCTGCAATGCACAAATTTTCAGTCACATATTCATGGGATTTAAATTCCTTCAGATGTGCCTTTCCCTGAAGACATTTTTCTGATTTTAATCTCATGCTTTTTTTTTTTTAACTAATATTGTTGTTAAGAAAAACTATTACCCAAAGCTTATATGTAAGGTTAAAAAGAAAAATGGAAACTTTGTTTCCATTGTTAGACAATGTCCTTTTCCCAGATCAAAAGTTGGCACATGATGTAGTTTGGATGCCCCCTCCAAATCTTATGTTGATGTGTAATCCCCAGTGTTGGAAGTGAGGCCTGGGGGAAGGTGTTCAGGTCATGGGGGAAGATTCCTCATGGCTTGGTGCTCTACTCACAGTAGTGAGTGAATTCTTTTGAGATCTGATTGTTTCAAAGTATGTGGCACCTCCTGTCTACCCCTTGCTCCTGCTCTTGCTGTATGATGTGCCTGCTACCACTTTGCCTTCCACCGTGAGTGACTTTCACTCCCCAGGGCCTCCCCGGAAACCAAGTAGAGGCTGTCAGTATACTTGTATAGTCTGCAAAACTGTGAGCCAATTAAACCTGTTTTCTTGTAAATTACCCAGTCTCAGGTATTGGTAGCAAAACAAGGATGTCCTAACACATCAAGATTTTTGTTTTATTTTGTTTTCTGTAAAGAGGTCAGATAGTATTTTAGACTGTGTGGGTCATCCAGTCTCTGTCACAACTATTCAACTCTGCAGCAAAAGCAACCATTTATAGCATATAAACAAATGTGTGGAACTGGGTTCCAATAAAACTTTATTTATAAAACAGGTGGTGAGCTAGTTTTGGTCCAGAGTCTAAGCAAGGCTGCAGTTGGATGACTCCTGCCCCGGGGTGACACAGTATGTAAGTTTGATTTACCATTTACTGTTGATTAGGGCTCAGACAATTTACAACTCTATAGTATCACTTTACGGAAACTGATAAGGTATAAATAATTTTTGGTCAATATTATGCAATAATTTTTGTTCAGAAACGGTGGGGATTATTTTTGCCTGGTGGTGATACACACAAATTTCCTTGGGTAGGAAAGATAACCTCAAAGGATATAGTTGTGTTGCTGGTAGGACAATAAGTTTTGCATCTAACTTTGTGATTTTTTTTCTTTCATTGATTATATAATTGACAGTCTTTGTATCCTACAAGTTTGAACCAACTTTGTTGGTTCAAAAAAACCCATTAACTCATTATTAAGTTTAATAAAACTTTGATTTCTATTCATTGTAAGTTTAATTGAGAATTACATAATTCTAAATATTTTGAAAATTACATTTTGGGTATTGTCTGTTAAGATATTTGCCTAGATTTGATCCCAGTGCTCTTGTCCTTCAATTTTATGAACAGGTAGGGAAAGGAAAAAGTATTTCTATTGACTTTCAAATCCAACTGGAGACTCTTAAATAATCCAACCAAGAGCTGAAAACAAGTAAAAACTATCTGAATGTGATAAAGAAGCCACAGGTGCCTTGGAAAGAGCATTTAACTGAAATGCCAGGATGTGGCTTCAAGTTTGGCAGTGGCAGAAAGCATGTGGCCTGTGTTTCTGATTCTGATACAGCGAACCTCTTGCATCATTTTCTGTTTTCTGGCAACATCTATCTCAAGATGGCAGGTGTTTTGCTCACTGGAAGTTGTCAGCACTTCTTTGATGTTACCTTTAAAATAGAAATGAGGGAACTTTTCAGAGTAAGCGAAATCCATGCATTAAATGTATTTTTTCCCAAAAAATAACCCTCAGGAAAATTTGAGAATTGAGATTCTTCTCTTCCCCTTTTGCTCACAGCAGTGACTGTGTCTGCTTTTAGGAGAGGCTGAACTTTTGAAGGACAGCTGAGCTCATGCTAATCAGCAGGCAGTAGCAAACTGAAATGGATTTTTTTTTTCACATTAGACTAGATGGTATAGTGCCAAGTGGAAAAATATTATTCAGTTTCATTTTGGATTCATGAGTTTCTTTTTTCTACTGTGTGATACTTGAAAGTCAAACTGAATGTCAGAGATAAAAATGTCATGCAGATTATAACTAGGTTCCCTGGGTTAGTTGGAGATGTACACAGTTGAGACTCTTGTCTGAGGTATAGAGAGGTCAGTTCAGCCCTGCTGTTCCACTGCCACCCCCTGCTATTCCTTACTCCAAAACAGTAATTCACTTTTTGTGTCCAGTTGAAACTCAGGTATGACTAATATTCAGCTGGGCTCCTAAAAGCTTAAAGACAGTCAGTTTATGAGAGTACTAAGGATAAAGTTTTTAGAAAAGATAGACTCATGACTCTTCTACAAATAGAAAATGGACACATGTCAAAGATTTTATTTAACTCATTAATGAGGAAACCAGTAAGATGTTACAACCAGTTCAAAGAACAATTTGAAGAGAAGACATATATGTAGGCTATCATAAATGTTGAAATGAATTTGAATTTCCATAATTGGTACCAAAATGACTTGTTTGGGTAGGGGACAATCAACTGAACTTCCACCAGATTCCTTTATATATTTGTGGAGGTTCAATTCCATCCCAATGCTATGGTCTTTCAATTTTATGAACAGGTAGGGAAAGGAAAAAGTGTTTCTTTTGACTTCAAAAACCAAACCAAGACTCTTATATAAGCTAGCCACGATCTGAAAACAAGTAAAAATTATCTGAATGTGATAAAGAAGCCATGGGTGCCTTAGAAAAATCAGTGTAGCATCATTTGCATTTCTTTTTCTTTTTTTTTTCATAGCAGCATTATTTGTAATAGCTGAAATGTGGAAGAAACACAAATGTCCATCAACTGATAAATGGACAAACAAAAGGTGGTATGTCCACACAATGGAACACCACTCAGCCCTAAGCCATAAAAACGGATGAGTGTTCATTCATGCTATAGTAGGGGTGAGCCCGGAAAACATTATGCTGCCTCAGAAGAGCCAGACACAAATGGCCATATGTTGCATAATTCCATTTATATGAGTTGTGTCCAGAATAGGCAAATCCACAGAGGCAGAAAGTAGATCAGTGGTTGAGAACGGCTGAGAGGAAGGTGGAAAGGAGGGTGACTGTTAATGGAGATGAGGTTTCTTTTGGAGTGATGAAAATGTTCTGAAATTAGTGATGATTGCATAATTCTGAATCATTTGCATTTTTCAGTTGCAGAATTGTAAAGAACTCAAATAAAATAAAAGGTATAGAGACTCCATAGAATCAGGTAACCTGGAAGGGTATATTAGACAATGCCTATATTTTCATTTAAAATATACAGTAATTTTTTTGGTGTATTTTAGTCCTTTGCAATTTTTCTCTACAAAAGAAAACTCAACTAAAATTATGTTTGTATCTCTAGGGTTATATAAAACAGAAAAGGCAATAGTGTTCTTCTCCTGCATCTGTTTGCCAAAAACAACATAATAGAACAACAGATGGACTAAGTAGCAGACACTTGAAAGCTAGAGAAATCAAATGGAAGAAAAAGTAAACTTTAAAATATTCTTTGCTTAATCATTGTCCTTATAGCATTTTACTTTGTGTTTCACATTGTGGAAAATTTTAAGAGAAAAATACTAAATGCACTGAGCTGTCTTAAGCGCCCCGTTTTCATTTTACAACCTTTTCAACATTTTGGAATGTCAGAAAAAGCAATATAAATCTAAAGCCTTGGAGAATAATGTGGAAATCTTGTGACAATTTTTCATGGAAGGATGAGGACACACCACAATGGATTCTACATGGTATGCCTTCCTAATAGCCCTTCTTATATACCATCCCCTGAAATGGTCCACTCCTAATAGCTCTTCCTAAATCTTTTCTCTCTCACGTACTCTCCAAAGTTTCCAGTTGTATTAGTTCTTCTCTCTACCTCTCCTATCTTTTCTCTTTTTGTTCTCATGAAGATTAATTGCACCTCCTCAATTTTTCAAATCTTCTCTCCTTCCACAACAATACCCTGATAAACAAACCAAGTAAATACTGTTTCTTTTACCCTCAGGAAGAAATGGAGAAGGTGATCACAAAAACTTGTAATTTGGTATTTTCCTCCACACCACACTTTATTTTTAACCTAAAGATTAATGTCTTGGAATATAAATAGCTACTACACTGTAATTTTGAATAAGTATACCATAAATGATATCAATTTTATTAAACTTGTGTAAAGAAGTATTTCTATACTTCATCTAAATGTCAGCTGGGTTCCTCCCAATACTTCCAAAATTCAGGTAGGCAAAGGGCTGTATTAGTTTGCTGTGGTTGCCATGACAGAGTACCATTGACTCTGTGGTTTACAACAGAAATTAATTTTCTCACAATTCTGGAGGCTTGGAAGCATAAGATGAAGTTGTTGGCAGGTTGGTTTCTTCTGAGGCCTCTCTCCTTGGCTTGGAGATGGCCCTTTCCTCCCTGTGTATGTCTAAATTACCATTATAGGTAATTTGTTTAATGTTTATGATTCTTATGGAGAAAATAAACATAATGCACACATTTAAAGTATTCTTCATTTATCTTTGCATTAGTGCTTAAAATACATATTTCTCTTTCAAGATGACATTTAAAAATTATTCTAATACAATAGCAGCAGAAATATAATTCTGCAATATTTAAGAGCTAAACTGGAATCCATAATTAAGCTATTCTTATGTTTAGAATTGTGATTTTGAGGCCAGGCATGGTGGCTCATGCCTGTAATCCCAGCACTTTGGGAGGCTGAGCTAGGTGGATCACCTGAGTTCAGGAGTTCAAGACCAGCCTGACCAACATAGTGAAACCCTGCCCCTACTAAAAATACAAAATTAGTCGGGCATGGTGGCACATGCCAGTAATCCTAGCTACTTGGGAGGTTGAGGCAGGAGAATCACTTGAACCCGGGAGGTGGAGGTTGCATTTAGCCGAGATCATGCCATTGCACTCCAGCCTAAGCAACGAGCAAAACTCAGTATCAAAAACAAACAAAGAAACAAACAAACAACACAAGAATTGTGATTCTGAAATAAATACCACTACCATGTAGCTCTGTTGTAAGCTTTCTAGATTTCGTTTATTATTTATTTATTTGAGACAAAGTCTCACTCTGTCACCCAGGCTGGACTGCAGTGGTGTGATCTCAGCTCACTGCAACCTCCTCCTCATGGGTTCAAGCGATTTTCATGCCTTAACATCCCGAGTAGCTGGGATTATAGGTGTGCAGCATCACATCTGGCTAATTTTTGTAATTTTAGTAGAGACGGGGTCTCGCCATGTTGGCCAGGCTGGTCTCAAACTCCTGGCCTCAAGTGATCTGCCTACCTCAGCCTCCCAAAGTGCTGAGATTACAGGTGTGAGCCACTTTGCCCAGCCTAGGTTTGGTTTAAACACACACACATACAATTTCAGTTGTGGGTGGCTTTAGAAGTTATACTCCATGCACTTTTTTAAAAGAGTTCCAAAAGAGCCAACCAGTCCACAAGACAGGCAGAAAAGAGTTAAGCAGGATAAATAGGACTCCTACATAACATTAAAGCATGCAAAAATCTGCAGAAAACAGGGAGTACTTCAAGGTTGGCCTACTGTCTTCTTTAGAACTGATTTCATCTTAACATTTTTAAAAGGTGGACATTTTAGCATCATCAAGTCCATTTAGGTGACATGTTTCTTTTGTGTTAACTTGACTCTCCTGAGTGACCTAGTTAGTGAAGCAGTCATGGGTACTTTCGTCACCAAGCAAATCAAGCCTGCAAGAAAGGCAGCCAATGTTCAAAATACCATGTTATTGTTGAATACATTCAATTTATTTTCAACATAAACATGTAACCTCAATAATGAAATGTGTAACTAATGCGAGCTCCTCCAACAAGACCAAGACAGCATCTCTTCTTCTTGTAAGGCTTAGGTTTTGCCCAGAATTCCCAATATAGGGAATAGCCCATACCAAGAGTCATTGCTCGCACAACAAAGCCTTGGGTTGCCATACACATGTGGATCAGGTGAAGGAAGGTTTTCATATTTCCCCTGATCTTTAATTTGTTAATTCATATGCAACAATTGCTGCAAAACCTGCTATTCCAGTGGGGATTAGTGGTGTATCTTCAGCTTTTCAAATAGGTTTTGATTCCTGATCTTCATTATATGAAGAAAGAAAAACATCTGTGTTGGTTGATATAGTGATTGCTTGAAGAATCTTCTGAGAGCAAGAACCTCTCACAATCCAAATGGCTTCTCCAATCTTTACAGTTTTCCATTTTTTTCTTATTATTGAGTTTTAGGAATTTAGGAATTTGTTATATTTTGGATATAAATCCTTTGTTAGATAAATGTTTGCAATTATTTTCTTCCATTCTTTCATTTTATTAACAGTGTCTTTTGCAGATAAGTTTTTAATTTTAACAAAATCTGACATAACTTTTTTTTCTCTCACAGATTGTGCTTTTGGCATTATATCTAAAAACTCATCTCCTAATCCACATCATATAGATTTTCTCCTAGGTTTTCTTGTAGAATTTTTATAGTTTTACACTTTACATTTAGGTCTGGGATCCATTTTGAGTTAATTTTTGTGAAAGGTGTAATGTGCTTATCTAGGTCCTAGGACCATTTGTTGAAGATCCTTTCTCCACTGAATTGTCTTTGAATCTTTGTCAAAGATAAGCTGACTATATTTGCGTGGGTCTATTTCTGGACTGGTTTTCATCGATATATGTAGAAAACTTACTGTTAGGTAGCTTAATACCTACTTTAGGTATTCAAATTTATTCTCTAAGAGGTAGAAAACAAGTGCCCCCAAGTCTGCTATCTCCCCAGAAGGAAAAAAAAAAAGATAAAAATAAAATGCATTTAATTTCAATCAGCATGCGTGTGTATGAAAATCTACCTCAAAATAGCTAAAATGGTAAAAGATGTGTTGCTATTTTAAAGTCAGAAGAGTTGGATTTGCCTCCGGCAGCTTTAAGCTTCCAGGGTGTTATGGCTCACTAGTTTCAGGTTAGAAAATTAGAAATGCAAGGCATGTATGGTTTCAGTATCTGCCATTCTATCATAATTTCATAGTACAAGGGTTTCCAGGGAGGGACCTAAGGCAGAGGGTGGGAGGGAGGGGGCAAAAATTTATGGAGAAAAGAATGAAAGGTACCAAGAGAACTAGTCCAACTATCTGTCTTTATTTTTAACAGCTTTCAAAGCAAGTCATGCATGCTGAGCACTGCAAAAACACCAGGCATTTGTGGAGGGGGAAAAAAAAGTCTTCTGGGAATGCACTGCTTGAGGGGAGAAAATGGCTTCATAAAGAAATGATGCAAACACCATACTTTGCCCTGCCAGCAACTTCTCTCTCAATTTGCAACTGCAGAATGAAATATCCACTACACCAAAGCCTCAGTCAGCTGCAAAAACAATGTATTGTAATCTGATATTTATTTTTTCTGAAATGGATCCACGGCCCTGACATTTCAGACTCTGAAGCTTTGCAAAGCACCCAGAGAGCCTTTGCTGCCCTTGGGGGAGTGCAGAAGGCCATGAAACATCCTCACTTTTGCAATATAATTTTTCTTCAAGAACCCACGCCAGAGTTGGATGAGTTTCCATCCAGCTTTGGGAGGGAAAAACAAAAATGAATTAATTAAGCTTACCAGACAGCCTTCAAAAAGTGTAATGTCAGCCCTTTATTATGATATAATATCAGCCAACACTTGGTTCACTTTCCCTGGGAGATACTGGATTGGAACTGCTCATATGGAAGAAGCACTTGGCTGTCCCAGCCCATACACTCAAGTGATTTAAATCTAGTCTCAGGAGAGACTTGACATCATAAAGGGAAATTGTACTCAGGTTTTCTAATCTATGAAAACATTACCTCAATATTGCTAAACTTAAGCCTTACCACCATTTCTTTCTTTCCCTCTGTCACAAAACTTCATGGAAGAGGAATCAATGCTTCACTACTTCACCACCTAACATTTCCTTAACTCTGAGATCCACTGCCATAGAAAATGTGAATGATGCTCTTCCTTTAAAGGTCACTAAAGACCTCACATTCTTCCATCCAACATGTATTTTTCAGTTGCCGTGGACTTTACCATTAGACACCACTTACCAACCTTTTTTTCCATTCCGAAGCTTTGTGTTTCCTTGCCTTTTGTGGACATGCTACCGGAAGTTTCCTCTTTGTCTCTTTTCGGTGCATTTTCCAGACCCTTCCTTGTGCTCATTCTCCAAGGTTCTTTATTTCAACCTCTTATTCTTTTATATTCCTTTTCTCAACAAGCCCCCATTCCCATATTCACAGCTATCATCTCCTTGATGGCTGGCACTTTAGCAGCAATCTTGAATCATGAAGTACCCTTGAGGATGAAATTCACCAATGGAGGATGCTGAAGCAGGGTATTAGAAAAAACTTGCCAACCTCCTGATTTCTTTTATGTAGTAGAATAAGCCCTGTGTGTTTAAGCCATTCTTCCTTTGAACTTCTTATTTTATGCAACAGAATCGAATTTAACTAATACAAATAGGTACCAGCCTGGGTATTTTGGCTCATGCCTGTAATCGTAGCATTTTGGGAGGCTGACTTGCAAAGATCACTTGAGGCCAGCAATTAGAGACCAGCGTGGGCAACATAGTGAGACCTCATCTCTACAAAAAATAAAAAGAACAGCTGGGCATGGTAGCACAGGCCCATAGTCCTAGCTACTCAGGAGGCTGAGGTGGGTGGATTGCTTGAGCCCAGGAGTTTGAGGTTATAGTGAGCTATGATTGTGCCACTGCACTCCATCCTGGGAGTCAGAGCAAGACCCTGTCTCTTAAAGAAAAAAAAAAGAGTATAATAATGCCTTGCTCATAAAGTCAGTATAAGGTTTACAAGATACATACAGGTCATGTATCTAGCTCAGAACCGGGCATAGCCTATGTTGCCAAATTTTACAGATATTATTACTATAAACTCTATGCCTATATTCTAGCTGTGGTATACACCATACCACAGACCATCAACTGTGTCCTAAACAAATCTCCTCAAAAACCAATTTTTCCTGATCTCCTTCTTCGGTTTATGACATGGCTAATCTCTTGTTGCTAATGAAGGTGTTGATTTTCCAATTCTTTCCCTTTTAATATTGAATCATTTACTAAACCCTACTAATGTAGTCCTTCAAGGCATCTCCAATTACTTTCCTCATTTTTGTATTTCCCCTGCAAACTCCATAGTAGGGACTTTCATTATTACCTACCCAAACTATTGCAACTGTCCACTCAGTTGTGCCCCCACCGTTGTGTATCTTCCGCTTTTCCAGATTATTCTATGGAAACCTTGAGATGAATATTCCAAGAGCCCTGCTCTAATCTTGTTACTCCTCAAATTGAAGACCTGAATAACATATGATTGTCCACTGAGCTAGATAACTCCCTCTTCAGCCTGGCTCTTGAGACCCCAACCTATCTTCTGACCTTGATCTCTGTCTCCTTACATGCTAGTCAGTCTAGACCCTTCCATTTGCCTTCTACTTTTTTAACTCTGTTGCTTGGCTCATGTTTCACTCATCCAGAATGTTCTCTTACTCCATCCACTTCCTACATTTCCATTTCTTAGCGAACTCACAAAGCTGCATGGAAATATTGTCATTCCAGGACAGCCTCTTTCCAAAATGGATGTTGTTTTCCCTTTACTTCAAGCATTTTGTGTCTGTCTTATGACATTTGTGTTATATTGCTTCACAGCAGGGATTCTCAAAATTTGGAGAGTACCAGAATCACCTGGATGAATTTTGAAAACACAGATTGCTGTGCCCCACTCCCAGAGACCCTGATTTAGAAGGTCTATGGGGTGGAGCCTGAGAATCTGCATTTCTCATAGGATCCCAGGTGATGCTGCTGGTTTGGGGATATCACACACTGGGAACTGATTTATAGTGATTTGGATCTAATTCTCCTTCTATATTGTAAATGTCGTGAGATGGAACAATATGGCTTATTTTAACCTTTGTATTTCCTGTAGCTTTCAACACACAGTAGATACTTAATGACTATTTACTAATATTGAAGACCAAAATTTTGCTTTTAAACTTGACAGCCTTTGGAGTTACGTTCGGTTGTTGGTTCTCATCAGCCAAAAAGAACACATCTAAGTGCTTTTGCTGAGGACACAGCCGAATTCTTCCTAGTCTTTGCTGTTGTGTTTGGTCTGGGGATGTGAGCTCACAGTGTGTACTTGGAGAAATGTTAAGTATTGAAGGCAATGACATGAATTCAGTGAAAGCAGTAGTTGAAGGACTCCCCCAAAGAAATAGGATGACAAAAGTTCAATATTTGTGAAATTAAGTATGAAGGTTGCCATGGTAAGGTAACAACAGATTTGAAATCTATAATTGTACCTGGAGAGAGGCCTGTTAAGAGTCCCCTCCATGTATTTTGTTCCCTCTTATGCTTTTAATGCTTCAGAAGCAAGTCACTCTGAATTCAAGTTCTGATTATAATTACCCTTATTATTATTCTCAGAATGTTCTTTGGAACCAACATGGTTTTTAGGGAAGAAAATTAATTGCAGCTTTTCTTGGTTTAGAAATGTAGGCAACCGGATATTCTGGCAAATTCACGTCCTGTCTTCCTCCCATGCATAGATAACAGACTTTCTCTTTCTATCTCTCTATCCAGTTTTCCAGTCAGGGTATTTTTTTCAGGAGGATACTATGGAATTCTGCATGTTGTAATTGTTTTTAAAGTCATAAGAAAATCAAGAACAAGTCAGCCAGAGAAACAGTAAGACCACAATCATCTCCCCAGAGACCTTTGTTTTTAGGTTTTAATATTTCATGTCATACTTTTCATGAAGTGAATCCTATAAAAATAATGAAGGATATACGGAGATCATTACAATAAAGGATACATATCAAATATGGATTTTTTTATTTTAAGGAGGCAATTTAATTATATCCAGATGGAACATTTAAAAAGTCACATCTATGCATCATCATCTTTCAGCAGTAGCACAGATGGTACCTTTTCATTTGTACCACGTGCCAACATCGGCAGTGTGTCCAGCCGTCTACCCCGCCTCCATCACAATTCCAAGTTTATGTGTAAAAGGACATGTTGGTTAAGTCAGAGACCCGTGGGAAACTGCATTATCAGGGGCCGTGACATTACTATTTTGTAGTATTTCCTTCTTGAGGGAAGCAGATGGGGTTGCCAGACCTTGACTTTTGTTTGCTGCTCTTGAGTAAGGTGCCCCAAGGCTTTTTGCCCCATCCGGGAGACAGGCCACAGATCTGCAGTGATAGAGAGAACCATGCAACATCTGCAGACCTTCTGTTAAAAGCCCTTGTTTGTTTAATATTCTGTTTCCTTGCTATTTATGTTTCTAGAAATTAGGGAGAGGCTTATCCCTTCATGTCCCAAATAAAGTTAAAAATGATGACTGATGTCATCAAGGGCCCTACAGCTGATGAGAAACAAACAGACCCATAAAACCAAACAGAGTGGAAACACATCATCACCAGCACCACCAGCAGGACCACATCACCCCCCTCCCCCACCTGACTGTAGGAATGGTTTGTGTGGAGACAGTAGCAGGAATTTTGTTTCTCTAGAGAAATTCTTATGGTCTTCTTGGGGGCAGCATACCAGCTTGGGGCCCAGAAAAATCCCAACCAGGGGAGGCACCAAGTAACTAATTAATGGGAAGCACTTATCATTGCATTTGAGGGCAGCTAAAGGGACAATGAAAGCACTCCTCGGTCACTCTCTGCTCACCTGCAGTTTGTTTTGTTGTGATAACACAAACTGTCCAAAGAGCAGAGAATTCCTAATTTTGTCTTATCCTAGGGCCCTGGGGCATTTCATGGCCTAGCACTTATCACTTTATTGACAAATCCTAAACTGACTGATGTCACTGATAGTGACAGATACTTATCATTTTCAACATTCCACATCTGTGCTACCCTCTGTGGTCTCCTGCCCCTGGCTATTAGTAGAGAGCTTCTAGTTCTTTGAAAAGCACTGTCTCCTCACTCCTGAGCCCTTCCTGTGTCCTTGCGCTTAGTCAGGAGCCTCTGCAGCTCCACTCATCAAGAGGTGGAGCCTATTTCCTTGCCTTTTGTTTCTGATATCATCTGTGTGATTTGCCTTGGCCAATGGGATGTCGGCAGCTATGACCCAAGCAAAGGTTTGAGAAAAAGCTTGCTCTTTTGCAGTGGGGTTTGCTCCTCTGCTGTGGCCATGAGCAAGTGCCTAGGCCATCCTGCTGGAGAATGAGAGGGATTGGGGCAGGGCTGAGTTGTTCCATTTGTCCCAGGTAGGAACAGTCTAAGAGCAACTCACAGCCAAAGGACTCCGAGACCAATACTTTACCTTCCATTTCATTGTCAAATTCTGGTTTTAGGGCCGGGCACCGTGGCTCACTCCTGTAATCCCAGCACTTTGGGAGGCTGAGGCAGGCAGATCACTTGAGGCCAGGAGTTCAAGACCAACCTGGGCAACATGGTGAAACCCCGTCTCTACTAAAATTACACAAATTAGCCAGGAGTCATGGTGCATGCCTGTAATTCCAGCTGCTCAAGAAGATGAGGCATAAGAATTGCTTGAACCTGGGAGGTGGAGGTTGCAGTGAGCCAAGATCATGCCACTGCACTCCAGCTTGGGGGACAGAGCAAGACTGTCTCAAAAAAAAAAAAAAAAAAAAAAAAAAAAAAAGAACAACTCTGGCTTTATCTCCCATGTAATTCCCAAGCTTGCCCACTTCGCTCTAACTCCATGGCTGCCACCCTGACAGCTGTGCCATATTTCACCTGGGTTTCTGTAACGTCCTTTTTCCTTCACACTTTCCTGCAAGACTTTGCCCACTCAGCAACCTGGGAATCTTTTAGAAACATAAATCAGTTGGTGTCAGTCTGCTGGATAAACCCTTTGCTGGGTTCTCCTTCCTCTTAGAATAAAAGCCAATACTTAGGCCGGGCTCAGTGGCTCACTCTTGTAATCACGGCATTGTGGGAGGCTGAGGTGGGCAGATCACTTGAGGTCAAAAGTTCAAGACCAGACTGGCCAAAATGGTAAAACCCCATCTCTACTAAAAATGCAAAAATTAGCTGGGCGTGGTGGCGGGCCCCCAATGCCAACTACTCGGGAGGCTGAGTCAGGAGAATTGCTTGAACCCAGGGAGGTGGAGGTTTCAGTGAGCCGAGATCACACCACTGCACTCTAGCCTGGGCAACGGAGCAAGACTCTGTTAAAAAAAAAAAAAAAAAAAAAAGCCAATACTTAGCAGTTCTCAAGGCTCACATGGTGTGCTTCCTTAGCCGAACTCACTACACTGCCCCAGCCTCTTCCTAGCTCCTATTCCACTGACCTGCCTTTTTCCCTCAGCAAGATAACTTCCCTCCCATCTCTGAGCCTTTGCCCATGATGCTCCCTCCACTTGGAGTGCCCTTTCCCCAGCACTGCTGATCACGGACTGATTTTCCCGCTTCAATATTTGCTTAAATGTTACCTCCTCCTGGAAAGCGTCTCTGTCCTCTACCTAATGAACCCCCCAAGTTGCAATCACACCATCTAGATGATTTCTTTCATAACACTAATGACAATCTGTAATTCTCCTATTATTTATTTGCTTCTTTGTTGGCTGCCTTCCTAGTTAGAATGTAAGTTCCTCTTAAACAAGATTGTGATTTTCTTACTTTCACTGATATTTCCAGCACCTTGCCCAGAGCTCAGCACATTGTCAGTGCTCTGCGAATGTATCATATATGAGGTTAAAAGTGGAGAACCCTTATATCTGTACATGCATTCACACAAATAACATACATGCAATAAGTGTTCGTGTGAATATGTTAGTGATTCCTTTTTCATTTTTTTTTTTTTTGACCCTGTCACTTAAACTGGAGTGCAGTGGTGCAATCACAGCTCACTGCAACCTCAACCTCCTAGGCTCAAGTGATCCTCCCACCTCAGTCTCCTGAGTAGCTAGAACTACAGGTGCACACCACCATGCCTGGCTAATTTTTTGATTTTTTTTTTGTAGAGATGAGGTCTCACTATGTTGCCCAGGCTGGTCTTGAACTCCAGGGCTCAAGTGCTTCTCTCACCTCAGCCTCCCAAAGTCTGGGATTATAGGCGTGAGCCACCATGCCTGGCATGATTCCTTTAACTTCACTCTCATATGTAATGTATATGGGGAACACACATATATGTGATGTATTTGCAGTATTTGTGTATAATGTATAATATACATATATATGTAATGAGAACTTAAACAATTTTTTGAGTCCTTTACTTTTCACCCAACACACACACAATTTACCCCTCAGAATCTTGCATTATATAAAAATAGAAATTGAGCATCTTTTTGTAACAGTGGATATAAGCCTACCTTATTTTTAAGGTTGCATAGTATTCCTTTGTATGGCTATATCATAATTTATTTAGCCACTGTGAATCAGTAAGTATTAAGGTTGTTTTCATTCAGTGATGAGAAAACAGAAGTTGAAGGAGATAAACAGTTTGTCCAATCCAATCAATGTTGAACTTGAGGTCTGAGTCCTAGTAATGGGGCGGGGCACCTGAAGCCTAACCTGAAACACCCATGTCATGTGCATGGTAGGAGACATGTTTGTTGAGGGTAGATTCCATTCCTGTTGGTGTCCTTTTTTTTTTTTTTTTTTTTTTTGAGACAGAGTCTTACTCTGTCACCCAGGCAGTAGTGCAGTGGCACGATCTCGGCTCACTGCAACCTCTGCCTCCCAGGTTCCAGCGATTATCCTGCCTCAGCCTCCGGAGTAGCTGGGACTACAGGCACGTCCCACCACTTCCAGCTAATTTTTTGTATTTTTAGTAGAGACAGGGTTTCACCGTGTTAGCCAGGATGGTCTCAATCTCCTGACCTCATGATCTGCCCGCCTTGGTCTCCCAAAGTGCTGGGATTATACATGTGAGCCACCGCACCTGGCCACTGTCCTATTTTTTTGGCTATCCTTTCTCCAATCAATTCATCTCCCAACACGTTGAAAGGGATCATATATGTCAGTGGTTTTCAAACTTTACCACTCATAAAATTACCCAGAGATCTTGTTACAACTCAGACTGCTGGGCTCCACCTCAGAGATTCTCACTTAGTAGATCTGGTGTGGAGGCTGAAATTCTGCATTTCTACCAAGTTGATGGATGCTGACGCTACCGGTCCATGGTCCATGCTTTGAGTATGGGAAATGCTCTGTAAAGTCTGTAAAATCAAGAGGGTGTGAGCTTGAGCCTGTATCGAATCCTTTCTGAATCCCAGCTATTGTGATAAGCATTACGGGGAAATAAAGAAACCCAACTTGAAGCCTCATCCATAAAGACTTGAGAATTTAATCAGTGAAAACAAAATGTGTGACAAAAGCATAAGTTTTCAATACAAAGAAGAGTGATATAAGTGCCAAAGGAATAGTCTTTAATTAGAAACCAGTTCTGGGGAAATAAACACTCTACTTAGTGCAGACCATCTGATTTTTGGAATCTACTTCTTGAATATCAATTTTGTTGATAAAACCTTCTCCCCTCACTTTAGCATGTGTGGAATTAAGTGTTTTCCTGGAACTTGTTGACAATTGGTTTGAGCCTCTGCTTGCTGTCTGTCTCTTAGCTGAGACTGTCCCAAGGGCCACATTACCAGAAATGGAGGCTGTCTTAGGTCCGGTTTCCTAGAGCAGAGCCTGAGATGGGAGGTTCTTGTGCAAGTGATTTATTTAGGGAGCGCTCTCAGAAGAAATCTGAAATGGGGTGAGGAAAGCAAGACAGGGCAGAGGCAGGAGACGAATGAGGATATGGATTCAGTTGTAGCCTCAGCCTGACCCCACGGGGAGCTCTGGAACAAGAACAGCAGCAGAGCTGTGCCACCATGAGTCAAGGGGGCAGCTTTCAGTGGCCTGCTATCAGTCACCAATGTGGGTTGTTCAGGGTGGGGGGGTGACATCATCTCCAGGGTGAAGTGGCTCCCATTGGCACAGGTGCCTTCATTAGGACCTTGTAGGCCAGGGAACCCTTCCTGACTTTCCGCAATTTCCCCCCTGATTCTCACAGTCTCTGTAAAACGCGCTTTTCTTGCCTCTCTTTTATTTGGCAAGCACGTATCACACACATATTCTAGGCACTATTTGTACACTTGTAAGGTGCGTTCAGGGCCTTAATCTCTCTGTTCCAGAACCCACAGTGATGTCACTTGCTGACAAAATCTGACCTGGTGACTCCAAGGAGGTCCTTGACCCTCTCTCCCTCCAGGGCCATACACCTGTATTTTATTCGTGGTCTTCTAAAGACAACTCCCATGTAAGATCGAATGTCCTGCCTCTGGGTTCGCCCTCTCCTGCTCTACCCCACACTCCAGCCAGGGGAATCTCCAGTCAAGAGAGGCTGGCCCCTTTACTCTCACTTAAAATCTTTAAGGATGCTCTATTGCCCTCCAGGTAAAGTCCAAATTCCCCATTCTGGTTTGTAAGATTCTTTATGTTCTGGTAATCTGCCCACCTCATCTCTCACCTCTACTTAAGCTTGAGAAATGTCAAAATGTACGCTCACCAGGGCATCTGCATGGCTGTGTCTTAGCTTGTTCTAGCGTGCTGAATAATGGCCACCACAAGATACCAGGTCTCAATCCATGGAAATTGTTAATGTGACTTCACAAGAAAAAGGGGTCCTTTAAGATGTATTGTAAATGATCTTGAGATGGAGAGATGTTCTTGGATTATCTGGGCCCTAAATGCAATCCTAATGTGCTTATAAAATAGACGCAGTGCCGGACACAGTGGCTCACCACACTAATCCCAGCATTTTGGGAGGCTAAGGTGGGCAGATCAATTGAGGTCAGGAGTTCAAGACCAGCCTGGTCAACATGGCAAAACCCAGTCTCTACCAAAAATACAAAAATGAGCTGAACGTGGTAGTGCACACCTGTAATCCCAGCTACTTGAGAGGCTGAGGCATGAGAATCACTTGAACCCGGGAGGTGGTTGTTGCAGTGAGCCGGGAGGGATCACGCTACTGCACTCCAGCCTGGGAAACAGAGTGAGACTCTGTCTCAAAACAAAAGAAAACAACAACACAAAAAGACAGAGGCAGTGGGAAAGTTGACACACAGAAGAGGTGAGGGGAAGAGGGAGACAGAGATTGGAATGGTACGGCCACAAGTCAGGGACTGCTGGCAGCTGCCTGAGTGGGAAGAGGTAAGAATGGATTATCCCCTAGACCCTAGCTTCTTCAGGGAATGTGACTCTATCAGCAGCTTAATTTCAGATTTCTGGCACCTAGAACAGTGAGAGACTAAATGTCTTTTATTTTAAGCCAGCTGCTTTGTGGGAATTTGTTACAGCAGCCATAGGAAACTAATACGGTTGTGATTTACCTCTTCCTGGAATTACTCGGGACCCCCACTCTCTCCCACAACACATATTTCATCAGCATAATTCTCTGTAGCTCATATACTGCCTCCTCCAGTTAGCCTCCCAGATTTCTCCTCTCACCACCTCCAGGCTTGGGTCTGAATAGACAGCCCTCCTCTGTCTCCCATAATTCCTGTGCGATCCTCTGTCATTGCTTTTGCTCCATTCTTTTGTATATGACTCTTCCTAGGTCAATCTCCTTGTTAAATTTTAAATCCCCAGGGCCCTATTCATTTTCCTAGCTCCCAGGCTTGGCATCATGCCAGGTAAAAGTGTCTTTTCTGTATTTGTTTTCTGCCATGATGGGGACGTAGATGCTACTGTCCAGTGGTTAAAGGAGAGATCTGGGGACCCGAAAAATCACCATACATGGGTAGGTGGCAGCTCCCCAGGCTGAACCAGGAGTGAGCAGCTTTCTCCCTGATTGTCCAGCCCTCCAGCTCCGCCTGCTCTAGAACTTTTTGGGGCCAGGGGCCTGGGGTGCTCCCTTCAGTTTCATGTCTGCAGCTCCCATGTTTATTTTCTGCTCAGCTTTTTTTATAATCTCCTCCTCTCTCTGCTCTCCTTCTCCTGCCTCCCAAACAACAGTGACTCACCACCTCTGATGCTGCTCCCTTTTGTCATTATTTTTAGGAGCCGCATGATTTCCCTCATTATCACCCTCGGGCTACACCAGGATTTGGCCTTAAGTGTTTTATTTCTTAGGGCCAAGGTGCAGAGCACAGACCAAGTGACATTTCAATAAACTAGATGTCAGGTTAGTGTTATAATAATCTGGTTTCTCTGACGAGGTAGCCGCTGAACATAGAATTTGAAAATTAAAGATTGGGCTTCAGTCAAAGGGATGATCTGGAGTCTTTTCAGTTCTTCCTCTACAAATTAGCTGCTCAACACAGAAATCCTGGTCAAAATTTGCAGTCAATTTTGACATTCCCTTCTAAAATCTGACGTTTTTTATTAGCCTCAAATGAAGGTAGGTAATTGTTTTGTTGTTTTTTTAGACACTAGGTAGAGGGATTCTAACAAGGAGGTGGTGGTGACAGTCTATTTTCTACCCTTTGTGCTGTTCAGAAGCCACTGTAATGTTGTAATTATGAAAGTTGGGCTTTAGGGGAGGGTTTAATAGCTTGTTCACAAAGTGGCTGAAATAGTTATCTATTGCCACGTACAAATTATCCCCAAACTTAGCAACCCCAAACAACAAACATTTGTCATCTCACAAAGTTTCTGAGAATCAGGATGCAAGAGCAGCGTAGCTGGGTGGTTTTGGCTCAGGGTCTCTGATGAAACTGCAGTCAATATGTTGGTTGGGGCTGCCATCTTCAGAAGGGGCTGGAGGATCTGCTTCCTAGAAGCAAATTGGCTGAAGGCCTCAGTTCCTTGCCACACAGACCTCCTTAGAGGGTTGCTTGAGTACTTGCTTTACATAACAGCTGGCTTCTTCCAATGTAACTGATCCAAGAGAAAGAAAGGAGGAAGCCACAAGGCCTTTGATAACCTAGTCTCAGAGATTACACATTGTCACCTCTGCCTTATTCTAGTCCGTAGAAGTGAGTTACTAAGCTCATACTCGAGGGGAAGAGAATTTGGCCTCACCTTTTGAAGGTAGTGTTGACTAATTTGGAGGCATATTTTAAACCACCCAACTGTCTTTTTTTCAAATAGCTTCACACAAGGCAAACAAGTCATTGTTGCCCTGTGGATAAAAATACCACCTGGTATTTGAATGTTCTGCTGGGAGGTTGCAAGAAACATGGAAGTCTTATATGAAATAGTGAAAAAATAGTATCTATGAAGATGAGTGAGAGGGTATTCTGCTTTCGTAGGCATGGATGAGGGAAGAGTTTGGAAAATGTGGGGGACACAATTTAACTTAGAATTTTCTGTTTAATATATACAGTGTTAACTAGCTATCTCATGGGGCTCTTTGATTCAACAATTCAACACTACGAGGAATGAGACAAACATCGCTGCCTTCAAGGATGAGAGATGAATGGAGCAGAATAAACCCCAGCTAAGCTGCCCAAACCCAGCCCAGCCTAGACAGAGACTCAGCTGAGCCACAGGTGCATAAATGATTCCAGCAGAGACGAGAACTGCTTAGCTGAGCCCAGCTCAGATATATACTGAAGAAGTGTGAGACATTAGTATTTATTGTTGTAGTCCACCGAGATTGCATGATTACTTATTATGAAGCATTAGTAACAGAGACAAGTTCACAGTGTCATACAAGAGACAAATATAATGGAAAAAAGTGCAAAGCAATATATAATAAATATTATACTTGAAGATTGTATAGGGTGCTCTGAGAAGACTGAAATGGGAGTGTTTAAATCTGCCTTGGGAAGTTGAAGACTTCAGTTGCCTGAATAAAGTCCCAAAGATGAGCAGGTATTTGCCAAGGTGGGGTGGGAGAAGCACATCCTTTTAGATAACTGCAAGTATCTTAGTAAATTGGAGAGCAATAGTAATGGATGAGTCCAAATTTTTGGCAGCCACTGGATCAGGAATAGCTTCGTACGCAGTGCTAGAATTTTCACATCTTAAAGGTACCTATTGAAGAATTGAAGAGGCATAAAATGATCGGACTGATGATTTTTAACTATGCTCTGGGAGTGGTATAGAGGGTGAGGCGAGACCCAAGCAGGAACTGGGTAGGCTCATACTGAGTCTGTGCTCTCCCAGATATGTCCATGGGAAAAGAGGGGGCAGAGGAGATATTCGGAGGTGGCATAGACAAGACATGGTGACTGATTTAATGAGGGGGTGGTTCCTGGCTTCAGTCCCAAGGCAGAGAAGTTTAGAAGGGGGCGGTGGTGAGCATGTCATTGTGGTTCATGATGAGTTTGAAGTGCCTGTGGGTGAGCTAGAAGGAGGTGTTTAGTAGGCAGACAGAAATATGGTTTTGGGCCTCAGAAGAAGAGCCTGCAGCAGGCATCTAGGTTTGGGAATCATTTGCATAAAGGTAGTAGCTGAAGCTATTATAGGCAAGGTTGGGTTTGTATACTTTGAGAAGCAAACCCAATTTAGTATCTTAGGGAAATGCAGACACCTAAAATATGTGCAGAAGAAGAGAAACTGAAGGAGATCGACAAAAAGCAGTCAGAGAAAACCCAGGGGAAAGCGGTTTTGCCAAAACAGACAAAAAAGTTTTTTTTTGAGTTGAGGTTAACAATATCAAATATCCCAGGGAGACTAGAGTAGCTGAGGATTGAAGTATTTTATTTGTTTGTTTTGTAACCAGAAAGTATGATGAGTCTTACGGTGACCTGAGTGAGGGTTTAATAAAGGTGAAGAAGGATGGAAGATAGATTGTAGAGAATGGACAGGAAAATTGAGAGTCAAGAAATGAAAACAACAATGGTTATCAACTACTGCATGATATTAGAACTATCCATGGTCTCTTGGCCTTAGCTCTAATTTTAGCCATAGATGAGTAGACAATTCTGTACAGGCTTTGACTCACTTCAATCAGGAAGCATCTCACCTTTAGTGTGTACCTTGGGTTTTCCTTTTTGTCTCAGGGCTTCTTCAATGCCATGGGCATCTACGAGAGTTTGCTTGACCCCGTGGATGCAAGCATGGCAGTGTGGGGGAAATTAGTTCCTCTAGAAATAACCCTTTAGGTACATGGATGAGAGCTGATGAATAAATGATCCTGCCACCCATCTTTTGGATGCCAGTTCTGAGAGGCATTCTGTACACTTCTCAGAGGTCCCATGGAATTGAGCCCCATTGCCCAGAGTGGTGACCTTGACAACAATGCTTACAGTGACTTTTCTTAAAAGATCTCTTACTCCAGCTCCCTGAGATCACCTCTTAAACTACCTGAATCCAAGAACATATGTCAGTCTCTGTTTTAAGAGCATCTAAACTAAAAAGGAAATATTTTAAACACTAGTGATTTAAGACGATTATGTAGATATCAACAGGTACTCACTCACTGTGCCCATTCTCCCAACTACAGCTCCTGCTACTTAGGTAGCCATGTTTTGTGTCACATGACCAACTTCTCCATCAATAGCTCGTTGAACCAAAGGTAAGCACATGACTGAGCTCAGTCAATCCAAACACAGGCTGCTCAGCAACCTATGATGTTGCCTGTTGGGAATCTAAGTGGGGAAATAACTGGATTCTTTTCTGTGGGAATGAGGGGGAAAGCAATGAAAGCAGCAGCTCAAAGGTTGGGATGAAAAAGTAAATGGAGAAAACATGGTTGGTTCTCTTTAGCCAACATTATGAGGTAGCCAAAGCAGTGAGAATATAAAGACAAACAAGTGGAAATACCACATAGCCGTTAAGCAAGAGGAAGAGAAGACTCCATGACTCTAATCCAATTCTTCTGTGTGACCTTCACCACAAGCTTCCTTTTGCTTGAGGCACGTTTAGTAAGACTGTTTCATGCAGCTACAACAGCCTCAGTAGAGTCAGTGTGACTGGATAAAGATACCTATGGAGAGAATGTGTTTGAAGCCCTCACTCATTCCTCCAAACCAACACTCTACCCTTCTCCACCATGTTCTGGGTCTTGGAAGTACCAATTTGTGTGGACCTCATTACTGACTCCCATCTGCTAGCTTCTGGTAGGCTTTGGCCCTTGGGAGTCATCATAAAGGCAAGAAATCAGACGGTAGGAGTGTAGGGAGACTGGTATTTATTTTCAGTTTTCTCTCTCCACGTTGCCTTAGGTTGGCTCCATCCCTTCACCAAAGGCCACAGCTTCAGCCAGACGGTGTCCTCTCCATGGAAAACTACCTTTTCTAGGTTCAGGGAAACTGCTCCCTTTCCTTGCCTCTTTGGGACTAGGGATGGGAAGGGCCCCCACTGTTGCTAGTCCCAAGGGACTTCACTATCCTCCTTGGTTTCTCTAAACTTGCCCACACCTTTATAAATAGTTGCTGTTATTAAAGTCCTGTTTCATTATCCAGTCATTCTAAGAGCCTTACTGATACAGGAAGGCAATACAGCATAGATGGGAAGGGACATTTTGAAACTGGAGGGACAGGAAACGAAAGTGGTTTATGCCTTATGATTGTAGACCATGGTGCTGTACTACTCCAGGGAGCATTTTTCACATTGGGAAGGAATTATGTAACCTATGCCCCTGCTGGTAACTTCTGTTTTTCTTTTTTAAAAATCTTTTCTTTTTTAAAAATCATTTATTTTATTTATTTATTTTTTTTTTCAGAGTCTGGCTTTGTTGCCCAGGCTGGAGTGCAGTGGTGTGATCTCGGCCTACTGCTACCTCTGCCTCCTGGGTTCAAGCGATTCTCCTGCCTCAGCCCCTGAGTAGCTGGGATTACAGGCACCCACCGCCATGCCCAGCTAATTTTTGTATTTTAGTAGAGACAGGGTTTCACCATGTTGGCCAGGCTGGTCTTGAACTCCCGAGCTCAGGTGATCCGCCTGCCTTGGCCTCCCAAAGTGCTGGGATTACAGGCGTGAGCCACCACGTCCGGCGCCTTGTTTTTTCTTTTAAGTGCAATGAAAAGTCATGCTACGAGAGAGGAAAAGAAAAGGGTGGGGTAGGAAGGGTTCTTTTGTGTTTGGAAGTCCCCTGGATCTGAAGGGAGAGCCAGATGAAGTTGGAGACTATATATATATATATATATATATATATATATATATATATATATATATATATATATATATATTTGTCATTTTGGTAACTATTTTGAACTTCCTTGTTGAGATATACATACAGAAAAGTACACATGTAACATATTACACAGATCAGTAAACTTTCACTAACTGAACACACCCATGTAACCAGCACCTATATCAAGAAACAGGATATTACTAGCACTGCAGAAGCTTCCCTTGTGTCTTTAGTCACTGACCGTTTCCCCCAAGGATTTCCAGTATTCTAGCTTCTAACGCTATGGACTCATTTATCCTGTTTCTGAACTTTATACACATGGAATCAAACTATATGCTCTCTTTTGTATTTGGCTTCTTCCATTCTATATTAAGCTGATAAGACTTATGTATGTTGCTTTAGCATGTAACTGTAGTTTACTTATTCTCATTACTGTAGGTGTTCTATGTTAAAACAGCCAAAATTTATTTCTTCATTCTATTGTTGATGGGCATGTGGATAAATGCCAGTTTGAGCTACAAACATTCTAGTACCTGTCTTTGCGTGAACAAAAGTATATACAGTTGACCCTTGAACAACCTGGGTTTGAACTGCACAGATTCACTTACATGTGGATTATTTTCTACCAAATGGGGATGGAAAATACAGTGTTCATATGATGCAAAACTCAGGGATACAAAGGGCTGACTTTTTCTATACTCAGGTTTCACAGGACTGACTTCAAGACTTGAGTGTACACAGATTTGGGTAGAAGCAGAGGTCCTGGAACTAATTCCTTGCCTATACAAAAGGACCACTGTATTTCTGTTAAATAGATACTTAAGAATAGAATTGCCAAGTCAGTGTATGCATACAGCTTTAGTACTTACAGCCAAATGATTTTCTAAAGTGGTTATACCAATTTACACTGCCACTGCTGGGCATGAGAACTTCAATGGGATCATACATTTTCCGTGGTACCAGTCCAGGATTTTCCTGTGTTCCCAAGGACCCCAGACCTAAGGAGGGGTCAGGCAGAGAATTCTATTGATCCAGAGTTTGGGATTTATAGTCCAGGATTGAAGGGCAGAACATGAAAGATGTTGACCCCAGAGTGGAGGCTGTCACACACTGGAGCTCTTGGCAGGATTGGAAATTGGGCTCATTGAGAGAAAACTTAGAAACAGACACTAGAAGTTTAGATTAGTTTGAAGGGCAAGTGCAGAGACACAAGAAAGAACATGAGAGAGTGGAGGTATGACTATTTTGGTTAGAGAATGACATATATGGAGTTTAAGATTGCTGAACTTTGGAGCAGTGTTGGATGAGCTGAGACCCAGGATGAGAACAGCTTTGTGGTGTAGGAGGGTGTATTCAAGGGCACCTTGGTGATGGCTGTGAGAATAAAGGAAGAGAGGGCAACCAAGGAACAGGTTATTTCAGGAAGACGAACTAGAAATAGCCTGAAGAGGCAAGGGAGAACTGAGTTCGTAAACAGCCCCTGTCCTCCAATCCTTCAGAAACCATTGTTATTTAAAAGCTTCTTTTTGTACTTTTTTCTGTAGTTCCTTTTTAAATACTTTTTTTTTTTCTTTGAGACAGTCTTGCTCTGATGCCCAGGCTGGAGTGCAGTGGTGCCATCTCGGCTCACTGCAACCTCTGCCTCCCAGGTTCAAGTGATTCTCCTTCCTGCCTCAGCCTCCTGAGGAGCTGGGACTATAGGCATGCACCACAACACCCAGATAAGCTTTATATCTTTTGTAGAGACAGGTTTTTACCATGTTGGCCAGGTTGATCTCAAACTCTTGTTCCTTTTTAACTAGTAATGTCAGTTCTCCTCATTCTCTTCTGTGTTACCATTTTGTCAAAATTGCTTGACTCTGTTTTCTTTGGTGTTCCTTTTCCTTATCTTCCTCTTCATGCTAAACTATCTGGTTCATTGCCTCTGGGTCTTTAGGATTAAAATAAACAAAACCAAACATCAACCAAAAAACACCTTTCTTGATGTTATTATCTGTCATCCAAAACCTTAGATCCACTACCAATATTTAGAATATTTATATATTTAGCTTTTCCATCTACTCTTGAGTTCATCCTGTTTGTCCTCTAAATTATTCTAGAACAGAGACTTTTAAAGATTTCTTTCTCTCTCTCTCTCTCTTTTTTTTTTTTTTTTTTTTTTTGCCTCTTCTAACAGTGAAAGTGCTTTCAAACAAACTCTCCGATGAAACCCTATATATGGAACAGGCGAATGTGGAGCTGCTGTTACTGTATGCAACCTGAACAACGAGATGCAGTGCCCTGGGTAGGTGTCCTGCTTGCGTGGTCTCTCCCTCATTTCCCTCTCACAGTAGATGCTTCTTAAACACATCTTCTAATTTTCTTGTCCCCATCTCTTATTCCACCCACAGCAGTGGCAATCAGTTTCATACAGGGTCTAACCAGCCTTACAGAAGTGTGAGCTGACTGTCCCCACCGCAGCCCCACCTCTCCCTTCTGCCCTGGAATTTCTCTAGTCCTCTGGTGCAGGACAGCCTTATAAATAACCCATCGTCATCCATGCACACAACCCAGAACAGGGAAGTAATCTTTAAGGTATATAAATGAAGGTTCTGAGAGTAGAAATTTACATGGGCCATTGTCACAGTCAAATCGATAGTTGTGGAAAACAAAGTGTGGCAATCCTTGACCAAAAGGAGTTGAGAATTGAGGGGCAAATGCAGCTCCCTTTCCTGTCCCAGGCAGATGGTCCTAATAGGCATTTCATAAGCTTCTCAGCTGTCCCATAGAATCAAACGTGCAGGTGGCTGTAGCATTGGCTGGCTAACTCCATAACGCATGCCTCCATTGATTTTCCAATGAGTTTTTCACCATTCACTTTTTCATCCCTCATTCCTGCTCCCTGGAGTCACACTGCCAAAAAACTACTTAGCCTTATTCCTCTATGTCAGGTTTTGTTTTCTAAGGCGGCATCCTGTAACATCTCCTAACTTGGGAAAAGCACTTCCAAGGTACTCCAAAGTTTCTTCTTGGTTTGAAATCATTGCTTTGGAATCAAATTATGTTGAGATAGTTAGAAGAGATATCTTGACTGAAGAACAGCTAATTATTCTCAGCGCTGAGCAGGCAATTTGCATTTAATGTATATAAGTGAAAGCTCTGAGAGTAGAAATTTAAATGGGCCATTGTCATGGCCAAATCGATCCGTGTGGAAAACAAAGTGAATTTTTAGTGGAGCGGTATAAAAGCTCTAGCCCCTTGGAGAGTCTGTTTGGTCTGATTTGGAGTTTTGCCTTTAATAACAAATGAAAGTACAGATTTAGGTCTCTAGGGCTTTCTATCTCCACAGCCTCTGGATGTTTAAAAACACACACCATTAGCACTTGCCTCATCTTTCCTAAACTGGCGGTTGTCACGGTTCATTTAAAGAAGTACAACAGTTCCTCGGAAGATAGCAGCCACCTCCCACACCCCTACACCCCCAGACACCCAGGATACATCTTGTGTATACTTAAGCTGTCTCTGACACACATAATTTCTTTTTCAACCCTGAGTAATCAGTCGTTTTTGTACCCTTAGTAAAGAGAACACTGTATTTTTGTACAGAAAAGGTGGAGAGGAAAGGAAAATAGAAGAAAGACCCCTTTCCTCCCGAAATTTCAGTGCAAATTCCCACAAAATAGCAACAAATAAAAGATAGAAAGGAAAAAAAAAAAAAACCACAGAAGTGTCCAGAATAAGGGTGTTTGTCAAGTGCTAATTGAGGATCCAGTTTTATTTGTACATTTTGAAATGTTTTCTTTCAAATTCTGGGTATTTAGGGGTTAATGATGTGGCTGAAACCCTGTTGCTTTGAATAGGAGGGATTAGTTTTGTTGTTTCAGGATTAAGGTCAGTCTTATCAACAGGCTGTCAGCAGCCACCCTCAGCCCTACCTACAATCACTCTGCTCATGGTTCTCAAATCCTCCTTTGGGCTGCCAGACCACTAAGCCCCGTGATTTTTCTTTTGAATACCACTAAAGGGGAAGAATATTGGCATGTGTTCGCTCTAAGACACACTGAGAGTTCACCTTAACTTTTTGTTTTTGTAAGAGTCTAGGGTCAAAGAGGAGAGAAGAATTCCATACACCTCTTTGAGGTTGTAGCAGATTGATTGCAAAGACAGGCATACTATTACCACTCTCCATATGCACACTCTTTGCAATGTGACTGAAGAATTTTTCAACAAGAGGCAGAGCATATTTCTCTGTTTCTTGGATCTAGAAGGGTCTCGTGACTTGCTTTGGCCAACAGGACATGTCAGAGGTGAAAAGCTTAGCCCTCAAGATAACTTGCATGCTTCCAATCTCTTTCTTGGACTCCTGACTTTGTCATAAGAACAAACCTTGGCTCCCTGCTGGAGAATGAGAGACTTCGTAGAGAAGGAGCCTCAGCCAATAGCTGGCCAACTCCCAGAAGCTGAACTACCCAGTGGGCTGTAGCTGACCACAATCACATGAGGAGTCCAGCAGAGACCAGAAGAACTGCCAGCCAAGCTTATCCCCAAATGCCAAACTACAGAATTGCAAGCTAAATAAGTATTTATTTTTTTAAGACACTATGTTTTGGGGCAGTTTGTTACCTAGTAGCAGCTAACTGATAACAGAAGTTCATCGCCTCTACCATATTCCTTGAATTTTTTGCCTGGCTTCCCTTATTATCATTAAGAGTACTGGCAAAAATGATAACAATAGGTAACAGGAAGATAGAACTGTAGAGTGTAAAAGTTGTTTGGGCTCATAGTAACATTTGGGGAATTATTCCTATTTTCTGGACAGGAACAATAGAGAAAACAGTATTAATGCCCTTGACCTTGATGACTTTTGGGTAATGGTCAGAGACTGAGTTTTAATGGTGAAAAATTCAGTACCCCTACGGCTATAATTGGGAACATGGAGATACTTGGGCAGTTTAGTGGTAGACTCGAGAAAGGTATGAAACATATTTGATGTGAAATTAATTTACTTAAACCTAAGATGAAGTCCAGTGAGTACAACCTATGCACGTACATGTGATGAGTGAATTTTCTAATTGAAAGTAGCAAGATAGGCCTGTTTCTGACCCTGATGGTGCTGATTGTGTTTCCTTTCACCTTAATCATCATCTTAGTGTTATGGAAGATTTACAAGGCAATTTAATGAACATTATCCCCATTGATATTCCCAACCACCCTGTGGAATCGGTAAGGCAAGCATCATGATGTCCATTTTGCTTATCCATAGACTAAAACTCAGGGAAGTCTTAATCAAGACTCCTGATTGAATTCTCTTTCCAGAGCATGTCTATGCTACCCTTTAGTGTGCAAGTTTGTGGGAGGCAGCACATTGCCTTTTACTATTAACTTTCATTTCTCCAACCCTTGTTTGGGGAGGGTGTAGTGATACCTGAGGACAAAGGCTAAATTTCATGGTGAAGGGCAGTAGGTGTAGGCAATCATTTTGGTATTACTTTGCATGCAGCTTCTTGCTCAGCACCAAAGAATGCCGAGGGGCATTTCACTGAATCATGATGGATCCAAAAAGTGCTGTGAAGTAGATGGAAGGCAGCACATTTCTCTACAGCAGTGTTTTGGGGGAGATGCTTAGGAGCTGACATGAATCTTGTGAAGGTGATGTCTTAGTAGGACTCTCTGAAGCAGACCCTGAGACAAGGTTTTTTGGGCAAGTAGTTTATTTGAGAAGAGATTCCAGAAAAAAAAAAAAGGTAGGAAAGGTGGAAAAGAGACAGAGAAAAGCAGATAGCCGGTAAAGCGATTGATAATTATCAGGTGAGTTATCACATGAGCAATTAGACATTGATTCAGCTGGGGAACTCTGGGAGACAATGCAGAACACACACCTTGGAGTTATCCCAACCTAGGGTCAAAGAAGCTGGGGTATCCACTCATCCAACCTCATCCATTTTTGATGACTGCTTGCAAGGCCATTAAAACTTCAGTGTTCTGGCTATCGCTTCCTCAAGGCAGAGAATTACATGATTCTTCACTGACAACAGCCTTTTATGAACAGAAGTGTGTGCTTGGAGGATGTGGGCAAGGCATCAGAAGGGTCTGGTAGGAGGATTACGGGCCAAATTTTTCTGATTTCTTTATGGAGATAGGATCATAAACTCAAGGCAGTCAACCCCCTGAATAGAATGGTCTTGAAGCTGTGTTGTGGCAAGAGGCTAGAGGAGCCAAGGATTGTGTAATGGTGGGTAAACGAACACTAGCTGGAGGCATCCTGTCTGGGATTGCCCCTCCAGAACAGTGAGACAACTGAGAGTGTTGGCAACTCATCCAGGGGAGAGCTGCGGGTACTACAGTTAAATGCCTTGATAATGGTTCACTTTTCCTTGGTTTTCTTATTTCCTACATTCTAAGAGACAGACTTGAGTTTCCAAAACTTAAATAACCTGAGGTAGGTACACAGCAAACATGTTTGAAGGTAAATTAGTAAGTGGAGGATTGTATGAAGACCTAAATCTTGGACCATGAGGTCAACACCTTCTACTCTTCTAAGAAAATTTGACTTGACATTCATTCCTTGCATACCACTTGTCTCATTATCTGAACTTGCTTCCTTGCTCACTGGGCCAAGGGTTTGGAACTTTATTCTAGCATATGTAGGAAATACTTAACATGAGTACTGAGTAGCAGAGGAGGTACTCCACTATTATTAAATAAAAAGATAGAGGCAATTTGTACTTTCATTTCATCACTTTCAGCCTCTGCTTCTCCAGTGGGTCACCCTGGACCTATTTTAATTACTCTAAATCTTGAAGAATTCCCTGACTAAACTTCACTTTATTGGTAAGGTCTTCCCTGATCATTCTATTTTACAGTAACACCTGGCTGTGAATTGAAAGTGTCCCCTCCAAAATTCATGTGTTGAAACCTAAACCCCATTGTGGTGGTATTAAGAAATGGGGGCTTTTGGGGAGTGATAAAGTCATGAGAGCTTCACTCTCATGAATGAACTAGTGCCTTTTAACAGGGCTGGAGAGAACTAGCTTAGTCCCTTTTGTCCTACCTTCTTCCATGTGAGGACACAGAGTTTGTCCCCTCCAGAGAATGCAGCAACAAGGTACCATCTTTGAAGCACAGAGAGCAGCCCTTACCAGACATCCAATGCTGGTACCTCGATCTTGGACTTCACAGTCTTCAGAACTGCGAGAAATAAATTTCTTTTATTTATGAATTACCCAGTCTATGGTATTTGGTTATAGCAGCACAAGTGGACTAAGATACACCCTCTCTCCTACCTCTTATGCTCCGCACCCCCTTCATTGTGTTGCATTTCTCTACAACATTTACCATTCCATGTACTTTATATATTGTTAATCTCTGTCTTTGTAGATTGAGTGTAAGTTCAGTTAATGCAAGGAATTTTCCCTGCTTTGTGTGTTTGCTTTTTGTTTCTCCTATTGCTGTTTTCCCAATATGCAGAATAAGGCTTGATATACAATGGAAGCTCAATAAATATTTCTTAAATGAGTGAGTGAATGAAAGGTAGGTTCACCAGGACCTTCTGCTATGACATCCATCTTTCTTTGCTTCTCCTTGTTGAACCAAATGTCTCTAGGAGTTTCTTGGCTGGCTGAATTGACAGAGGTGCATTCCTGAAATGTATATTCCAGGACTCTCTAAAACTTCAAAGTCACACACATTTGGCTTAAATCACACCCATATCACTTATTAGCTGAGAGAGCTTGCTCAAATAAACTATCAGTTTCTTCATCTGCAAAACGGGGCTAATAATGCTGGTTTTGCCAAATTGCCAAGCTCTTTTTTTAAAAGAGTTTAATGAGTCAACATAAATGAAGCACTTAGCACAGTGCCTGGCATGTACTAGAAAGATGATCACAAAATATGAATTTTCTTTCCTTTTCTTGTTCAATGCAATCATCAATTTATTAATGAATTAGTGAAACAGAGATTGGGGAAAGTTGGTGAAAGCAGTGGCTGTAGGAGGATGTGGAAGAAGTGTAACAGAAATAGAAATGAGAGTCTGACAAGAGAAAAGGACTCTGTTACAGGGATCTGAGGCCACCCTTCACCTTCTGGTCTTTTGTAGAAGGGTCCTCTGCCAGTGCCAAGTACAAGGGAGGTAGAAGATTGAGTTTTCACAGTGTTCCACATTGCCCTAATCATTTCATTTCTAATGTACTTTCTGAGTTAGCGCATTACCCAGAGCTGATTCATCCCTGGGGCATAGGTCTCCCTCTAGCCTAATGGAGATGACTGCATACAAGCTGTGGTTGGATAATCTCAATCACCAAAAGAAATATGCTTCAGAAAGAATCATGTGACAGGCCTTAAAGCAAAATGCCTGCATCTTACTTTTCGTGTATCCAGTGAAAGGTTTTAATTATTCAAACAATGTGGAAATGCACTCACTCATCTGGCTAAGAACAGATGGAGTCTGGAACAGAATTTTCAAATGTAGCCCGTATTTGACCCCTTGGCAGCTTTGACATATGCAGTAAATATATTTACTTTTCCCATCTTCTAGCATCCTTTCTACTACCTTAATTTTAAGGAATAAGTTTGTTGTTACTACCGTTCCTTACAGTAACTTCCAAAAGCCTCTGGCTACTTACAGAGCCTGTTCTCAGGCTTATGAAAAGGTTAAAGAACTACACATATTTACTGTCATCACTGTTCTTGCTCCTTAATTGCTCTCACCAAACCTCCAGAGATGTTTTTCTGGATAAAATTATCTGACAGTCAACCAAGGCAACCAGGATGAATGTATCTGCATTGATACCATGGGGATGTAGAGAGAGGTGGAGGAGGTGGCAGAGGTGATGGAAGTGATGATGATGATGCTGGCAGAAGAGATGGTGGTGGTCAAGTGGTGGTAGTGATGGTGGCAGTGGGAGCGACAGTGGCGATAGAGGTGATGATGGTGATTATAATGGTAATAAGGGTGGAGGTAATGGGCATGCTGGTTAAGATGGTGTGGAGGTGGTAGAGCCAGTGGAAAGGTAAGGTGGTGGTAATTGAAACAGTGTTGGTGTTAGTAGGAGTAGGGATAGTGATGGTGGAGGTGATGGTGGTGGAGGTGATGGTGGTGGTGGTGTTAGTGGTGGTTGTGGTGGGACAGGCAATGATGTTGGTAAAACTGTGGGGCAAGTGAATAAAAAATCTTATGTCTACACAAAACTTTTACATCAATGTTCATAGCAGCATTATTCGTAATAGTCAAAAAGTGGCTGGGCACGGTGGCTCACACCTGTAATCCTAGCACTTTGGGAGGCCAAGGCAGGTGGATCACCTGAGGTCAGGAGTTTGAGACCAGCCTGGCCAACATGGTGAAACCATGTCTACTAAAAATACAAAAAAAAAAAAAATAGCTGGGTATGGTGACAGGCGCCTGTAATCCCAGCTACTTGGGAGGCTGAGGAAGGAGAATCGCTTGAACCAGGAGGCGGAGGTTGTAGTGAGCCGAGATCATGCCACTGCACTCCAGCCTGAGCGATAGAGCAAGATTCTGTCTCAAAAAAAAAAAAAATAGTCAAAAAGCAGAAACAATGCAAATATTCATAACCTGATGAATGGATAAACAAAATAGTATCTACGCATACAATAGAATATTATTTGGCAATAAAAGAATGAAGTACTGATCTGCGATACAACATGGAGGAACCTTGAAAACATTATGCTAAGTGAAAGAAGCCAGTTCCCGAGGACCACATGTTGTATGATGCCATTTATATGAAATGTATAGGCAAATCTATAGAGATAACTAGGAAACCAGTAGTTTCCTAGAGCTGGGAGAAGTGAGATGGGAGTGATTGCTAATAGGTATGGGATATTTTGGTGGCAGTGATAAAGATGTTCTAAAATTAGATTGCATATCTCTGTGAATATACAAAAAATTTAATTATATATTTAAATGGGTGAATTTTATAGTGAGTCAGTAAAGCTGTTTAAAAAAAACAGGGAGTCAGTGGTGGTGTGGTAGTGAAGCCCTCAATTTTAGATGGTGGAGATTTTGTGGAAAGGAAGGAAGATTGGAGTTGATAGACACCAGATATACCTGAATCTACGTAGGGCCATGCCTGGGTTCCATAGATATTTTTCCTATAATTTTTTTTCTATGTCTTCTGGATAACTACATTTTCTTCCTTAGTCAACACTGAATTCACGAGGTAATTCTAGAGCAGGTTGTGAGAACCAAGCCAAGTTGTCTGTTGCCACTGGAATCATGCTTAAATCTTATCTTTTCCCCCACACTGTCTTTGGCACACAGAACTGATTTGTAGTAGCTGGGATAGGGTAGCCAGGCTTTCTCTTCTCATGTGAGTGCAAAATCAGGCGAGTCCATGAAGAAATTAAAGCAGATCATCTGGAGTCTATAATTTTTAATAATTTTAAACTAGCTACAAAATGTCAATCACTTCACAAACTGACAGAGGAGACAGGAGGAATTTAATATTACATGCTATAATGATATTTATCTCACAGTTTATATTTCATTCATTTATATTATTTTTTAAAAGGTTTCTTTATCAGCTACTAAACATCTCAGCAATTTGGTGTGCATAGCTCTAGATTAAGCAACAAAGAATTGTACTGATAACAAACCACAGGGGAAATGGTGGTTAGTAAGAGTCAGCCTTATAAAATTTACATCCACACTGTTTCACAGCAAGATTGCTTTCTCCAAAACGTAGCCATCAAAAGCAGCAAACAAACCCTATATTACATCCATTTAACATAATTTCAGCCAAACATATATTTTGCTGGAAATGATTAAATGGTGAGTGTGTCAAATCCATCTTTTTTAAAATTCTTTTTTTTAAAAAAAGGATGATTATGATTTAGAAGTCTCTATATATTGACAGGAAAAAAGTGACACTACTGCACTTTTGCTGGTATAACTTAATCTTGACAGTGTCTCAATACTGAGCATGCTTTGTTGTTGTTCTGTTGTTGTTGCTGTTGTTTTATGTGTGTGTGTGTTGTTTCATCAGTATGCTACTGTCATGGAAAGTTTTTGTTTAAGTAGGAATCTAAAAATCTATTTAGTTCTCATGCATAAATGCATAAATCACATCACTTTTAGTGCAATGCCTGTTATGTAATTCCACATTGTCTAATCATGAAATCATAAAGACAGATAACAGCCATGAGGAACCGAAGACGGCACATTTTGAGAGATTCAGAGCCTGACACTCAAAGGACTGTGGCAGTAGCTCTGTGGAATGTCACAGTTTTACAAGAACAATACTGTGGATTGAAAGAATCAACAGCACATTGAGCATTCCTAAATTGTTGTTATTCAGCAAATGCCACCGAGGAGAGAAAAGGAAAAATGAAACTCAAGACATCAAGGAGTTAGAGCCACCAAATGACCACTATATACAACCTTTGGAAAGAAAGAGACCCAGAGAGAACAAAAGACACAAAGTATTGTTGGGAAGCTGACAGATGACACAGGACAACATTCACAATGGGGGTGGACTGATGTGTGTTATGTGTGCAGACCTACTAGATAATACCATGAGAAAAGCATGAAGGAGCTATCTTGCCCGATAGCATTCAGAGGAGAACACGGGTGGACACATTTAACCACTTCCCAGCATCTTTGTTGCACGTTGGTTGGCCTCATCAATTCTGGTTTTGTTGGAATCAGCCTAGAAAAGGGGGAAAAGAAACAGAACTCAGGTTACCCCTTAAAAATCCATTCACCCTTCTGGGTCCAGGTCCAATACTTCCTCTTGGGGGAAACCACTAAAAACCTCCTTGGTCAGCATGGGCCATCCTTTCTTTTGTCTTCCCAGAATGACAGCTATGGCTGTACTTGAATGTGATGGTAGAAGCTTAATTTTCATTTTCAATAATTTTCCCTACCAGAGAGCAGAGGCTTATATATGATTTATCTTTCTATCCTAGAAAGACACTCAATGACTTCTATGGTAGGCATTCACATCTGTTGGACCAAGTTGAATTACACTTCTTATACAGTAGGATTGAAACCATGGCTAATTTATTAGCAGCGTCCCTTTGAACAAATTACATCTTGGGGCTCAGCTTTCTCGTCTCCAACCTGGATGATAAAAATATTGTTAATGAGCATGAGCATGTACAGTGGACCCTTGGACATCATGGGTTTGAATGGTGTGGATCCACTTTTACATGGATTTCTTTCTTTCTTTCTTTCTTTCTTTCTTTCTTTCTTTCTTTCTTTCTTTCTTTCTTTCTTTCTTTGACACAGGGTCTTGCTCTGATGCCCAGGCTGGAGAGCAGTGGTGTGATCATGGCTGACTGCACCCTCAACTGCCTGGGCTCAAGTGATCCTCCCATCTCAGCCTCCTAAATAGCTAAGACCACAGGTGCATGCCACCATGCCTGGCTAATTTTTCTATTTTTTGTATAGATGAGGTCTCACTATGCTGCCCAGGCTGGTCTCAAACTCCTGGGCTCAAGCAGTCCTCTCTCCTCAGCCTCCCAAAATGCTGAGGTTACAGGCGTGTGCCATTGTGCCTGGCCAGGATTTTTTTCAATAAATATATTGGAAAATCCTTTGGAGATTTGCAACAATTAAGGCAAACTTGGAGATGAATGTGTTACTTAGAAATATTAAGAAAATTAAGAAAATATTAGCCACATCATGAATGCATAAAATATATGTAGATACTAGTCTAGTCTATTATCTACTACCATAAAATACATACAAATATACTATGAAAAGTTAAAATTTATGAGACTTAAACAAACATAGACTATGCATGGGACTATTTGCAGTTGAGAGAAATGTAAAGATGCAGTATTAAATCATAATTGTATAAAATTAACTGTAGTCCATACTGTACTACTCTAATAATGTCATAGCCACCTCCTGCTATTGTGGTGAACTCAAGTGTTGTGAACATCCATTTAAAATGCTCTGTGATGCTAATCATCCTCACCATCTCTCCAGTAAATTGCATAGTGCAGTAAAAAGTGATCTCTTGCAGTTTCACATTTTTAAAAAATCATGTTTAGCCCAATACAGTAAACCTTGAACAACATCATGGCATCCATACAGAGTGCCACCAGTGATGCTAGCAGTGCTACCAAAAAGCAAAAAAAGTCACGACATTTCAAGAAAAAGTTGAATTGCTTAATGTGTTCTGAAGATTTCAGACTGATGATTCATCTTGTAAACAAATGGTATAAACTGATGGTATCAATAAATACAGTATAGTATTATAAATGTATTTTATCTTCCTTATGATTTTCTTAATAACATTTTCTTTTATCCAGCTTACTTTATGATAAGAATATAGTAAATAATACATAAAACATAGATGTCAATGGACTTTTTATGTCATTAATGCTTCCGGTCAACAGTAGGCTATGAGTAGTTAAATTTTGGGGAGTCAAAGAATTTTCAGCTGCATGGGGGTTGACACCCTAAATCCCCATGTTGTTCAAAGGTCAACTGTACTTTGTTCCGCTCATTAAACTTTGACAATATCAAGATTAATAACATCAACTATAAAGTGTCTACTATTATTATCTCCCTTTTCCAGATGAGAAAAGCAGGCATAAAGGATCTGGAAAATTTGTCTGAGGTCTTAGTACTAATAAATGGAGAAACCAGAGTCTGAATGCTAGCAACCTGGAGTCAGAATCTACACTATTCATCACTTACTATTCAATTTGTCGAGATCAAATGAGTTTATATACGTAATGTGCTTGGAATAATGTTTTGCAAAATGAAGGGTTCATTAGTTTATCTTGCTATTATTGTTACTGTGTGAAAACTTGGGCTTGCTTCTGAGATGCTTAATAGTTTTTAAGTGCATTTCTGAAGACTCATTTCTATGAGTTTCATAACTGTCTTGTCTTTAACAGGTGCACATTTACCATGATTTTGTAATTGGCTGGCTTTAATCTCTTGGTTGATCTCTTTACTGCTTGGGTTACGTTTGCAGTAAATGCAGCATGTAACCAAGGGCTGCTACCAGCATAAATCTTTAAACTCCAGAAAATAAATGATTCCCTTCACCACTAAGAGAAATGCATCAGCAAGCAGAGGTGAAGACAACGATTCCGTTGAGGCTGTTCTTTTGTCCTTCCCTGACTGGTAATGCTGTCTATCCTTCTAAAGCCTGGGAAGAAGAGGAGGAGGTTGCCAGGCAGTGTGGGGAATCAGAACTGTTTTTCTCTCAACCAGTATCACTCAATGATTACCAACTTTGTACCTATTGCAGTGCTGTACTTCCCTATTTCTACTGAGCTGAGTCTTCTGTATTCAGTTCATATTGTGAATTCTCAGGACATTAGAATTATCCATGTTCAAATAGAAATTTGCAAACTTAAAATAAACATATTTCTACATTAATCACAACTTTGAATTACCTGGCAATGGTTCTCTGCCATCTGTTTGGATAACTGAGATTTGTCTTTTAAAATCGGTATTTACATAGTAAGATAGGGCATTGATTTTGATTGTTTTGAACTGCAGACTCATATTTTTGGCCTTAGGTTTCTCAACTGGAAAATGGATAATCTCTCCAATTTTACTTGGTTCTTAAGCCCTCCTTTTCCAGCTACAAATGGTATCAGAAATAATGACACTTCAGTGCAAAGGAAAATTACAGGATCAGAGCAATGTGAAATGTTCCTGTAGATTGAATTAATATGTTGCCAGACCAAACGCTTTGAAAAGCTCAAATGAGAAAAATAATTCATTTAAAAATGATGGCATTTCTGAGCACAAACATTCTAGGATCTCCTGTACAAGAATGCACTGAGGAGCCTTCACTTGGGGATATTTGAAGTACAGCATGAGGTTACTCTGGATATCATCAAAGGATCTGGGAGGAGCTTTGTATTTCTGTGTACCACGATGAGGGAGGAGCTGAAACAGACTTATGTTCAATGAGCATCTGTGATTTCCACCTAACTTACTTCTGAAGCATATGAAAATTCCACCCCAGGCAATATTTGACACAGGAAGTACTGCCCCTTTATTATATAAAAGAATTAGCTCCTTTTAGGAAAAAAAAAAAAAAGTCTGGAATCTCCTTGCAGATGTTTTCCTGGTATTTGGAGAATGCCCCTATGATCACCCTACTTATATGCTGTAGGACTTTATTTATGATGGCTGTCCCATTCCAGTTCTTATGTTTCAATTTAGAAAATTCTAAATTTGCTGGAGTGCCCAACATATGTTACATGTTTGTCCTTGTGAGAAGGCCAGGATGACCACCAGAGAGTCAGTAAAAGGTTAGAAGGAGCTGTTCAGCCCATCTTCTGAACACTCTGGGAATCTCAACTTCAGACCATGCCAGGTAACTTTTAGGACCCAGTTCAGACTTCCAGCCTGTTCTGATCCTAGGTCTGAATGGTTCTCTTACTATCCTTCAGGTGAGGCAACCAGGTCACAGAGCTGGTGAATGGCAAAACCCTATTAGAACTCAAAGTCTTAGCTCTCAAATGCTGTGTTTTCTCACTGACAGAAGAACATGAGGACTGCTAAAGCATCAGCCTCACTGTATTCCAACGTGTGCCTGTCATCTACCACTGACAACTTTATTTTTATTTATATATTTGCTTATTAGAGATGGGATCTTGCTCTGTTGCCCAGGCTGGAGTGTGAGTGCAGTGGCACGATCATAGCTCACTGCAGCCTGGAACTCCTGGGCACAAGGAATTCTCCCGCCTCAGCCTCTGGAGTAGCTGGGACTGCATGCCTAACTTACCACTGATAACTTTAAATCGAAGTTTGAACATTGCTAAGGTATTTCCTTAGCAACAGTTCCCATAAACCCTCTGATGTGGGCTTGCTTCCAATTCAGTAAGTTTTCTGAAAAAATTATGTTTTAACCTTAGAAGGCATATCTATATATGGTTGTTTATTTATATATATGGTTATTTATATATAGTTATTTATTTATATATAAGGTTAGTTATTTATATTTATATAAATATATTTATAAATATATTTATATATAAATATATACATAATATATATATTTATATATAAATACCCTTAAGTGGAAAACTAGATTTTTAAATAAAGTAATTTCTTGACAATCCATGAGGATGTATTGAAAATCTCATTGTTAAGGACTCCCAAAACTTCACTCTTGATCCAAGTGATGAGAAAAGATCATGATTGATAGAGCTGGGTAAAGGTTGCTGTTGGAGTCAGGAGAGACTATGATAGAAACATCACAAGACTCTCCCTACTCCTACAGTGTGATTGTAACTACATCTTAGATATGCAGGACACTTCTGCATACTGTTTCCTGTTATCAGAAATGAGAACTTCAATGAAAAGGTAGAAATCTATTAATAATTGTGCAGTTCATGCGACATGATCATTTGGGGCAATGCTGGGTTGAAGTGGGCTCTATTTAAATCATATGTGGATTTTGATTCTGAAAAAAAGGGGGCTATTTAAAGTGTTGACTGTAAACTAATTATTCAAAGGCAATTAGACCCTTCACCCACTTCAGTGATTCCGCACTCAAGGAATGATACAAATTGAAATAGTCATTACCCATCCCACCTGCCTGGCTTCTGATTAAACCTTGTAACTGTATATGTCTCTGTCTTTATAGTACACTGGGCCTAGAAGAAAACCTTCTCCTTAAAGATGAGAACTAGAAATGCAAAGTGGCAGAATCAAGATGCCACTTGCCTTTCCAAGAACACATTTTCTTGCTTAAAGTTCAACTCTGTCAATAAGAGTTTGACCCTTCTATTAGTAAAGACTCTCCTTCTGGAACCCTAATTGGCTTTGATGCATTATCTAGCTGCATCTGCAAGTAAAGTGGGTCCATTAATAGAAAATGAATACTTCCTGTTTTTTTTCAAATCGTTTTTCTGTTGGAGGGCAGCTCAGCAATGATTTCTTAGTTCATTATTCTGGGCCGTAATGGGTTAGGTCAGCTTGTGTTGGCTCTAGTGAGTTTTGAAACTCTCAATATTATTCTAGTATCTATTGATTTACACAGCATTAAAAGCTTTATCATGTGAAAGCCTTCTTAACAATGATAAGCATGCCGTTACTTGCAAAAGTAAGCAAAGCACGAGTATTTTGCCAACCAACACTAAAGTTTGCATAGCTCATATTGATCAGGCAAAATATGCAATCAGATGTTTTTAACATGGAGTATGTACAACACAACAGGACAAAGTGTTCCCTTTATGCCTATTTATTCCTTTTTCAAGTCATTGGAGGCTGCTTGCATACCAAGAAACTACTATTTAGATTTATGATTCTAAAAGTCTTAAAAGCATCCTTCTCTGCTCACCAAAATGGAATGAATTATGTTAAGAAAATTCAGGATATCAGACAAAGAACTTCAACATCTCCCAGGGAATAAACACACAACATAAGTTATCCACATGGAGTAGATTATAGATGTACAATTATCATTAAATCTATAATGCCTCTATTTCTCCTTTTTAGCATTTGGACATAAGAGTTTGTAATCAATATTCAAGACCCTACTGATTGAGGAAAGGGCATGAAACATGGAAATATGAATTATGAATTCTGTGTCGTAGAATATCAGGTTTTGGTGCCCTAGGTCTCTTTATAGGAACTTTCCAGTGTTTCTTTCCAATCTCTTCTAATTTTAAGCCCCCACACACACCCCTTCCCAGTCTACTCCCTCCAGTCTTTCTTATGGCCCACGTTGACATGGTGGATCTTAGAGCCAAGTCTGGTGTCCTTGTGTAAACTCAATTTCATCATATAAAATTCCCTATTTTTAGTTCTGGGGATGTGAACTGTTAAAATGGAAATGGAACCTGGATATTTTTGAATTATCGTTAAAGCTTTGGCATTTATAAAAACAAAGCTCATAATCATGTCCTGGCTAAACTGACCATTCTTCCCCCATTTTCTGATTCTATCCCTTCACCACCTCCACTTGACAAACTATTAATACTAACCATCCTTCAAGATTCAATTCAAAGTCAACTTATTCTGAGATTTTCCCGAACTTTGCTTCTTGAGATCTTTCCTTATCTAACCTTGTTTAGCATTTTATCTGTGGATCTCTTACTGAATTATATTTTGAGTGATAGAAAAATTCATCTGGAGGCTCGTTGCCTCCCACAGGCTGTGAATTTCTTGGCAGTAGGGGTGGTGTCTTTCTCATGTGTATGTGGCCCACAGTGCCTAGCACAATGCCTGGCTGACAGGAGCCTTTGAGAATATTTGCTGGATTAAATTTGACCCTCTTATTTTCACTCCAATTCTGTTGCTGAGTTCTATATTTTTCTCTTGGAAAATGAAAAACATTTCCAGCTATCAGTGCACCTGAATCCAAGGTTGTGTTTTGAGGATCTTGTT
Organism: Macaca nemestrina; assembly: GCF_043159975.1. Classification (NCBI taxonomy): domain Eukaryota; kingdom Metazoa; phylum Chordata; class Mammalia; order Primates; family Cercopithecidae; genus Macaca; species Macaca nemestrina. The sequence continues at coordinate 43,925,065 of NC_092139.1, read as the reverse complement.
ATGCCCTTCACACTTCCTGATGGTCATTTCAGAAGTAACTCGCAGTAGCGACTTGCTGACTGCCTTGTGCTCACCTTCTCCATGATCCTGTCGATCTGGCGATTCTGTGTATCGATCTCATTGCCCATATCCAGGGCCATGTGACGGAGGTTCCCGATGATGCCGCTCACCTGCTCCAGGTTTTCATCCATTTCATTTTCTCGGGCATCATTTGTTACCCTGGGATCCAAAGAGCAAGTTTTAGAAGACAGAGGGTGGAAAACATATTGAATACCAAGGACCGAAAGCATACTGGAAACCTGTAGTCCTCTGCATGTCAACTTTATCTATCTTTAATCTCCATCCAGTACAAAAACACATTTTAGCTTTCATACACTTAAAAAAAAAAAAGTTTAAAATTGCATTTTGAACCCTTGAATTTCTATTCTTAAAGAAGGTATATTAAATAGATTAATTTATCTATTTTCTCACTCCTTCAATTATGTCGTTTCCCCTTCATGTGTTTATTTCAATTTTTATTGTTTAAGAATGAAAACATTTTGTTTGAAAAGACTTTAGGTCAGAGCATGAAGATGGAATTAGACAGAAATGGTATTCTTATTTCTAAGAATATTCTTAATATTTCTAAACTGAAATTAAGTCTCAAAATTTCTAAGACTCAAATTAAGAATACAATAAAAAGCTTATTGTGCTAAGTCAGAGTCTCTGTGCTCATCTCTTTTCACCCTTGAGATTGACACCAATGGTAAGAGTAATGATAATTACAGTCTGTCCCTTAACCCTGCTTGCTCCCAGGAACTCCAAGGAGAGACACTTGTTCAAGATGATTTTTATTTGCTCATATGTTAATACCATAGGTTTCTTAGTGGCATGGTGCATAGGTGATTTCAGACTCAAAAACTTTGACAAAAGAATATTGTTTCAGGTTGAATGAAGTGGGAATGGGAGGAAGGAGCTGACTCACAACACACATTACATTTTTTCACAGTCCAACTTGAAAGTTAAGGAGGTACTTATTTCAGAATTTCCCTAGTATATATGGTATTGAGTTAAAATATATTCAGAAGGGTTAAAATCCTTCCCCCATGGTGACTCCCAATGTAGACTGGCTCATTATGGTTTCAAAGGCAGCCCAGGCCAGAGAAAATTAAATAATTAAAGGAGAACTTTCTAGCTCTTTCCTGTAGGGAAGAAGTCTATTTAAATGATCATCAACAGCTAAGAGATACTTCTAGTTCGATGGTGCTTGGCCCTGAGTGCATATCAGAATCACCTGAGGAGATTTAATGGGCCACAGGTGCTTGTGTCTCACTTCAAGAGATTCTGGTTCAATTGGTGTGGGTTGGGCCCAAATACTGCTATTAAAAGAAACAAAGTCTCCCCTGGTGATTCTAATGTACAGCCAGGCTTAAGAACCCTTGGTCTACTTTCCCTGGAAGTAAAGGGAGAGATGAGTTCTGAATTGACTGATGTGTGTAACTTGAGTTTTTTTTTTTTTAAGGAAATGCCCCTGAGTCATAATTTGAACTTTTAAAAATAGATATTTAAGTTGTCTTTTGATTCTAGGTTTCAAAATAAATCATTAATAAGAAGCTAATTATTCTCTATTTTCACTCGAAATCCATTCTTGGACCTTCTTTGCTCTGTGCTCTCAGGAGCTGACCTCATGACTGTATCACCCAGTTTCTCTTACCCTCTGGCTTTCAGTAGGCTTTGGCTAATGGCCAATGAAACTGCAGGGCAAGAGGAGTGAGAGGTTAAGCATTTATTTCCCTCTTTCACTCCCTGTTAGCTTTGGTAGTGGCTGTATTTCTCTATGATAGTTCCTTGCCCACAGTCGTAACTATTGCTGGGTTCTGGCAATCATTCCTTCTCCTGTCCCCCAGGACTATGGTGGTAACAGCTTCCTGCTATTGCTAGCTCAGAAGTGCTTCACCATTCCTTGCTATTAGTCCTGCCCACCCCTCTGTAAGTAGTCTCTTTTATAAGCTCTATTCAATTAAACTCATGGAATGTGACTTGCACCTACTGCCACATTGAGTCTGGATGTGGTCATGTGACTTGCTTTGTCTAATGAAACTGGCAAATACAAGTTAAGCAAGCAAAGGTTTGATAAGTGCACTGAGGCTTGTCCCCTTGGAATGCTGCTACCACCATGTAAGGAACCTGGGCTCTCTTGCCGAAGAGGCCACATGGAGAAGAACAGACGTGCCCCACCAACAGCCCCAGTCAATCACCAGACAAGTGAATGGGGCCATCTTGGATCACCCCACCCAGGCAAGGTCCAGGGAAGGCTTAGAAAAGAACACTCAACAGGTATGTAGATTAATGAGCAACAAAATGGTTATTTTTAGAAAACCATTCAGTTTTGGAGTTGTTTGTACTTGACAATAGAGAACCGCTACAGTGCATGCTGCATGAGGCTCACCTGCGGATGAAGCCGCCACTGATGGCCATCTGCTCCCGTTCGTCCACTACACGAGCAGGCTGGCTGGCCACCACTCCATCCTGATTATTGCCCCAGGCTTTTTTGTAAGCATCACTTGATTTAAGCCTATGCAAAAGAGAGGGTGAGTGACAAGGCACAGGGGTAGAGGAGCAAGCTCTCAACAATTGTCACTTCTTCAAGAGAAGAATCAAACCAAGCGAATGAGTTTTAAGTCGAGGCATTAGAGAATACCGATATATCATAATCCAGACCCAAACAGTTGGCCACCACCATGCCTCAGCTACTCAACATTTCACTTCCAATCGAGTCCATTGCAATGGACTGCAATCTTTGCCCACAAGGTTGTTCTTGTTTTGGTTTGTTTTGTGGTTTAGTTTGGATTTCGGACAAGGACTAAGGTAGCTGGAGGACATTTAGTTCTATTTTAGTGATGTGGTTATATCTGGAGACACAAAACACACAGAAAAACATACTGGCAGACAGACACAAAACAAGACTGCCAAGTAGAGTGTGCACATCACACCACAGCAACACACTGTCATCAAGAAAACATCCTCAACCAAGTTTTTACAAACCATCATGCAAAGATCCCTGTGAAATATATATATATATATTTTCCTAACACATGTGGAACTAACATTTCCAAATCTCCATGAAGGACATAAAGGATTGGTGGTTGGCCAAGAGTGATGGTCTTTGCGTCGCCTCTAGAGTGATTTGAATTAGATAATATATCGGTACTTCCAAACAGTCACCATACATCCAGAGTTGATGTACAAACCTTTGTCCACAGAGACAAAAAGTAAAAGAAGCATAGTGAAATGAATGCAGGAAAATAGAAGAGAGAACAAGCCATCTAGCACCAAAAAGGGAAACCCCTCTATGTCTTCTTCATGCACCAGCTACAGGCATGAGTAAAAAGTGAAGCATTCTCATTTAAGCCAAACTACTCCAGAAGTTGACCATTCTCGAAAAAGGCACTAGCAGGACAGTAATAGCCTTCATGAGGATTTGAAACGCAGGTTCGGTAGCTTCTTTGCTGGGCTGAGGGGCAGGGTGGAGAGTGCTTACAAACTGCTACTTTAAACTATCCTGGTGTTGTAATGGAGGAGAGTGGTTTAATGCTGGTATGGTCTCCATGGGCTGTATTGCACTGAGCTGCCTTGGAGAAAAACTTACAAATCCAGGCATACCTATTGTGCCCAATAGAAACATGTGCAGCATATTTTGGTGGGTGTTGTAATTAAAGGCAATCAAAGATGTTTTTAGGTTCTTTACATAGTAGAAACCACATGCTTTTTAGTCCAAAAACAAGAGACATTCTTTGGTCCCATTTTCACATTTTCTTGTGTAAGACACCAGAATTTAACATTTTATTTTCTTCTTTCACCAGAGGACCACAGCCATCCATTAAGACTGGCTCTAATACTTGCAGACTGGGGACCAAGCAACCCTAGAGACAAACTGGAAAATTGTACCAATAGAATTTCAGCAACTCCCACAATCAAGCCGCAGGCCTTAGTGCAGTCAAAATTTATTGCACCAAAGGGCCATGGACCCATTCAATGAAACAAGATCCCCAAACTAAATTTAACAGGGCTTAGAGTCTGGCTTTTTTAATTGTTATTTTTCCAACTCCCCATCTCCTCCCTCCTCAGATTAAAAAAAGTTATATGGACTTCGTGATGTTTTCTGCTATGTCAAATGTCTGCTATACCATCTTTGGCAAAGTCAAATGAGTGGGAAGTATGCGTTTCTGAAAGAAGGCAAACCACTGCACCCACAATGCTGCACATAGACTCACATCACTGCCGTACATCTACCATAGTCCCTTGAAACATGCCGAGACAGGGCGAAGCCCTCAGAGAGTCCAGGGCACCACCAGCCACTGCGTTGTGACACATGGTTTTTAAAGCATTATTTACACACAATAGGGAACACCTCAGTCAAGCTTTGAAGCTTAGTTTAGGGTCTCTTGTGCATTAAGGAAATTAGTGATCACTCAAATGTGGAATTCGTAGGAGCCATCATTTCATTAGAACATTAGAATCCATCCCAGGGGAACCTGCCTCCACCCTTTCTTCACACACAGTTGATGAAGGGGGGAAAATGTGTCTGTTGGAATTTATCACGAAATGGATGGAAATCTCACCTGGGGGCAAGTTGCCACGGAAAGGAATATACAGTCAAATCTTGACTAACTGGAATGCTTGGTAGTGAGGTTTTTGTTTTGTTTGTTTTGTTTTGATGAATTATATGACTTTCTTAATGAACAGTGGGGCCAAGAAGGAAAGTTTTGTTTCATGCGTGATGAGTGAATATCTTTGCTAGACTCCTGAGCCACTTTCCTGCCTGAAAGTCTTAAGGTAGAAGACCTGATTGAATCTTTCCTTGGTTATCATTTATATTGATTGCTTGATGGCCTTTTCTGTGAAGATCAACTCTTATTGTTTGGTCGTCATAGATGTGGAAGTTGCAGGAGGATGGAGACTAAGCAAGACAATTCAAACTACCCTGGAAGTAAAACCATTTTACATTTCTGATGTGAGGTTTTCTCTTTGTTTCTTTTTTGCTAAAAATGGAAGGGAGCAAGAGCATGCAGCTGAGGTTTCCAGTTAGCTAGATTCCAGTTAATCAGGCTTTACTGTAGATCATTCTTTAAAAAGCAAATTATTTTTATTTTTTTTTGCAATTTGAGCCCCTCCCCCTCCTAAACAGGAAGTGGGATATTTTAAATCAGCCTCAAAGTTTAAAGGATGTGAATGGTCATATAATCTGCTAAAAATGACGTCAATTTCTATTCTAAAAGCTAGGATCAGGAGAGCTTTTAGGAAAAAGTCTTCTTTTAAAAGGGGGATGTGGGAGGGGTGAGGGAGATTGGATAAGGAGTCTAATTTTCCAAATGCATGTTGGACAATCCACTCATGCATTTCTTTTTCCACCACTAGTCAAATGAGACAATCTTCCAGAACCCTCAGTATTAGGTTCCTTCCGTTGCAAACCTTTATAACCACATGTCACATTTCTGCTACATTCCAAAAAAGCGTTGCAGAACCTTGAGAACAGTTGAATGTTTTGTGATGTTGTGCATGCAAAATCTACACATTTCAACATTTCAGCCAGTGTACGGGTAGATCTTCCAAGGAGAAAAATTTGGGAGGGATGGGTCCAATTTGAGTAAGGCTTGAACACTTCTTGCTGAAGAGCTCATTGCCTCTGTGTTGGGTACAGCAGCAGCATCTATCGACCAAATTTGGCAACTGGTGGGCAGTAGAAAGGGAGAATCTCTGTCATATTCTCTAATTTATAGAATGCTTCCCTGGGCCAAATTACCTGTCTCTTTTATTTTGGAAAAAATCAAACCTTCACATATGTGTTTCTCATCTTCCAAACTTACCCACAGCCTTTTCTAAACCTGCAATTTTGACTCTTGGGGTTGGGGAAAAGGAAGTTCCCTGGGTGCCTCTTTCTTGAGGCTAGCCTCTGTCTCAAGGTACACTTTCCGGAAAATGTTGAAACGTTCATCAGTAAAAGTTGCTGACAGTGAAGCTTTCACTGTAGTATGCCTGATTTTTAATGCATCAACAGTAACTCCTGCTAATATCATCTATGCTATGAGATGAATGCATTGGAGACGGTATTGATCTGTTCTGCATGCCACATGCTCATCCTGCCTATGAGCTTGGCAGGAATGAGCTTGTCAAGGCTTGGAGATGGGCCTTGGGAAACCAAAGCTTCAGGCAGGCAGGCAGCACCTACTTGTTACAGGGACACACACAAAGCCCGCAGAATTTTCCTAGGTCCGTCAAATTCTTTTCTGCTTCTTTCATGTCCTTATTGATTTGGTCCATCCCTTCCTCAATGCGTTCCAGTTGTTCTGATTAAACACAAGTATTTTATCCCCACAGAATGAAGCAGATGGAAAAGGACAAAGAAAAAAAAGACAAAACTTCAGACATTCACTTTGACATTAAAAAAGAAAAAAAAAAAAAGAAAGAAAGAAAACTGGACGCCACAGATTAGAGCTGGTACCCAGTACCTACTTGTTACAAGGACATATGAAAAGGCCACAGCATTTCCCTAAATCTTTTAAATTTTTCTCAGCCTCCTTCATGTCTTGGTTGATATGGTTCATGCCTTCTTCGACACGATCGAGTTGTTCTGGTTAGGACAAAGGGATGACAGTGTGGAATGAATTTTTTGGGGGTCTCCAACAGAACATGAGAAATGACTATGTGAAACAGAATTTGAAAGAGAGATATTACAATGCATTGTCCAAGAGGATGCATTGTTGAAGACTGCTACCGCTGCCCTACACAGGTATGGGTGGAAGGAAACAAACAAGATGCTCAAAATAGTTTGTAATTCAAACATGATGGGATGGGGTTGAAGGCCTGTTTGATTCCGAGTGTCCAGGAAAACAGCACAGCATATTCACTTACTCACGCACCAGTGAAACCCAGGAGGAAAAAACAAGGTGTTAGTTTATGTTTTACGCATTCTAATTCAATGCTACTAGAGAAAGTATCTGCTTCAACTTTAAAATATCTCCATCTTTTGGTTTTTAAGCATCCTCAACCAGATAAGGGTAGAAAATAGAATCCATTTTCTTCTTTGGAGACAACAGCAGCAGCAGCAATCATAAGCAATGGGTATGGCTCTCTTTTCTTCCCCTAGCAGTGGTTGTCTAGCCAGAGGGAGCCATGGTCTGCACTTGATTGTGCATATGTAATTCATAAAAGCTGTTAAAAAAAAAAAAAAAAAAAAGAGTAACATCCACACAGCAACATTGTAAGTCCTGGAACATTGCAATTCCTCTCTCATCCTATGACTTAATTTGTTATGAATGTTTTGGAAGGCATTTCACTTCTCTGCCCCCTGATTTCCAAGTCTATAATGGGGGGCATGCTCCAAGCCCGGGCAGAGAGCAGGGAGAATGAATGTCTCTTTGGAAGTAGGATGATGAATTGGAACATAAGACAGTATGGTATCCCTGCTGCCAGCATAGCTGACCTTAGTGTATCTCAGACATAGATCAATAGTCATCAGAATGAATCATACTTCTAGGTTGCCAGGGTTACATACACCAACTTGATTAATTTTTTTGAATTGTGTCACCAAATTGAGATAACTACAAGTTCTATGAAAGGATTTTTAAAACAGCTTTTAAAAGACCATTAAAGGAAGGCAGCAATGGATGTCTCGGCTGTCTAATTACAAAACCTAATTACATTTCCATTCCTCTTTTCATCTATATTTTCATGCATGCATGCCTATGCCTCCTGGAATAAAGGCATGCCTAGAACACAACTGATAAGTACATTTCCAGCCTAAGGGCATATATCATCACTTAAACACAATTTCACATTAAGTTATACAGTGGAAATTGTGCTTCCAAAAAAACCAAGATATATTCACTAGTGACCCAAACTGCCAGACTGTGAATTTGGAAAATAAAAGCCTATTGTGTTTTCTTTTGTGAGGCTAAAGAACAGAATTCAGTTCATGAGGAATCTGCTATTTCTCCTACGCTTTTGAAATGACAGGTGAAAACAAAACTTCATTGTTTATCTAGCATTGAATACCTGGAGGAGATAATAAGGTAGTGCAGGAGAACTTTTGCTGAATAAATACAGGCACAGCGATGGCTTAAAAAAAAAAAAATCCTTAAAAGGGCTAAATATGGCCGGGTGCGGTGGCTCACGCCTGTGATCCCAGCACTTTGGGAGGCCAAGGTGGGCAGATCACCAGTGGTCAGGAGTTTGAGACCAGCCTGGCTAACATGATAAAACCCTGTTTCTACTAAAAATACAAAAAAATTGCTGGGCATGGTGGCGTGCGCTTGTAATTCCAGCTACTTGGGAGGCTGAGGCAGGAGAATTGCTTGAACCTGGGAGATGGAGGTTGCACTGAGCTGAAATTGCGCCAGTGCACCCCAGCTTGGGCAACAAGAGTGAAACTTCATTCCAAAAATAAAAATTACAATTAAAAAAATTTTTTAAAGGGCAATATATATATATATATACACACACACACACATATATATAAAAATCAAGAAGATGTTTTTCTTTTCTAAGAATTTCACTCCAGTTTTCTTTTAAGAATGCAATAAATTAGTCTGTAGATCAAGGTAAATATTCAAGTGGAGGGACTGGGGCGAGGAGGGAAAGGAACTCCTCATCAGATGAAGAACCATTATATGTACAGACAATAGAGATGCCAAATCCCAATCAAGTAATTGCTAAGGGCCTCTGGGAGTGCAGACTTGAGATGGATTGGAGGAGACATCTGGGCTTAGAAGGAGAGATGCTGCCCCCAGCTAATGACAGCTGAAATAAGCATAGATTATGGCGTGGGGACACATGTGCAGTTATCTGTCCTTCTTGAGGAGTTTCTCCTAAGTTACAAAGCAAGTTGATAATTTTTTTTTTTTTTTGGTCAAAATATTTACTCTCTGATAAGATAGCAGGGACCCATCCACTGTGCTTCCAGAGATTAGGAGGTAACATATATATGTGAATTGGTGCACAGGTATTGGACCTATGAATTAGATAATTGATATCAAAAGGGAAAAACAAACAGGCAAGTCTAAATCCATATTTCAGAAAGCTGAGCTCTGCCATCGGTCACCAGCTTAATTTGGCAAAGGTTTGACTAAAAGAGAAAACTCTGAAGCTGAATTTGATTCAGAAAACTATTCAGAAAATAGTTAATTTAGAACACTATTTTATAACTACCAATATCAGTTGAATATATATTTACATATGAATTCTAAGTCAAACCTTTAATTTAAAAAATATTGTGGAACCATTTTGTTGCAGAAATTCTAGCAATAATATTAATTTTTAGAGTGTACTGAGTTATGTTTGTGGAGATGTTTGGCATATTGGGACTTCACGGCACTTCAGTGATTTCTGTGAAGATGCTTTTCAGGAAATGCTTAACAGCATCTCATTCTGGGATGGACAGCAGCATCTCTGAGGCTGATGCAACACATCATCCAGTGTTGACTGCTTTTGATCTCCCTAAGCTTGTTTTCTGACTGGTTTCTGTTTATTCTTGAGGGCTGGGAGGAGAATAACATTTTGAGTAGGGAGGGCGTCTTCTAGTAGGTGACACTATATGTTGGGGCCAGAGCTTGGGCTTTCCTTTGCCATGATGTTGGATCACTGGTTATTTGTGATAGATTCACCAATGACAGGATGCTTGATGATCAATATTAATGTTTTCCATTAATATTTTTCTAATGACTGGTGAAAACAAAATTTCTACTAATCTCTCCTAAGTAAGCCAACTTGGGGCCCTTAGAATTCTCAATTTGGTAAAAATCAGTAGAAGAATAGTAAGCATTAATACTATTAATCTAGTATGCAGCCTTCATGAGTATGTCCAGTTACAAGATGCTGCCTTTATGAATTTCATTTTTCTTAGCATTTATGAACATAGAGAAATATATTTAAATTTAAACAGCTATATGCGGCTATCATGACTAAGTCATTCATAACAGATATTGGTGAGTGAACTTTAGCTAGAGAGATGGTTTTTCAAATGCCACCTTGTAGTGCCATGAACCTTTTAAGATAGGTGACTCTCTGGACAGGGATTTACATTGTCTTTCTTCTGTCAGACAGTAGTCAAATATTTCACTGTTGAGTTTGGAGTTGGTCCCAGGAGATTTTCCCAAAAGTCACATCTTTTTCCCAAAAGTCAGCATCACAACAGACATACAACTCAGCAAAGACCAGCAAAAGGAACAAAAGATATAGATGTAAAAGCCCACATTAGTGCCAAGGTCATTTGAGGACTTCTCTTGGTGACAAATTTTCTAGAGGAATAAAAGTCCCGGGGCTCAGTACATTTCCAGGGTTAGCTGTCATGCTCAGTGCTCCTTGGTGTCTCCTGATACCTGGGCATAAAGCAAGAATCCCATAGGAAATTTCCTAGTGAATCATTTAACAGGACAACCTGGAATGGCCTGGCCTGATCCAACAATGGTTGGGATGGTTCTTTAGAAGGATGGCTGTTTCTTGAGGCTCCCGTGCTGCTGTGAGGTAGAAATAGTCAACACTTTTGGTGCTCACACATAAACAAAATTAGTAGAGGATAACTGAAGAGAAATTTCAAAGTAGTTACTGATCTAAACAAGTAAAGGCAAAATTAAAATGCACTATAATGGCAATGAAGATAGCTGTTGACATGCTCATCTGTCAATCAGAAAGGTCCTTCTGGGTCCCTACTGCCTAAAAAAAAAAAGAAAAAAAAAAAGGTCCTAAGCTCCTATTACACTATAAATGAAATGTGTACTATTTAAGACTGGCCAGAAACCACCTACTTTCAGGGGTGTTACAGTTGCATGTTTCTTATCAGTATCTATCTACTCACCACACATCTGATTAAACCCAGTCTAATCCTTGTTTAACTGAAGAATTCAGCATTTACTGTGGTATGGCCATAATTGAAATGTCTTAGCCGAGAACATTAAGTGTCTCATGGGGAAATCTGTCAAACAGACATTCTATTCTGCTTTGTTTCTCAGAGAATAATACAAAGCTGATTCTGGAGATCATTTTTGCTAAAGAATGTATATTTTTGCATTTTTATGAAGATTTCAGCAAATTATCTCTAGATTTTCTTCATCAAAGTACAATGCAATTTATCACTCTTGTAAGCCTGTTATTCATGTTTTCTCTTTTTGATTCCAGATTTGTATATATTATTTTCCATGTCTTTATGTCAGTGCTTTATTGTTCAGGAGAAAAAGGCTCTATCCTAAATCTTTCCTAAGTGTACCCTCCATTGCAATGTCTCTTTTTCCACCCCCATCAAGTTACAAATTATTAACTTAAAAAATAAATAAGGTGAAACTGCTAATTATTTGAGTGTATACGTTTAAATTTTGCACTGGAAATCAGGTACCACTCTTCTTTTGGGCACACATTGTTTAGTTATTTTTTTAAAAAGCAATGACTTGCTGCATCCTGAGTTTCAAAGCCTGGAACATTGTTACACAGATCCAGCCAACAAGTCACATAATAATAAAAAACCCATTTGGGGAGTTCTGAAGACTTCCCTTGCCATTGCAACACCTTCAACATGGAACTCTAGTAGACTTTGTTATTTGTGTACAACTTTTGACAATTTGTATTGTGAAAATCGAAGGAAAAACGTTGGGGTTTATAATCAACTTTTTTCAAACATTTTTCTACATTTTTTTGGATCAATTGGCATATATTTATTGAAAAAGTTTAATACAAATAAATAATGTAAGACCAAAAGTCTTTATATGACAGCCAGATGCCTCCAGCTGCGCAGGTAAGCAGTCTGCCATGGTGTTTACATTGAGGCCAGGCTCTTCCTGGGATGCTTCAAGCCAATGGCTGAGCACAATGGGGCTGCTGGTGCTAGAACATTTCTACCCAACACAAGGCTCCTCTAATCAGCAACCTTTGCTCTTGGGCTCCCCATCGACCTGGCTGAGGTCTTCTCAGAGCAGCACTGCAGTATGAAGGTCTTCCCACCCAATTCTCCTTCCTTTGCCATCTACTTTTATAGGCATCATATAGGCATCAGACTTGCTTCATAGTCTGAAGGCTGTCTCTGCCTGCTCCCGCCCCCTCTCCCCTTGACCTATCACAAACATTTCCCCAGCAAATCTCTTTTGCTTCTAATTGCTTCCTGGCATTTGCTCCCCAGGGGACTCCAAATGATGCATCTTCCTCCAGTCCCTTCCTGCTCCCACCCCAACTCCACAGAAGTCAGTAAATAAAGATTTACCTCATGTATTATATTGCTGGCAGAACAATTCTTTTATGGCTGTACCACAATTAATTGGGTTGCTCTCCCCACCAACAGATATTTAAGTTGTTCCTAGTCTTACATTATTATGAGTAAGCCATATGCATTCTTCTTCATATAACTGTAAATGTATATCTGCACTGTAAAATTCTAGGAGTGGAGTGTCTTGGTCAAAGATGGGTACACTTTAAAATGTGAAGATAGTATCAAATTATTCTTCAAGACATTTGTATCAGGCTACAGTGCCCAGCTGTGGAATAAAAGTTTCTGTTTTCCCAACATATTCACAACACTGGTTATTATCAATTTTTTAAATTTATGCCAGTCTGCTCTAAAAAGTGGTATCTTGTCCTTGTTGGTGACTAGAGCATGGTTTCATACATCTGTGATGACATCTTATCTTACATCCATTTTTCCTTTAGGTTGCTGCCCTTTTCTTTGATGTGCAAGGGCTCTCTGAATTTTAGGAGAAGTGCTTTGTATCTGTTATCTGTTAGGCATGTTCCCTCCCACAGCTTGAGATTTATGCTTTGAGTTTATTTATGGTTTCCTGTGTTGTGAATACATTGTACATTTTTATCTCTGCCATTAAAAAAAAAAGTCAAAACATTTTCTAATGCTTTTGCAAAATATGAATAAAAAGAAAAAACTTTGCAGAAATCTGTTTATTATGATAAGAATTCAGAATGGAATCAGGTAACTGACTTGTGGCCAGAATTATGTACAATCTCACCATAGGGCTAGATACATTGAGACAAAGAAAAATAATGGTATTACCCTTTTTAGTTTCCACGTTAGGTATAGAGACGCTATATTAAAAGGCCGGCTCTCTGATTTTCCTTGCTTCTGGCATTTCTGTAATAATCTTTAAAACAGGCCAAATATTTCAATTGGTTCAATGTTCTATTTTCCAGATAATTCCCCTCAGGTTATATTCTGTGAAAAACAGCTCCCAGGTATTTAAGAAATACCCATAGTGATTTGGAAATCAAAACTACTAGATACTGAGTTAGGATGGTCAAAAGAAGTAGACAACATGATATGGCATATGCTCATTCTATCTATGTATTACTAGAAGAAAACCAAATTTATTGGGAAAGTTTAGGGGCAAGGATAATAAGAAAATTCTTAACACTGTCCAAAATACTATCATTTAAAAAAAAACAAACCATGGCTTTTGCCTTCAAAATTCTGTTACCCCAACATATATAACAGAGAGAGGAGTATCATTGATTCACTCATGAAGAAGGTCTCAATATTTCCATACATTTACCAATCTTTTCAACAGAGAAAGTAAAAAGCAAGATGAAAAATTTAGAACCCTCACATTCATGTACGTGTGTAACACATGTCAAAACGACCACCTGTGTATGCACAAATAATTTTAAAATGCACATTATTCAGAAGAGGAATTGTTCTTACTGAAGAAATCTGAACTTACCTCCTTGTTCATCCAACATAACCAAAGTCCTGATACCAGCATCTTTACTCTACATTCCAATAATGGTAGCAAAGTTGAAAAGGAGTTAGAGAGAGAAAAGAGAGAAAGAGAAATCAGTAAGCGGACAATGAGCCCTAGAAATGGAAAATGAAGAAGGACCAAAAGAAAAAAGGGAGGAAGTATGACAAGAGCCCTGAGGGGTTATGGAGGGGTAGAAGAATGGGCCACCTGTGGACTTGATCTACCAGTGATGCTTTAGGCAGAATGAGGAAATGGAGCACCGTCTCCATGGGGTAGGGCTGGGGTGAGGCCTGCATGAAATCGGAATACACATACTTCATATTATACTGTAATTTTGTTTGGAAATAAACATGTCTACAGTTTTTATAACACCAATCACAGAAAGCAAACCTTTGGAAATCTTCTAGTCTAAATTTTCTTCTTTGGCACCATCTATCCGAAAGTCTTCATCAGTGAAACTGGGGAGGGACGCCCCATGGAAAGATGTGCAAGAATCTTGGTGGTGGGGGTTGAGGTTTTTAGGTTCATCAGAAGAGAATATGGCTTCGCAAAGGTTGGGAGACACAGCTCAAAAGGAAACTCATTCTCCTATTTTCCCTCTCTATAGAGAGGGTCTGCAGTATTTAGAATGGGTTTGAGATGAGAAATAAGGGCTCTTAATTCTGAAATCTAACATTCTGCATAATAATCTAGCATGAGAAAATAATTCCTTTACAAGCTTTACAGAAGATCTTTTGTGCCGGAGAGGTCTTTCAAAGGCACCCCTCATCTCCTTACTGTTCAAATAAACCAAATGCCACCTGAACCATGCGCAGGAAGGGAGTGGGAGTTGGTGGGCAGGAAAGAAGGAACAAAGATATCTGTATCACTAATACTTAAGAATCTTCATTTCTAGAAAGCCTAGTCAGTTAATGCCTTCCATTGTACAGGGCGACTGTTAATGGGTATAAAATGGCATTGCTTACAGTTTGGATGAATTGGTTTTTCAAGTAAAGCTCATGGTACCTCCAGAAGCAATTCTAAGCTAGGACCTCTCTCATGGTGCTTATTCTCCACTGATGTACTTTGAACTAAGAAAGAAAGAGAGAGATGCTAGTGGAGGCCAACAAAGGGCTTTTAAAAAAATAGTATTTTAACAATTAAATTTCAATAGTGCTTCTGAAAAATAAAGTACTGAAACTGATTTCTGTGAGCTTTTAGAAACTCACCATTTTAGAGAATGTGTGCAGTTAAATCTCCAGGACACAAAAGCCTACCTTGCCTTTGAGCACACTTTGATAGGCTTTAGTGGCAAAGTCAGGATGTAGTGTGGACAGGGCTGGCCCAGGATGGCCTCAGGAGTCTTTGACAGCACAGACTCTGAAGCCAGACTCTGGGCTGGAAGGCTGGTGATTTCGTTCCCTAACTGTGGGGCCTCAGGCAAGCGTCCTGATTGTTCTGTGCCTCCGTCATTCTCTCCTTTGTAAGACAGCAATGATAATAGTTAATATCTCATTGAGGTGGTATGTGCATTAAACAAATTAATATGTGGAATGTGCCAGAGTGAAGTGTTTCTAAAATAAGTGTTTTTAAATAAATATATTCAGAAAATGCATCTATAGCAGGCTATCTAGGCAAACTAAAAATATCATCATTATCAAGTGTCTGAAGCTTCTAGACCACTACTTTTCAAACTGGAATGTGCATATGAATCCTCTGCACATGAATCATCTTGTAAAATGTAGATTCTGATTCAGTAGGGCCAGGGTAGAGCCTGGGCTTTTCATTCCTAACAAGCTCCCTGACACTTGGAGCTGGTTCATGGACATACATTGAGTAGCAAGGTTCTAGACCACAAAAGACGTTTCAAAATATTTTCTTTACATGGGTTGTAAATAGGCTTGTGTCTGTACTAGCCTGTGTTTTAATGATTTCTTTGCTCTTTTCTGCATTCTTTATCCATTTCTTGTGAGACGAAATTATAAAAGGCAGATGGTTATTCAGGCATAGGGATGTGACAATGCAGGTTCTGCTGAGGGCAGAGACATCACGGAGAGCACTTTCTCCTCGAGGGCCCAATCAAGCCACACGTGAAATCTTTGCTCCATTCTACTGGAGACAGTGGATGGGAAAAAGGTGAGTGATTTTAGTTTGGTCAGTCCAGCTCTCATCTGCTTACACTTTCTTGATATTCTATTATACCCATTTATTTTTATGTGGAGCCCTGGAAGTATAATTTCACATTTGTCCAATTTGGTGCTGAATGTTTTAACACTAGAATGATTCACAGAATTAATTTGAGGGAGCAAGAGTTTTTTAGGTTGCCCCAATTTGGGAGAACAGAAGCAGAGAGCACTGATGTGGGAGTCAGGAACACTGGGTTGTCCTCTTAGCTCAGCCAGCAACCAGTCATGAGACCATGGAAGAGACATCTGACCTTCCAGAATGTTTCTCCATGTTTAAGATAAGGATAGGGATGCCAAGTAAGATTGAGAAGATTGAGTGGTCCATAGGTTGGTTAATCACTCACAGGCTCCTTTTTTCTTTCCCTCCCTCCCTTCCTTCCTTCCTTCCTTCCTTCCTTCCTTCCTTCCTTCCTTCCTTCCTTCCCTCCTTCCTTCCTTCCTTCCTTCCTTCCTTCCGTCCTTCCTTCCCTCCTTCCTGCCTTCCTTCTCTCCTTCCTTCCTTCCTTCCCTCCCTCCCTCCCTTCCTTCCCTCCTTCTTTCTTTCCTTTCCTTTCTTTCCATCCTTTCTTCCTCCCTCCCTCCCTCCCTTCCTTCCTTCCTTCCTTCCTTCCTTCCTTCCTTCCTTCCTTCCTTCCTTCCCTCCCTCCCTCCCTTCCTTCCCTCCTTTCCTCTTTCCTTCTTTCCCTCCCTCCCTCCTTCCTTCCCTCCTTCCTTCCTTCTTTCCCTCCCTCCCTCCCTCCCTCCCACCCTCCTTCCTTCCTTCCTTCCTTCCTTCCTTCCTTCCTTCCTTCCTTCCCTCCCTCCCTTCCTTCCCTCCTTTCCTCTTTCCTTCTTTCCCTCCCTCCCTCCCTCCTTCCTTCCCTCCTTCCTTCCTTCTTTCCCTCCCTCCCTCCCTCCCTCCCTCCCTCCCTCCCTCCCTCCTTCCTTCCTTCCTTCCTTCCTTCCTTCCTTCTTCCTTCCTTCCTTCCTTCCTTCCTTCCTTCCTTCCTTCCTTCCTTCCTTCCTTCCTTCCTTCCTTCCTTCCTTCCTTCCTTCCTTCCTTCTTAGTGTTTATTGAGCCTCTACTCTGCCCTAGGCACTAAGGATAATGGGTAGATGAATAAATGACTTCTCAAATGTGTTCCTTTGTGTGTGAGACAATTTGGTCAGGAGGGCAGAACCAGGATCTGGGAGTCATTACTTCTGAATTCTAGACCTATCTTCATAACGCTAGTGCTCTAAAGTCACCTGTTCTGTGTCTCAGCTGTCAAATGGGGACAGTAACTCTTCCCTCATAATTTCTCACAGTAGTTATGAGGGTAAGATGAGCCTTAGAGGGTCCGCCTCTCAAGGTTCACCTCTATGGGAAGCTGACATCTCCATGAGATCAGGAAGTAAGACATTGAGTAGAATCTCAATCCACTTAGAATGAGCTGCTTTGTTTCCTTAGATCCTTTTTTTTTTTTTTTTTTTTTTTTTTTTTTTTTTTTTGTGGAATTCTCAAAGAAAAATAATGATTGTAAGAGATGCTGGTGGTAGAGAAGTGTGATGTGTAAGACTTTACACTCTGAAATCAGGTAAATCTGGGTTTTAACTTTATCTCTGCCATTTATACCTGGGTGTCTCAAGCAAGCTACTTAACCACTGTGTACCTGAAGTTCCTCTACAGTAAAACAGAGATTAAAGTAGTAGTAGAAGGAAGCTAACAAGGATTAAATTAGATAATGCACATTTGATGATGATGACAATGATAGCTCCAAGCATAGTACCTGGCACATGTCACCTTGGTACATGTTAGAACTTGCGTTTGGCTCCGCTGTTTTGCTGACAGCTTCTATCAAAATAACTAGGTTGCTTTTGGGGGGAGCTAGAAGCTTAAGGAGATGGGCAGGGATAGAGACATGATTTCAGGGAGGCAGAATATTACTTTCTCTTATTCCTTAAATAGTATTATGTTTTAGTAGCTAGGAGTGTGAGGAGTTGGTTCCATTTTTATCTTAGCTCAATTCTTAGTTTCTGTTTGAGATTGCTGGGAAAATCGCCTACCTAAAAACAGGGGAGTTGGAGATATGAAGGATTACTTTTTCTTTTCCATTTCTTTCTTTTCTCTTTTATTTATCTATTTTAATTTTTAAAAAAAATTTTCCAGATGAACTAAGACAATCTTTATAGAATGTTTCAAATCTTTCTTTTGCCATTCTGAGATGCTTTCGCCTAAGTCCAAAACATTTGAACTAAAACTAGAACACTCCAGGCATTCTCTCCAAAAGACCTCATATCTGCATGTTTGAAAAGGACCCCCCAACCTGATTTTTTTCATTTTTAGTGGGAAGTCTGGCATACACCGCTTTAGAATGCTTATTCTCTTCGCATGGCCAAAGTGTCTTGAAAGATAAATTGGCATAAAAAGAAGGATGCTAAAACATTCATGAAATATTAGTTGTGCAATAACCACTCCATGAAAGCTATGTGGTGCCTCTGAATTGGCCTGCCCTAAGGCTGTGGGGCTTTTCCTGGGCTTAGTTTACATAGCCCAAGGCATTGATGTGCAGACTCCATTTCCTGCAGTTAGCATTAGCAGAGTTAACTTTTTTCCTGGAATTAAATATTCCCTCCTTGAGGATACTTTAATGAGTCTCTTACCAGAATCAGTTGTTCCCTCCCCTATGCACCTAAGGCAAATATGGCCTTGAATTTGCAGAGCTACTTACATATCTGTTTCCCAGCAAGACACCAATTTACATCTTCCTTCCTTATCCCCAGAGTTAGGCATTCTGTGAATATTTGTTGAAATGCATTCACCAAAAGAAAGTTCCTAACTCCAGGCTGAGAACAAAGTGCTACATGATTTCTAACCTTTTTACCTATCTATGGCATTCATTTTTTCTGAACTTTCTCCACTCACCTCTGTGTAGTTTTACATTACCCTTGAAATGCTGATAATGATGACTATTAAAAAGCAAGGCCCCACTCCTAACCACGGCTACACCCTGGAGTGTATTAAGGATGGTGTAAAGTTGTATATTCCACTGGAAGTGAGATTGTTTGCCTTAGGGAGACTTCACAAGTTTAGTAACCTTTCCTGTCTTTGAGACTGAATTTCAATAAGGATTCAGCTCAATTGAAATTATATGGCACTGTCAAACCTTGGGATCATGAGTAAGATCCTGATACTTCAATCCTCAGGTTTTCCAAATGATTTCTGCCCTTGATGAATATTTAATACAGATTCTCTTTAGAGAACACCCTTTTTGATTGAAAAGCAGAATATCATCTAAATAACCAATGTCCTAGACATCAGGATGTTTGACCACAAATATAAAATAACCCAGGAGGAAGTAAGAGCAAATCAATCTACTCTAATAACACTTCGCTCACAATTTCCTAAGCATGGAAAGTCTAATAGCCTCCTCTCATTTATTAGAGGCAGGAGATAGCTTCCATCTCTTTTGCTCCTTGTTCTAAGATGTAGCTTCATGCTTGATTGAAAACTGCTTTAGGAGAAACAAAAACATACGATTCGAGAATCCTACTTCAACCAATAAGCTTTTGAGAGATTTTCCCCTAGAATAAATTAGAGCAGATACTCATTTTTGAAGACTGGCCAACATGGTTTGCAGTTTAAGAAGATACATGAAAAAGTGACCATGTTTCAGACTCTTGATTTGTAAGGGATCAGTTCAAGGTGTGCATTCTGATTCATTTGTTCTTCTCCTTTCCACGGTCTAGGCAGCATTTCAACATTGCACAGGCAGGCAAATTAGTGATAGTTCTGATATTTCAGAAACTTACATCAGATGTGCACACACGTAAGCAAAAAAAGAAAAATGAGATCGGAGGCTATGGTTGAAAGTCATAAGGATGTATTATGATAATGTAATAATATACAATCAAATAAATATCTCGGTTGACTTCTGGGCTCCCTTCAGGTTAACATCAGAGCTCATGTAGGCATATCACTAAGATGGGCTTCTTTCATTTTTTTCCGCCTGAAAACTCGAGAGAGAGTAAGTCCATGCTAAGAGCCTTGCCTGCACTCCTAGATTTAGAATATCTACCTCTTTCTTCGTCAAGTATTTCTGCATGAGCGGAAGCGTTCCCAGGACAGTACAGATAAAACATTGCTGTTCGCTTAGACAGAATGCTGCTTCCTTGTGCTGAGGGCTTGCTTTGCTAAGGCTGCCTTCCCGTGTGGCCCATTTGTGCCACATTGCAGGCTTGAATTATCATTTTGGGGGATAACAGATTTTGTTATGTACGCCCTACTCTCTCAACCCCCGCCCCACCCACTTCCCCGGCTTCCTAGGGAGTGCATGCTTGCCACCTTCCCACTCCTCCAGTGGCAATTCACATTTAGCCATATCTCATTCCTAGGTGAGAAGCTGAAGCCACAGAAATAAGAGAAGGAAGACATTGCCTCCTAGAGTGTGAGAGGCGGCTGCCTTTCCTTTTACCCTTTGTAAAATTTATCTTTTCTTCCCTTTCATGTTGTTGCATGAGGGGAGTAGGCTCATTTAATCATTCTGCCAGAGAAAGCCCAAGATCTCTAAAAATGATAATCACACATGAATCTATACACTGATAAGCAGTTTCAGAGCACAGCTAAAACAGCATCTCACTGAATAAAAACTATTAGGCTTGTTTTATTAGGTTAAGATAAATATAGTCCAACCCATTCTTTTTCCACTTCATCTCTCCCTTCGGGCAAGTTCAATTAATCCATTTATTCTGCTGGCCGACTGCTGTACTACCAAATTGGAATGAGTGAGGTTTATGATTCCAAGTGCCCTTTTGATTCCATTATTACTGTCTGCCCCATTTTACCCATTTAAAAATAGTTTGGGATTCATTAATCCTGCCTCGCAAATGGATGCTTAATCCAGACAGGAATATAGAAAAGCTTCTGTATTTATAATATTGGACTTGATATTTCCCTTTCTTAAAGGCCTTTCCTATTTTTTTCGTAAATTTTAGTGCTTAACTTTAAATAGAACAATTTCTTAAAATGATATACCTATATGCATTACATATTTTTAAAAGTCATATATGTGGCTAAAGTTAGAACAGAATCTCAATATTAGATGTAATTTATAGGCACCAAAATAATTACAAATAATATTTTATGTAGATAATTCCTTTGTATATTAAAAATTGCTCTGATTTGCTTAAAGTGATACAATCTTTTGTGATTTCTTGAGAGCACTGACTTGGAAATTCTATTCTTCTCTGCTTCCCAGACTACAGAGGTAGCTTGGGCTGGGAAGGAGGGTGATGTTGCCTTCATGGCTATCTGGCAACTTAAATACAGCATCTCCCTCATTCTGAGCCTTTCTGATAGGCTACATTCACACTGGAATCTATGGGATCATGGACTAAGGAAACATAATAGCAACTAGGAAAGGATATATCAGCATAAAGGATTTGTTTCTTTATCTTAAAATACTGTCACTTCTTACCTCTTCAACCAGTTGCAGCATACGACGGGTGCTTTCCAGCGACTAAGATTAAAAAAACAAACAAACACAAGCTTTATGAGTGCAGGATCCAGAGGTCTTGGAAAGTCAGAAATACTGTATTTACTTGAGAATCACAAAGGGTCTCTATCACACATTCTTTTCAGTTGGCAAGTGAAACACAAAATGTCATTACGTTTTCAAACTCTTTCCTATCAGGCTTTTTACATGATCAGATTCCCTAAAGCAATTACATTAAAGCTTATATTCATAAAATCAAAACCATATGAAGCTGATCTTGATATCAAAGACAAAGTAATCCGGAGAAGATAATTTTGCATGCTCAGAATGCATGAAAAATTATCTCAAATACTCAGAGGATTAATTTGGCCTCCCTGGGCCAGGAATATTAAATTTTAAACACGAGCATAATTTTTCATGAATTGAGATGAATATAACATCAAGTTTCTTACAAAGCTCCTAGAAACACAATTGGAAGTTCTTATCAATACAAATTAAGTTGTTGCCTTAGGGTGAAAAAAATCAAGCATGTTTGAAATGACTAGCCTATAGGAGACAGCTATAATAATTATCTTCATCCTTAGATAAGAAAAAATGAGATGGAAAGTCTGAGCTCTGCAACAGTCCCCCAGACACGGCGTTGTCATTTTTTTCCTCAGTTCTTTTGAAACGACTAGAATCCAACAACCAGTATGATTTCTTAAAGCTTTGCTTTTAAGTGACAAACTTATTTTGAACAAGATTCTGCAGGAACCTGAAGGATGTTAACTTCCCTGGAAGACCTGTCAGCTGGCTGCTTTTTGAAACAGAATGGCTGCAAGCAGCAGTCTGCTGGTAAAGGTTTAACTACTGGCTCTCTGGGAAAAATATACGAACACATACATGTATTCAAGGTTATTATTTTACTGATGTAAAGGATGAATAGCACAACATTTATAAATAATAATAAAATATACGATACTCTCTTTATTGTAAATTCCACATAGCCAATTGATTCTCACAGAAAGCTTTTACTGATTTTTGCTGAACTCTTGTATCTATAGCTAACCATGTGATGAACCAGAGTAGTTCTGACATGAATGTTGGTTGGATATTTTCATTTATGTTAATGAGTAAGAAGAAAATGAAACAATGAAGACATGTGTTGGAAATTTCTTCATTTGTGAATGACAAAAGGGATTTCTTTGCCTTAGAGAATCATAACTTTCAAATACTGGAAGATTTCCTCTTTTTGTGTTATTCATAGTATAATGGCTGTAGACATACATATTTCTAACTTTAATCTGCATTATTAATATTTTCTCCACTTTTTAAAGTCTAGGCAATCAGCAAAACAATAAGTCAAGTCCTGATCTGCAGTATTTGCAGATTCTTGGGTTATAAATACTTTTACTCTGTCTGATTTTTAAATTTTCAAATATTTTTAGAGGTAGGAGTCTCTCTATGTTGCTCAGGCTGGTCATGAACTCTTGGCCTATGCGATCCTCCTGCCTCAGCCTCCCAAGTAGCTGCGATCACAAGTGCGAGCCACTGTACTCAGCTCTGCCTGATTTTAAGCTACAACTTCATATTACTGATCATGAAGTTGGAAAGATACATGGTGACACATTATTACACCTTATTTCTACCCTACAGATACAATGGATGGATCTCAAGATCCTGGATAATAGTAAAATGTGGCAAAATAATTAGGAAGTGATGAGGTTTGAGTGTTTATTACTTTTGATTTTAATATAATCTATCTAATTGTCAGTTTATATGATTCAATTTTAATAATGGCTGCATTTAGCAACCAGCTTGCAAAGTTCCTGAAAATGTTAACAATCTGTTCTTAGAACTGAACCTTCTCCAGCATAGCACTGAATGTAAGGCACCCAAAGACATTGCTTTCTTTTCTTAGAGAACCTTGACTTCTCAAGATTTCTAGAAATTGAGAGTTACGACCAAGGCATTAATTTGTATACAGGTTTTGTAATCAACTCATTCTGGGCTGCAGAAGGCTTAGCTGTATAGAAAATCAAAGTCATACTACTTTTTCTAAAATTGAGACATTGAAAGAAAGCCTTTCCTTACCTAAACCTGAAAAAGACAAACCACTCAGGCCTTCATCTTTTGCCTCCCTTCCTAGGTCTCCACTCCTTACCTCATCAGCCAACTGGTCAGCCCTTCGCTGCATCTCCTCCAGCTCATTGCGCATGTCTGCGTCTTCGGCCATGGTAGCGGTGGGGAGTGGCTGGGCGCCTGGGCTGGGGGGTCAGTGATGGGTTTGGCTCTGGACCTGGAAAGAAGTAGATTTGAAAATATGAGAGCTTATATATGTTCATGTAGGTGTGTGCAAAGACCAGAAAATCTAAATGGCCCATATTCAGTCCACATGACTCAGTTTTCTGATCTGAAAGCCATGCTCAGACAGGGGTCAAGAGAATTGTGCTATTTCTCCGAAAGGTGCCACAAATACATACTTGCCAATTCTACCACGGAGGTAGACACCTATCTACCTATGAAATATTTCTAAAGAGACAAACTACCCAAGGGTTGGGAATGATGAGGTTGGAGGGGTGTGGTTTGGGGTTAGTGCACTTTTATCGTCACATTTATTTATTTATTTAAATAGCTCTATTAAGGTATAACGGATATACAGGACACCCCACATATGTGAAGTGGACAACTTGAGAAGTTTTGACATATGTATACGCCCAGAAAACCATGACTGCAATCAAAACAATGAACTTAGCCATTATTCCCCCAAATTTCCTACCCACCCAGTGGTCCCTGCCCTATCCCACATGTCTATGCCCAGAAAACTGCTGATCTACTTTCTTTTCTTTCTTTTTCTTTTCTTTTTTTTTCTTTTTGTTTGTTTGTTTGTTTTGTTTTGTTTTTGAGACGGAGTCTCGCTCTGTCACCCAGGCTGGAGTGCAGTGTCGCGATCTCGGCTCACTGCAAGCTCCGCCTCCCGGGTTCACGTCATTCTCCTGCCTCAGCCTCCCGAGTAGCGGGGTCTACAGGCGCCCGCCACCATGCCCGGCTAATTCTTTGTATTTTTAGTAGAGACTGGGGTTTCACGTGTTAGTCAATATGGTCTCGATCTCCTGACTTCGAGATCCACCCGCCTTGGCCTCCCAAAGTGCTGGGATTACAGGCGTGAGCCATCACGCCCAGCCTGATCTACTTTCTGTCACTATACATTAGTTTGCATTTCCTACAATTTTATATAAATAAAAATCACTTAGTAGGTACTGCTTTTTGTCTGCCTTCTTTCACTTAGCGTAATTATTTTGAGATTTATCTATTTGGAAGCATGTATTAATAGTTCATTCCATTTTTGTTGTTGAACAGTATTCCATTGTATTTAGAAGCATGTGGAAGCCAAAGGCAGAAAATCTTTCCTCTATTTCAGTTGTCATCAGAGGTTGCCAAAAGGGCTTGTGTGAGGGTGAGCTGCTATCACTCCAAAGAGGATGGGTCCTTGGCCCTGAAAGGTGACCAGTCCATTTCTTGGCTACTCTCTTGAAATCCCACATGGTACAAATGACGGGTACCAGGACTGAGTCCATTCCAGAGAGAGCCCTCCTTCCTCCTTCCTTCTCCAATATTTATTGAGCACCTGTAATATGCCAGGCAGTGTTAGGTACTAGAGATACAGTGATGGACAAGATAGCCAAATTCCCTGCCTTTACAGAATTCAGTCTAATTGGGAAGATGCAAGCAAAAGAGGGAATTAGATGATTCAGGGTGATTATAATTACATTAGGGGTCATGTCTGGTGTCATGGGTGCCCATGGGTTTGCAACAGGCCTCTCTGAGGAAGTCATGTCCCCAGGCCATTGAAGGGAATGGGGTAAAGGGCCTGGTGGGGTAGGTATTTGACAGGGTGAAAAACTCTCTGTGAGTAGCACATTTGAAGAAGGCATGGGCTCTTGTCTTGCAGCTGAGATGGTCAACTGTGCGCTTTATCCTCACTGTTGCATGGTAGAGCGTGATCTCTGGGAAATGGCTGTGCAGCCAGGAATTACATTTCTAGTTCCCATTGCAAGAAGTGGTGTTTTGTGGCTAGAGACAGTCCATGAGTGGTAGTAGAACAATGTGTGTTCCTGTCAGTCTAAGGCAGTTCAGAAGCAGGTATTCTCCTCCCTCTCTTTCTCCTTCTGCCAGAAAAACAGAGTCTTAAAGGATGGCTAAGCCATGAGACCATGAGACAGAAAGAACTTGGGTCCTCCATATCCCTGCATGGAGGAAAGTGACTCCTGGCCTGTAATACCTGAACTCTCGTGTGAGCAAACAATATTTCTATTATGCTATGGAAAATGTGAGGGTTGTTTTGTTATAGCAGCCTGTGTTACACTAACTAGTAAATGTCTGACGAAACTTAAAATGGAACAGAAACATTGCATATGAGCATGATTTCCTAACCAAAAAATGTATTTGTGTTTGTCCTTCTATTGAAAACTGAAGCTGGGAAAGGAAATTAGATTTAGGGCCTTGGGACACTACCATGTTTATTATTAATATTATTTGCATGAGAATGACAATCACTTTTTGGAAAAACAAAAATGAAAATTCTGTATGAAAAAAATTCAGGAACATACTCAATGGGAGGCAAGGGAACAAAAGTTCCCAGAGGCAGGTCCTGGATCTGATCCTGGGGGAGCAGGCTCTGCCATCTCGCCTCCCGGGTGCACGATTCTACTGCTTTCTCAACAAAGATGGAATTTTCTAGGCTTTTAATTTAGTACATATTAATATCACTTTCCAAATTTATTGCTCTTGTGAAAAAAAAAATCATACTATTTAGGGCTCTTAGATAGGAGGAATCCTAAAGTGAAACTTCTTTGGAGATAACAGGTTTCACAGGTCTCTACCCAGTGACTGCTGGGCAAAGCATCAAATATGAAATCAGTAAAAAAAGAAATAACAAAGCTTCAGGGTTGCCTTATTCTACCACTGGCATTAAACAAATAATGGAGTAAGTTTATGTGAGGTTAGTTTTATGGGCAGTCATTTAATGACTGACAGAACATCTTACTATGAGCCTGCTAATTTTCAAATGCGTGTTCTGGCCACTAGAACATGTGCTCGTGAGATGATGTAGAGATGTGAACACTGTGTTTTACTTAAATACACGAGACTTTATTTCCATGTCTCCATTTTAGAAATTAGGATCTAGAAAACAGACACTGGAAGGAATTTACACCAAGTCACTCCTGAATCTTAAGATGCACAGAAATGAAACTCCACTATTCCCAAGTGACGGGGGATCTATCCTCCAGAGTAAAGCAGTGGACCCGTGGGGAAGTTGAGTAGACTGTGGACCATAATTTAGTGGAGTGGGTGGATAAAGGCATTGGTGTCAGACAGATCTAGCTGGATTGTTGGCCCTGGTGTTCAGAAGCTGGGTGAGTCTGGGTAAGTTCATCGCCATCTCTAAGCTTTAGTTTTCTCAACAGGACAAACAATACCAATCTCATGGGGTTGTTGAGGGGAATAAATGACAGAAAACCTTGTTTGTAAAAAAGGATGTGGAGTTTAATATTCAGAAAGCCTCGCCCATTCAGGACAGCCCCACACACACCCTAGGCGAAGAGTGGAACAAACCCGGTATTTGTTAATCAGCTTGCCTCTACTAACGGCTGGGCACGAGGCATGTTGCTGTGGTGCTGAGCACCCATGGAAGCTTGAAACCAGGGAAACCAGCAGAGTGCCTGAGCCTCCAGTCTCCAAGCAGCACCTCTCACAGGAGTACCACGAGGAGACAAACAA
Organism: Macaca nemestrina; assembly: GCF_043159975.1. Taxonomy (NCBI): domain Eukaryota; kingdom Metazoa; phylum Chordata; class Mammalia; order Primates; family Cercopithecidae; genus Macaca; species Macaca nemestrina. The sequence continues at coordinate 43,897,981 of NC_092139.1, read as the reverse complement.
GAGTGCCTTCTGGCCCCGTGTTCCATCTTTACATTTTGCTGCTGGGTTCCTGGTGGGGGAAATGTCTATCTTCAGCCAAAGCAAGCCATTGACTTTTCCTTTTAACAGGCCAGTTTATTAGAAGGCAGGGGTCCACATGCTTTCAGACCTGTAGTGCTATTGCTCTGTCCCAACTCCTTCAGGTCTATTTGCTGATGAATGTTTCTGTGCATGCTCTCTCTCTTCTCTCTTTCTCTCTCTCCCTCCCTCTCTCTCGCTCTCTCTCGCTCTCTGTCTGTCACACACATACTCAAGTTTCCTGTGTTTCCTTGGCAATCTCCTCTCAAAGTTATTATTCTCAGCATGTGAAGAACAGCTGTAGGGCGCCCTGGCTCCAAGCTGACAGCAGCCTATCTAGGTCTGGCTGATGGGCAGCTGGTGCCATGGCGGAGAAGCCATGTGGCAGATACCCTTGGTTTCATCACTTTCATGGTTCCCCCAGGAGCTCCCACACCTTTGTCCTGCTCTAAAACCCGGAGATAATGTCTGCGATTTGGGAGGAGGGCTGATGAATCCAATGGATCTCAAACACACAGAATTTCAAAGCTGAAAAAGCAATTCCCCCTCTTCTAATAAGAACGGCTGGAGAGTGGGCGTTGAGTGCACCTCCAGATCTTCTGTTGGGATGTTTATTGCTAGTGTTTAATAAATTGTTCCTATAAACCCCAAACTCATGCATGTTAGCATTCTAAAAGACAGCAGCTGAAGAGGCATAAGGATGTTTATTAATAGCAATTTCAGTAGCTGAAAGGATGTCAGTAGTGAAGTGGCATTTATGATCAAGGCAGCCTGTAATACGTCCCTCATATTAGCACATTAAACTGCCATCTTGTGTGTTGCAGAGCAGGTAGAAAGAGGAAACTAGGAAGCAGAGGAAAATAAGAAGAAAAGCCACTCAAAACTATTCCCTGAGGCTCTGATGTAAGACAACCTCCCAGTCTATTAACAGCCTAACAGTATCTAATTAATTATCTCAAATCACCAGTGCTTATTAGCAAAGGGTCTGGCCCCTAGTAAGGGTTCAATTCGTGTTAACTGACATGGATGAACTATTCTGACACCCCCAGGTAGCATTCAGTGTTCCCAAATCAGCACTTTTCAAGGTGTGGTCCAGGATAGAGCTTCTGAAACCTCCCCCAGAGTCAGAATAAGCAGAAATCTTGTTAAAATGGATTGCTGGGCCCCACCCTCAGGGATTCTAATTCAGTTGGTCTGAAATGGGGTCACTGATTCTGCATTTCTTTCTTTCTTTCTTTTTTTTTGAAACAGAGTTTTGCTTTGTCACCTTGGCTGGAGTGCAGTGGCGCGATCTCAGCTCACTGCAACCTCTGCCTGCCGTGTTCAAGCGTTTCTGCTGCCTCAGACTCCCAAGTAGCTGGGGTTACAGGTGCATGCCACCACGCCCAGCTAATATTTTGTATTTTTAGTAGAGATGGGATTTCACCATGTTGGCCAGGCTGGTCTCAAATTCCCGACCTCGGGTGATCTGCCTACCTCGGCCTCCCAAAGTGCTGGGATTACAGGCGTGAGCCACTGCGCCCGGCTGGAGTCCTATAGTTATATAGAGTGGGAAACAAGGGGCAGGCTACATTAACCAGGGACTTTGGAGAAGTTAGGGCCCACAGGCCAAATCTAGCTATTTTTGTATTGGCCTTGAGCTGAGGATGGTTTTTACATTTTTAAAATGATTTAAAAGACTCAGAGAAGAAATTTTGTGACATGTGAAAATTACATGAAATTCAAATTTTAGGGTCCATAAATAAAGTTTTACTGGAGCACACACACATCCACTTGTTTATCTGTTGTCAATGGCTCCTTTCACGCTACAACAACAGAGTTGAGTGGAAAGACCATATGCCCCGAAAAGCTGAAAACAGTTACTACCCGGCTTTATGCAGAAACTATTTGCAGATTCTTAGCCTAAAAAGAATTAAGCAAAAAGTCTGAAACTTTTCAAAATTAATCTTAATATCCTCAGAGCATTATATATTTCCCGTAGACACACATGGTATATTTTTTCTGTTCCTATGTGTCGGTAAAATCCCCTTTTCATGGAGCTTCTAAGGTGGGTTTAGTGTTTTCTGGAACATATTTTATTTTTAATTTTTTAATTTTTTATTTTTATGATGGAGTCTTGCTCTGTCGCCCAGGTGGGAGTGCGGTGGCACAATCTTGGCTCACTGCACCCTCTACCTCCAGGGTTCAAGTGCAACCTCAGCCTCCCAAGTAACTGGGAGTACAGGCATGCACACCACGCCTGGCTGATTTTGTATTTTTAGTAGAGACAGGGTTTCACCGTGTTGGCCAGGCTGGTCTCGAACTCCTGATCTCAAGTGATCCACCCGCCTCGACCTCCCAAAGTGCTGAGATTATAGGCGTGAGCCACTGCGCCGGACTTCTGGACCATATTTTAAAACAATGCATGAAGTAAAACACAAGATATAGAAACAAATTTGCCTTTGATCGACTATTCCTACAGGGTTTTAGGATTGCAAATCAGATTTAATCTATACGATTGATTGCAATGTTATAGGGTGCCCTTGCGGCCCTCAAAACAATTTCTAACTTCTGCAACCAGCTGCGGACAAATGTTCCCAGTCCCAGTAGCAGTGGTGGGAGACAGAAACATCTGAGACAGATGTTTAACATCAGAAACGGAAACATCTGAGGGTCTGTCACTGTCAAGATACTTGCTTCAAGGTGGGCAGGCTGCAGTTATTCTTTAGTGTCAAGGGTAATTTGAAAAGCTCTTTATTCTTTAATGCTACACATAAGTCTATCTGAAACCTTCATGACATGGGGGGCAAATGGACTCCACAGAAAACTGTTCTTCCCTGACAAGGGGCTTACTTAGTTAGGTGCCTTAGGGTAAAAATGCTTTCCTGCTGAAGACTCTGAACTGAAATATGAGTTTAGTGCCCAGGAGGAGAGGTGAGTGTGGATAGGGCAGTGTGTGCTTTTTGATACACAAGGTGAATAGAGACATGGCTATTATGCTGGGGACATGGGTCATTAGTCCAAGTGCCAAAGGACAGGAATGTCTCAGGAAAGGTGTAAGGAAAGTGTACCCTGAGCTAATATCTATTTCTTTCAGTTCCTCTTTTAATAAATAAACCAAACTAACAAATATGTATAAATCAACACCCATCAGCTGAATTATCACAGAGAGCCGAAAACTACATCTTGATGTCTCACCACACTGTTCATCATCTGTAGGAAGCTTCTGCAGGATACATCCTTCTCTTCCTGCAGACCCTGCCTATTTTCTGGTGGAGTTACACCTTTAAATTCAACAAAAGTTTATGAAAACTCACTATATTCAACAAAGCCTAAAGAAGAACAAAAGGATTTTATAAACCAAGCGGGACAACTCTCCTTATCTATTAATAATAATCATATTAACTAACACTTATGGAGGGCTTACTCTTTGTTGGGTATTATTTTAAGTGTTTTTCATATAATATATACATTTACACAAACTTTCAGTGACACACGGTGTGCATACTATTACTATCCCCACTTTGAGATTATGAAGCAGGCTTAGTGGTAACTATTAAGATTAGGCTAAATGTTAGATCAAGAGTTTGGGTCATTTAAAAAATATATTTTCAAGCATATTTATTCTCAAAGCAAAGTGTGCGGATATTTCATGTTTTAATTAAAATCTGGAGACTACTGGCCGGGCACGGTAGCTCACGCCTGTAATCCCAGCACTTTGGAAGGCTGAGGTGGGCGGATCACACGGTCAAGAGATAGAGACCATCCTGGCCAACATGGTGAAACCCCGTTTCTACTAAAAATACAAAAATTAGCTGGGTGTGGTGGCGTGCACCTGTAGTCCCAGCTACTCAGGAGGCTGAGGCAGGAGAATCACTCGAAGATGGGAGGCGGAGTTTGCAGTGAGCCGAGATCGCGCCACTGCACTCCAGCCTGGTGACAGAAGGAGACTCTGTCTCAAAAAAAACAAAAAAACAAACAAAAAACCTGGAGACTATTTTTAGCTTCATTTACATATTGGAAAACAACATAGAGTGATTTGACAGGTACACCTCAGTAAATTCCAGTTCTCACTATTGTTTATCATCTCTACCTGTATTTTAAATCACTGGTTCTTTCACACGCCCTACTCCCACCTTTATTCTTATTTATTTTTTCTTCCTAAGATGTGTTATTGTGTTGTTCCTTTTATGTCTTCTTGAATTGACAAATGACTCATTTACTTGGCATTTTTTTTGTTTTGGGTGTAGTATACTTACTGCTATAAATTGTCCTTTATGTGTGACTGTGGCTGTATCTTACAGGTTTTGGCATATAGTATGTTCTTTGTTATTTATTTCTATATAGTTTTAAATTTCAGTTTTAATTTCCTCTCTAATGCAAGAGTTATTTGAAAATGTGATGTTAAGATTGAAATATTAGAGGGTTTTTTTGTAATTTCTTTTTTTTTTTTTTTTTTTTGAGACAGAGTCTTGCTCTGTCGCCCAGGCTGGGGTGCAGTGGCCGGATCTCAGCTCACTGCAAGCTCCGCCTCCCGGGTTTAGACCATTCTCCTGCCTCAGCCTCCCGAGTAGCTGGGACTACAGGCGCCCGCCACCTCGCCCGGCTAGTTTTTTGTATTTTTTAGTAGAGACGGGGTTTCACCGTGTTAGCCAGGATGGTCTCGATCTCCTGACCTCGTGATCCGCCCGTCTCGGCCTCCCAAAGTGCTGGGATTACAGGCTTGAGCCACCGCGCCAGGCCTTTTTGTAATTTCAAATTTTATTTTCAGTATGTTGAAAGTGGTCTATATGATTTTTACTTTTGGGAATTTATTGAGATTTCCTTTGTACCCTAACACATGGCCAGTGGCTATGAATGTTTAATTTGTGTCTGAAAAGAAAGTCCATTCTGTCTTTGACTCTTAACTACCCATCTATTGACATCAAATCAAGCAGAAAAAGAAGGTTTATGTTTTCAAGCTCTTTAAATTCCCTAAGTCAATTTGACCTATTGATTTTTGAAAGGGGTGTGTTCAGGTCTTCAACAGTGAGTTACCTCCATCAATTTCTTCTGTTTCAGTCCATTTTTACTCTTTACATTTGGCAGCTGTGTTGTCATCTGTTTATATGTCCATGGTTGCTACCTTTTCATAGTGCATTATTGCTTTTGTCAGTATTGAAGATAAGTATTGCTACCATAACTCTGTTCTACTATGTTATTCATGTGGCATAACCTTGATCAAACTCAATCCAATCAAATATTCATTTCTCTTAGCCTTATGTCTCTCATCTTCATCAAACAAACCAAAACAACAGCAACAACATCAAACTAGTGCATCGAAGCATCTAAGTCATGGGTTAATGTGCTCTCATTTGGTTCACGGGAGTCACCCTTTTTTCTCCGGGTTTCTATTCTTGCCCTCCAGAAAGAGCCAGTACTTGGGTTTGCTTGGAGCCTAATAATATCTTTCCCTGGCTGTAGTGGCATGGGAATATGAACAAAAATGGGTTTAGTGCTATTATTTTCACTGGATGAAATTTCTTAAAGAGAATGCAACTGTAAGATGGAAAGTACTTATTCTAAGGGAATAGTTAAGCACAGTGACTGCTGCTGAGACAACTCCCTAAGGCCCCTTATTGAAGGGGTGAGTGAAACTGGTGGAGAGGTGATTCCTTCCATTTTCTGAATCATCAGAATTTGCCCCAGGTTTGAAGCAGCCTTTCCCTGTTAGGCAAAATCAGCTGCATCTATTCTAACATTCTATGCCACATAACTGTTAGTTGTCAAAACACTCTTCATAATAATAGTTATTTATCAAGAACTTGCAATGTGATAGGAATCAAACTAAGAACTTTATATAAAACTAGGGGGATTATATAGAAATCCCCAAACCTTTGGTACTCTAAATGTGTTCCCCAGACCAGCATCAGCCTCACCTGGGAGCTTATTAGAAGTTCCACCCCAGACTTATTGGATTGGATCACTTACTGAACAACATATCAAGCACTAAGTTTGAGAAGTGCTGCCCCAAATCACATTTTCTCCATATTAGGCTGGTAGGTGTGAGAGGTGGAGTTCCCACCTTGGGGGTGACTCTGTGCCTGTGCTCCACTCTTCACCACGCAATGTTATTTTAACCTTGCCAATTTGCATGTCCTACAGACTTCCAACATCATTTACTTCCCAAGCTGACTGAAAGCTCCATGGGACCATTGGTTCTGAGTCTCCTAATGGTGCCCTGCACTGGAGGGTGGACGAAATGACCGACTTCCATGAGATAAAGTCTTGTATTCAGAAAACAAAGAGAAGATAGTTATTAGAAAAAGCACACTGACGACGTTTTGTCTCTCCCAAATAACAGGGTTTGTGAAGGCTTGTTGTATAAGACAGGGGAAAAAGAAACTGAGGATTTTGTGTACTGGAGACTCTGTAGATGGTACTGATAAATTATTCTTTTTCCTTTGCAAATAATTAAAGCTCATGTCTTAAGGCAAATTAAGGATCAGAGCAAAAAGAACTTTCAGCAGATAACATGTTGTAAGTTTCTGTTTACATTTCTATCACTAAGAATGGATACTTCCTAAATCTGCCGTGTTCATAGATGTAAATTTTCTAAAGTATGGAATGGACTTGGCGCCTTGTTACTGTTTTTGAATATTCCTGTGCATGAAATTCAATCTCCTCTTTTCATAGCAGGAAATACTGGTTTTAAACTATTTCTTAGTTAAATCAAAAGATTGTATTTCAAATATGATGAACACACGTCTTGTGAATGAATTGATATACCATCTTGCATCTATTTTACACCCATTTTCTGGATAACAGATGAGTTGCAATGGCTCACAACAGGGCCTCTTAGAAGCATGGTCCGAGATCTCCTTGCATCAAAACCTTTTTTAGTTGCTTGCTAAAATGCAGATTCCCAGTTTTACCTGTGGAAAGCAATCTGTGGAGGTCGGGCTAGTATCTGCATTTTCAACAACAACCACAGGTCCTTCTTATGCCCCCCAGAATGGAAGGATCCATGTGTAGCATGACTTAGGGATGAAGGTCTTTGCAACGATCCAGTGGAAAACTCTGGTAACCTCATGATAAACCATCCAAAGACACAAGAACACGGTTCCCCAGCATTGAGAAGGCCATCTTGATCTGAGGTGGGGGTCCCCTTTCCTTCCCACCATGTTCTTTTCAATATTTGATGCTATAGTATGTGTTAAACACCATTAATATGCTTCTTATAGGAGAATTTGGCTGAAGAACAATCTCAAGTCACAAGTACTTTAACCAGCCCACAGAATTGTCACCCGCTCCCACAGTGTCTCTGGGGAGAGGCACTAGCATTAAAGCCCAATTCCTTTCAAGCTTGGTTAATCTATTTCCCAGAACATTCCACCCCACACCATTCCTAAACGGGATTCTATATCTGTATGTCTGGATATAAATAGATGCAGTCTTGATCTGGTTTCTTCTGAGAAGGGAAGTCTGGCTTCCCTGATATGCCCCTTCCCTGGGCTAGTCCAGGATTAATGACAGCATCGTGAAAAGTGGCCTCTGCTTGGGTTTTGTATTTTAGGGTGCTGGGTCTGGGGAGGCCTGGCATTTAAATGCAGCCAGCATTGGCATTTCTTAATTGTAACAGGGCATCCAGCCACAACCAACACTGATTATGCCTAAATCTCTCTTTTTCGAAAATGCCAATGTTTCTTTTGTCTGTTTTGCAAATGTGGCTAAATGGGTATTTAGCCCTGTGGTTTGTATTATGCAACAGTTCCTGATTGTTTACTTAGGAGCCAAAGCACAGCGGCCTCACTGACCAGGAGAGAGAGAAGAGGGGCCCCAGTCTTGTCTCATTGATTCTGTTCATAGTTAAACAAACCACAGTAACTGGTTCATTCATTTAACCAGTATTTACCGAGTGCTACTGTTAGTGCAGCCGCATCCAGCCCAAAGCTGGAGTGGGAGAACCGCCCCGAAGGGATGGTTCTAGGAGCTCTCGCAAGAAACCTTTGCATTTGGGTCTCTTCCTTCCCCTTCCTAGGACAGAACTGATGAAAATGTTTGTATTCCGAGGTACACAGCTTGGTTCTTGGGAGATGAGTAATCTTCTGTGGGGCTAACACTTGGCCACAATAAAAGAAAGCCTTGCTATACCCTAAACAAAATGATTCCTCTCAGGAGTGCGTGAACAGACAGAATCTAAGACCAAACAGAAAGACCCCACTACCACCATTCTCATGAAAACCAAACTATTTCTGTGCTGCTATGATCACACCAACACCTGGAAGGAAGCTGGTGTGTATTGAGGCTTAGTAACAGTTTTGCCTTCAGCAGTTGATGTTATTGGGGACCTACTCAGTTCCCTTAGGGGTTCTTTGTGGTCATCTCTGTGTTTCTGTGCCTGTGATCCTCTTTGTAAGAGCACCCCAGGGTTGCTTTGCCTGATCCACTGAGAGTGGCAGCAAGTACCTGAGAGCTTTTGACCCACTACTCCCCCCACACCCCACCCCCAGGGCAGGCCCCTAGCTAATAACTGACTGGCACGGGAGTACAAAAAACTAGCTACTGTACTGCTTCTGTGCCTTCAGGTGAGACAAATCACAAGGTGTAATGTACACTCCATAGATTCTCTCAGGATCATGCCAAAGCTGGGACCCTGCCGGCAAGGGCTCCGTGGCTTGGCTTCCTTCTGTCCTCACTGTCCTTCTCCAAACTCCCTTGCTGGTTTCTCCTGCCAGCACTGCCTTAATAAATCACTACCACATAAATCCCTGTCTAAGGATCTGCTTCTGCAGAATCCAACCGAAGACAACTTCCACTTGTTTATGAGCTATTTTTTTTAATCACATATGGATAACTGGATGCCACGTACTTAGAAGAATCAACAAACCACTGAATCAGGAAAAGAGGGGAAAAGAACAGCAATTCTCTGTATTCTCAGCCTGACTGAACTTACTTGGATTTCAAGACTCCACATTCAAAATATCACAGAATGGCTAGAACTTGAGGGTTACTGGGTGTCATTTGTCATAGGAGGAAGGGAAGCTCAGAAAGGTGGAGTAATTTGAAACTACAGAGTCATGCAGAGCCTGAATCTTTAAGTCCCAATCTAGGGCTCACCTTAAGGTATCCTTGAAATGGCAAACATCAAAATAGTGGAGAGGAAGGGACTTGTCGCTGCTAGTTGAGAATGTTTTTAGAATATATAAAAATAACAGGACTAAGGCCAACGTAGCCTTTTTCCTACTGTTAATTTCAGACAATTGCTATTTTTATATTTCATGATATCATCCTTCCACAGCAAAACTAAAACTCTACTTTTTTCTGACTTAGATCTTCTCTGGTGGGTGCTAGTCTTGGTATAGAATGCTTTCTCTCCTGAATTAAAAGCAGGCATATGAGCTGTATGGTATTTATCAAAGAATCAGTGGTGTTTGTGTTGCTAAGCTCATTGGGTTTTGGCACTTTGTGTTCTTTTTTACTGCCTTCTGGAGAAAATATGAACAGTTTGGCAGGTAAATAATGCTGATCGACATAATTTCTGTTTTCCTAGAAAAAGTACTTATGGTGAAGACAACTCTGGCCAGGGCCCCCATATCCTGAACTCTTTATCTTTGTGAATAGTTTTTCCAAAACCCTGGGCTTCTTATGTTTTCTTCACAATTTAGGCATAAATGCATACTACATGGTTAATTCACTAAGTCTTTTTAAAATAATTGATTTTAATGCACCTTTCAAACTTAGCCTCATTCTAAGTAATAATATCTATAAAATCAGAAATGTTATGGCTAATTATGCTTGTTTAATATACATTAAAGTAGATACACAATTACTAAAATGTATAATGCAAACTTCATCTCTCATCCTCCTAAGCTAATTTCACCAGCCACTGAAGGTATATGTGCTATACTGGGGAATTCATTGCTATCGATAAGGGGATGGATCACACACCCACATTCTTGCCTATGTTTCTATATGTCTGACCCATGCAGAGGGTGCAAACATAGGCAAGGGAAGCTTGGCAAAGAGAGGCTCTGAATTTGAGCAAGGTCTAGGGTATGGTGACTCAGGGAATACAAGTGGAACATTTAGGGTGTGTGTAAGTACCTTTATCCTGGGGTCTGGAAGTCCACAGAACAAGTGATTTCCTGAATCACATGTTCATACTCATTCATTTGTAGTTACCTTAAAGCTGAGAGGAGAATAGTGTGGTCAAGGGCTTTGAAATCCCATTATACTAAAAATGATTGAGGGTATGAGGGTATTTATCTTGGAAAAAAGAAGACAGAGCATGACTCAGTAGCTACTGCAAGGAATAGATACTAGACTTGTTCAATGTTAGCCATTAAACTGTGATTTAACTTAAAATTCATTGACATGAATGTGTATTAGTTGTAATCTGTACCCAAGAGGTGGTTAGTTAACACTGATGGTACCCTAAGCAGGGATACAGACTTCTAAGATAGGCAGTTAGCATCTGAAAGAGTTATATCAGGGGCTCACATTCCTGAGATAGCTACTATTAGTGCTTCAACTCCCTTTGCCTGTGATCTACAGAAAGGTTTACTAATTAACATAATGACTGTTAGGAATAATTTGTTATTGGTGGAATGAGTGTTCAAAATATAAAAATTGGCTAAAAATACTGTAAATGTACTAACATCCCACATAATATAAGCCAGGTGTGTGTGTGTGTGTGTGTGCGCGCGCGTGCGTGTGTAGTGTGTCTGAGTATGCCACTAACCTAAGGCTTACATTTGCTCCTTGATTCTGTCATGGTTAGGGGAGTTTCTTGACCGGTTCTCACCAGTAGGGCTTGTTAAAACTCCGATTGCTGATGTAGTAAGTGATTCTGGGGTAAGGCCTAGCAATTTGCATTTCTAAGATTCTCATTTTCTGATGCTGCTGCTGGTGGTGGTTCATGGAATGTACTTTAAGAACCACTTTGTTTGTTTGTTTATTTTAATCTGATCTGACTGCAAGGTCACCTGAATCCTGCCACAAGAACATTATGCAAGGTGCTGACTGGAATGCCCAAGTGAACAGAAAATGGGTACTTCATTGTGTTGATAGAACAAGTTTTCCAACTAGTATTGTGTCTGCTTGCTAAGAAATATTTCAGTGAGGGAAGAATCCATTCTGAGGCTTTTTTCCTTAAATATAATATCTAGTTTCAATGTCATGAGGAAGGAGACCTACGAACTTCACCTAGTTTAACTACGTCTACTAAAATAATTACAGAGAATTGCCAAATTGGCAGAGGAAAATTTGCAACAGACTCTAAGGAATAAAACCGTCAGCACTGGGAGGAAATGACAGAATAACTTTCTAAGAGATCTGTTCAAAGTCTGGGTTAGGCTGACCAACCAGCTGATAGCCTTTGATGGACATGATTCATTTATAAGATGGGACACTGGATCAGGTGATGTGCAAATTATCTTCCAAACCTGAGGTCTCTGGCTCTATGAAGAAAGCCAAGGTGTATGTATAGTGTTGATGACACAAACCCAGGTCCCTTCATAAGAATGGGTTCTGGCTGGGCACAGTGGCTCATGCCTATAATCCTAGCATTTTGGGAGGTGAAGGCAGAAGGATTGCTTGAGGCCTGGGCAACATGGCAAGACCTATCTCTACAAAAAACTTAGAAGTTAGCCGGCATGGCGGTGTGCACCTGCAGTCCCAGACACTTGGGGGGCTTGAGCCCAGGAGTTAGAGGCGGCAGTGAGCTATGATCATATCATAGCACACCAGCCTGGGCAAGAGAATGAGACTCTGTCTCAAAAAAAAAAAACCAAAAAAGTCCTGATTAGCTGGTCCTTTAAAATGGTTCCTCAGAATCTAATTTCACCCACAAGACTGTCATAGAGATTAGAACGCTGATGGACCTAATTCTTTCTATCCTCCCATCCTTTTTGGAAAAGGTTTACCATGCTGGAAGAAACACCATCTGCTCCTCAGTGTCACAGGATCCACTGTGGAAACAAGAAAGACATTTCCTAAGCCAGCAAACTCCCAGGAAGGAGCTGACTCACTTGCAAATTCTGCTTCCATGGAGGTGACGGAAACAAAAATGCCAACCTAATTGATATTCCTCAGATTAATCTGATAATCTCATATCAAAAAATATGGGCATTCACCCTGGACTTCATCATTATTATCACCTCTGCATATATATATATATATATATATATATATATATATATATATATATATTCTGCCATGCTCTGCCATTTATATCTGTATATCTATATCTTTCTGTACACATAGCCTTAGATAACAGTTCTGGTATGTCCCTCCTTGAAGAAACCAGGACATATTAACACAATCCCACTCTGAAAAGTCATTTTCTACTATATATCAACCTACTAAGCAGTTAAACTCCCTGGAAAAGTATTTGCTCTAGAAGTGAATTCACTGCAGGGTTTCTTTAAATAGCAAAACTACTAGCTTATATTCTAGAATTTTATAGATCATTAAGTACTTGACACAGAGAGGGGTAACAAAAAATAGAAAAATGTCCCTGGCCGAAGTGTCAGGAGTCCCAGCTGATGGCAGAAGAGTTCCACGTGATGATAAAGTGTCTCTGAAGTGATTGTGGAAGTCAATGATGGCAGAAGACTGATTGGTAACATTGGATTTACCCAAATATCTAATTACTTAAGATAAGTAACTACTGTGACTGTAACTACCCTAGTGTGTAAATTTGACTTCTCCAGTTACTCAGTTTGGCATTCCCTGTCATTATCATGGAGTGGATTTAAAAGGCACTTGGATTAGACCTTGTGAGCAAAGGGCCTGGAGATTTTTGTAAGCCACACAGAGCGCATGTTCCGAGAACATTGGGGGAAGGAAGCATTTTGTGGTCAAATGCTAAGATGTTGTTGCTGGATCAGTCTCCACTCAGGATGAGTTTTCTAGGTTCACTTCTATCACTAAATCCGTGTTTGATCATGGATAGTTTTCAAGGTACCCTTTCAAAAAGTTAAAAACATGAGTCTCATAATAATATAGAAGGAGTATGTGATGAAGATTTATTAACTCATTAATGAGAGAGTCAAAAAGATGGTAAAGCTGGTTCAAAGAGAATTCATACATAATACTGGAATAAGATTACTAAGTGAAATACAAAGCTGGTTAATATCTTACAGAGCAATAAAAGCGTCACCTTTGCAGTTGTTTTTTCTACCACACAGGAATCATTTAAATTTCCATGACACAAGAATTTCTAAATTAACAAACATGTAACTTCACAGAGTCTGGACCCTGATCAAAAGTTAATAGTAAGTCAAAGAAAGAGAATGGGATAATCCTTGAGTGGGTCCATTAGATGACCAGTATGTCAAATGAAAGATGTGCATCCATCATTTTGCTTTATTTCCAAGTTATGGATAATTTTTCTTAATAATACAAATAGGTAAGGTTTTCCTTGGGCACTATGCTACGAAATTTGGTGGCAGCTAGCAGGTGAACTTTTTTTTTTTTTTTTTTTTGAGACAGAGTCTCACTCTGTTGCCCAGGTTGGAGTACAGTGGCATGATCGTGGCTCACTGCAACCTCTGCCTCCTGGGTTTATGCAATTCTCCTGCCTCAGCCTCCTGAGTAGCTGGGACTACAAGTGCATGCCACCATGCTGGCTAATTTGTTTTGTTTTGTTTTGTTTTTGAGATGGAGTTTCGCTCTTGTTGCCCAGGCTGGAATGCAATGGCGCAATCTCGGCTCACCACAACATCTGCCTCCTGGGTTCAAGCGATTCTCCTGCCTCAGCCTCTTGAGTAGCTGGAATTATAGATATGCACCACTACGCCAGGCTAATTTTGTATTTTTAGTAGAGACGGGGTTTCTCCATGTTGGTTGGGCTGGTCTCAAACTCCCGACCTCAGGTGACCCGCCCGCCTCAGCCTCCCAAAGTGCTGGGATTACAGGCATGAGCCACTGCGTCTGGTTCATGTTGGCTAATCTTTGTACTTTTAGTAGAGACAGGGTTTCACCATGTTGGCCCGGATTGTCTCAAACTCCTGACCTCAAGTGATCCACCTGCCTCAACTCCCCAAAGTGTTGGAATTACAGGCATGAGCCACCGCACCTGGCCAAGTGAACATCTTTTTGCTTCGGAAGGCTAAATGAATATTTATTCTTTCTCCAAGTCTTCTCGGTGAAGAATTTTTTTTTCCTTTTTAAAATCATATGCCCATTGTTCTCAAATCTAGAGGGGCCCATTTAAATCTCCTGGGGAGCTTTAAAAAAATCTTGATGTCCGGGTGACACTCCAGACCAATTCAATCAGAATCTGAGAATGAATCCCAGGATGCAATATATTTAAAGCTCCCTAGTGACTTTAATGTGCAGCCAAGATTGGGAGCCAATGTACTATTTAGAATCAATATACATGTGTATGCAGGCATATACATATATTTATTTTTAAAGAATCAGATATACACATATTATCCTGTTTTTAATAGTTAATTACATTATGAAAATTTTCATATATTAGACATTGCTCAAATGACATTTTTAATGACTGCATGATGTTCCCTCATGTAACACATTAAGATTTATTTGGCTAATTTCCTATTACTGGATGTTTAGGGTTGTTTTGTTTCCTTTCTCCTCTTCCTTCCCCATCCTTTCCCTTCCTTTCCATTCCCTTTCTTTTTGCCATTATAAGTTAGGCTATGAACATATTTACACATGTTACAAATACACATATTACAAATCATGAACATATTTACACAAACATTGCATTTACATCTTGGATTATTGCCTTATAATAGATTCCCAGGAGTGGATTTACAGGTCAAAGAAAATAAATGTTTTAATGACAGCTGAGGTGTATCACCAAAATGCTTTCTAAAAAGACTCATCAGTGTATACTTTTAACTCATGATTTCCTCAATATTTTATCTGTAAAGTATTTGCATATTACACAATCAGTTAAAAAGTCATTTTTTCTTCTAGTTTTCTCTGTGGTCATATTTCATTCAACGTTTTAATCTAGCTAAAATTTGTTTTAGTGTACATATGGAGAGAATTAAAGCCCTAATTCTATATTTTTCCAAACAGCTCATTTTTCAACATCATTTACTGAATAGTTCATTCTTTCTCCATTAGTTTATGACTCAAAGAAGTTTAAAATAAAATATGTAGGTTAATTAACGGTACTTCATCATAGTGGATGGACTCGAAAGATGCACATGAAGAAGATTTCAACTACTAACAAACTAGCTCCAGTACATTCTTGCCTAAATCTTAGCTATTATTATTTCTTAGAGATACCTAACTCTGATTTTAACTCTTACTCATTTATAGAACACTTAGGTGTTGAAAAACAACCCAAAGCTCATCCTCTCTAAGATGGCTTTAATCTGTCTGCAAGCAGCTTGTAGCTTTGCCAGTAACAGGTCTGCCTAAATCCATCTGTTCTACTTCACATGTTCTCCCTCTGAAACATTGTTTATACTCTTGCATTATCTATGAATAAAGGTTTTATTTACATAAGGTTGATTTATTACCAATTCTGAATGTGATAGAATCGATTTTTGTAAGTTTTGTATTATGCATTTATTTCTATTTTGTTTTGTTTTGTTTTGTTTTTGTTTTTTTGAGATGGAGTCTCGCTCCATGCTGGAGTGCAGTGGGCGGCTCTCGGCTCACTGCAAGCTCGGCCTCCCAGGTTCACACCATTCTCCTGCCTCAGCCTCCCGAGTAGCTGGGATTACAGGCACCCGCCAACAGGCCCGGCTAATTTTTGTATTTTTAGTAGAGACGGGGTTTCACCGTGTTAGCCAGGATGGTCTCGATCTCCTGACCTTGTGATCCGCCCGCCTCGGCCTCCCAAAGTGCTGGGATTACAGGCGTGAGCCACCGCGCCCAGCTACTTCTATTCTTGTAATCATCATAGTCTCACTGTTCTGTGCTTAACAGCCCCATGTAAAATCAGTAAATGAAGCCCAAAGTTATCACAGCCACATTAACAAAGGGAAAGGAGGCTAGAATTTTAAATTGTGTCCAAGAAAACAGAAAAATATTCAATAAATGGGGGATGCAAATCTTCTAACCCACATGATTCCTGTGTTAAGTCACAGGAAAGGTAGATTTGCCTACTAATCGTTTTAATGAGTGGTACTTCATTAGTAACTGTAGTACTCACTTTGTACTCTTTATTAGCTTTCTTGGGCCCCAAACCCTACATTTTGCACCTCCTATTGCCAGGTAGTGTACAGACCACAGTGAATTCCCACCCCAGAACCCTGAGTTGGCAGAATAAATAAATTATATGTGTGTGTGTGTGTGACTATTCCAGAAACTTGGAGGAACTTACCCCGACCCATTCCCCCTCTCCCACCTAGTCTCTATATAGCTCAAAGAGTTATTTGCCCACTGGAAGGACACATGCAAGAAGGTGGACAACACTCAAGGGTGTCACTTGTGGTCAGGGGAGCAGGCATCGTTTGATGGCCGTTTAAACAAAGTTTGAAGTGCTTTGCCACACCAGTGGATCTATGTAGTACCATCCAGTCTTTTGGAAACTTGGTAGATTGATGGTCACAAGCATTATTCGCATCCGTGGGCCCACTTGGACCCTGGGATTTGGCAAACTCCAAAAGGCAAATTTTCAGATATTTTTCTTACCCAAAGTCTAGGCTATGGGCTGCCCTGATGGCTTGGGAAGAAGGGATCCCTGTATATCATTTCAAGTACCTTAGCCACAAATGGCTGGGCTCAGGAGTACCATTGTGTCCCATCAATCTTTTTACTTCAGATGAAGAAACAGTCTGAAGGCACAGACCCTTTTCTATCGTGGCTGAGCTGAAGAGGGAAGATAGGGAGATTTTCCCTGAGGTCAATGAGACACAGATAGGCTATATCTGTTTTGGAAGAAGTTCATGAGGCTCCAAGACTGCCCAGTGCATTAAAAAATAATTTTCCAGACTGAGGCAGGTCTGCGTCTCCAGCACTTTGCCTTGGGGGAACTGTTTTTTCCTTGGAGGATTTGAATTGCTTTTTTCTCCATTTACTGCAAGGCCTGTGTCTTCCCATCTGGTTTCTCCTCCTGCTCCCAAAGTGTTTACAAAGCAGGTAGCTCAGGATGGGGGAAACTGCTCAAAGTACTGCGTTTCTAAGAACTTCAGAGCAGGACCGTCCTCCTTTGGGATTCCATAAGCTACCTGCAGAGAGGCACTTCTCTACTGGAGGTGGGAGTGCAGGGAAAAGGAGCTCCTCCTGGGTTTGCTGCTTCTAAGATCCAACCCTGAGCTAAGAGTCTATGTTCAGGGAATTTGTTGAGAGAATGCTCCGAGGTGGGAAAGATCAGGAAGGGAGTGGAGGAGATAGGTCAAGAAAGGGGAAGAAGTCAAGCAAGGGGGGTGTGCCAGCATCAGCATCATCCTCCATGGAGCTCTGGAGTCTTAAATGCACCTCAGAGCATGCTTCACCTCCAGGAGAGAGAGCTGGGCTTTGCACGCTTCTATATTAGTCAGTCATTGGCTAAAGCCACTTGTGAGGTACAAAAACTCCCAGCCATTTCTGGTCTCTGTATGGATGAAGCAACTCTCTGTATGAGTAAAATTATAGATTGCCTTTAGCAGCAAAACATTCAGAAGCTATGCAATGGGCTGGTAAAAGGGAACAAAGGGATCTCATAGGAGACCCACAGTGCCTGCTAAAGGAACCCTCCGGGGATAAATCTTGTAGCTCAGGCTGAGCAATGCCCCAGAACTAGGGAGGAGCCATCTTCCCCAAAGCAGGTGGTAAGCCATCTGTGGGCTCTGTGGGAGGAGGAGGGCACATCCTGTGTAGGGAACCCTGCCAGTCAGCGGGGTGGAAGGTCTGGCTAGGTCACCCTGAGAACTTCCTGGTCAGCCCCTTTGTGGGTGTTAACACCTTTTTTCCAGCCCCAGGGTGTGTGTGACATGTAGATCACAAAATGTTTAAATGTCATTAAACTACATCTATAACTGCCAGACAACTTGTATTAGTACCCCTAAATATACCTTTTGAGTTATTGCTGAGTGACACCGCAAAGGGGAATTGTCCTGTGTATAAAAATTACATTTCCAAGTCTCATTGTTCTGAGAAGTCCACCAGCACTCCTCAGTCTTGCTGAATGGGACTGTTGGCTGCTCGACTGCTCATTCACAGGGCTCATAGTAACAGGGATGATCCCTGAGCATGTAGAGTCCACCCAGCACTGTATAGACCCTGGTATGTGATAACTCAGTATCATAGTCCCACCAGCTCTATGTCAGGTGGGTGCCTTCATCATCCCCATTTTATAGATAGGAAACCACAACACAGAGGGGTTCAGTAAGTAGCCTAGAGTCCCACAGCTAGTAAGTGGCAGAGCCAGGATTCGAATCCAGCGTCCTCATCACTGAGATACAATATCATGGACAGACAGCCCCTAAGAGCTTATGAGATTCTGGATGTGAAGAAGCCAGGATTCCACCAGGATTCAGCCCAAGGCCTGGCGAATCCTACTCTAAAAATTAGGACCTGTTTAGCTCTCATCTACTCCTCACAGTTTGTAGCTGAGGAATCAGAAATAAGGTAAAGACAAGTGACCTGGCCAAGAACACAGTTCTGAGTGTCCTTAGGGTCTCATCCCTGATCTATGATATTTTTTATCTCATTGTCTCTCATTCACATAGCTCCTCAGCTACACTGCTCCTTGGAAATGATAATTAACAACAGTTAACCTTTACTAGGTCCTCAATATGTACCAGGTGCTGTGCTGAGCACCCAAATGCATATTTTTATTTAACCCTAGTAATACACCTATGAAACAGAGATCTATTATTATCTCCTTTTCTTTTTTTTCAGATGGAGAATCTGAGCCTCAGGAAGGTTTAAATGTCTTGCCTAAGGTTACACATTTAGTAAGTGGCCAAAACTTAAATCTCTTTGAGTAGAGAACAATTACTTTAATTAAAGTCAAGAAAAATTATCTAAAGCTTGAAAGCTAAAAAAAAGGATGAGAAAATTCTTTTATATCATATTGGAACATTTTCTAATAGGATTGCCTGGGGATTATCTAATTTTTTAGGGGGATGTAACTTGTTTGGGCTTACTATTTTTTTCTAACAGCTTTATTGAAGTATAAAGAACATACAACTAATGCACAGGTTTATTTCACAATCTGTTAAATTTTAACATATGTATACTGCCATAAAACCATCACTACAATAAAGGTGATAAACATGTCAATCACCCTCAAAAGCTTTTGTTATTTACTCTTGATTAGAGACCAGACTGACAAGTTAGATACTACTTTATAGAAGACTGAGTACATGACTTTCATCCAGTGAAGAAGCAAATGATATCTCCCTGGTAGAAAAGATAATCCCAAGCATTGTAGTTGTATTGCCTGGGGGGCATTAATCAGTTTTGAACCCAATTAAACAATTTTTTTAACCTCCCTTTCCTGACTGACTATATAAATCTTTGTTCCTCAAATATTCTGTGAACCGAGTTGATCTGCCTACTGGTTTTCTCACGGATGAAGTAAATAAATCTCTGACATATAGTCACTATACATTCATATGATAGTCAAGTACTAACTCTGGAAATTATGCATTGCCTCTGCTGAGTATGCACATGTGTGTCTCTGTATGTGCAGATGTATAAAATGTTCCCAAGAGCAAACCAGGGCACATAGGGCCTGTTAACTGGAGGGTGGTAGAGTTCTAGATGGTTCTAGAAGGTAGTGGCGGCCATATAAGAAAGCAAGCTTATGAACTTTACTCATCCTGATTTGGCATGTGCTGCTGGGGTGACCTGTCAAACACAAATGTACAGAGAATGTGTGCCTCAAGTCTCTGTAGGTTCCTGTTCTTTCCATCTCCCCAGATTTGAGATTTCCTTTTCTGAAGCTGCACAAATATCCAAAATTTCCATTAAATTCACTTTCTAGGAGGAACGTATGATAGGCAAACAGGCTTTTCTGGGCCTGTAGTTCATTTACCTAGAACCTTGAGGGGATATATGATGAAAACAGAAGATCTCATGAATCACAAAAAGGAAAGACAAAAGCCACCCAGGAAAGGTTAGCCTGCTTTAATAACAAGTGCAAACATGGCTCCCTTCAAATAGATTTATGTGTTCCTTTTTGGAGGTAGGACAGGTTTGTTTAACATTTTCCAAGGGATCAGATCTCATGCTTATTAATCATTGTTCCCTCAGGGGCATGCCTGATGAAAACGCTTCCCTACTTACTTTTACTGTAATCCTTCCAATGTCTGCTATTTCTTTTGCCATAATATCATCCCTCAACCCTTTTCCAGCCTTCCATCCAGCCTTCAAAATTCTGAACAAATGGCATCTCCTGGAGTAGGCTGGCAGCCTGGGCCAAGGCTCCCTTTGGACTCCTGTGTGGTTCTCAGGTATCCTTCCCAGTATTTCTTGCTTCATGCTACATTACCCTCTTTATATCATCTCTATCCCCCAGGAATCTGTGATAGGTCCTCAAATTCTCCTTGAAGCACAAATTCTCCTAGAGACAAAAATACTGTGTACATTCATGTTTGACAAGTCACTCCACCAGCATCCTTTTAGTCTGAGTGCCTACCATGCAGAAAGCAGCAAGTAAATAATTGTGAGGGCAAGGATCATGTCTCACACTTCTTTATAACATTTTTTGTTTGACATGGTGCTGGGATCTTAAATTGCAGTATACAGTCATGCGTCACTTAACGATGGGGATACCTTCTAGGAAATGCGTCACTGGGCGATTTCATCATTGGGTAAACATCATAGTGTGTCCTTAGGCAAACCTAAATGGGATAGCTTGCTATACACCTAGGCTATATGGTATAGCCTATTGCTCCCAGGCTATAAATCTGTTTAACATGTTACCGTACTGAATACTATGGGTAACCATAACACAATGGTAAGTATTTGCATATCTAAAGATACCTCAACTTGGAAAAGGTACAGTAATAATCTGGTATTCTTATCTTATGGGACCATCCATCTGTCCATCATTGACCAAAATGCATAGCGCATGACTGTGTATGTTTTTTAATTGTTTCACGAAGCTTTTTGGCACCAATCTTCCTTGGACTATTTAAGGCAATACATTTCAAATTAATTTGAGCATGTTAATACTTATTGGAGAGTCCAATGAGTAATTTAAAAAATTCTATACATACTTTGCCCATTAAGGGTTAGTATCCTAGAGACTGTGGGTTAAGATACTGAGGGTTTAAGACTAGAGGTAAATGTTGGGGCAACACTTTAAGGTTTCTTCTTCAGGGGACCTGGAGACCACTCGTGGTCATTTGGGTGTCATGTTTGCAGGGCTTGACTAATGTGCTCAGAAAATTTAGTCCCCCACAATGTGTATCATGAGGGCTCTGGTTAAGCAGATGGAAGGTGATTAAAGTTTCCTGAACAGGAAATCATGAAGTCATGCCATACCTCTTCCACTTACTTACACTCAACAAGTTCTTTCAGAAATGCCCTGGACGACCAGAACCAGTCCTATTTTAAAATAATTTGTGGACTTTGATTGAAAAATAGGTTTAAAAAGTAAGTAATTTTCTGAAGAAACTGAGTTCCCTAAATAAGAAAATAACCCTAGACCTAAAGGGTTTTAACTTTCCAGAGGGTTAGCTGTTCTCCTTGGGAAGCAAAATAATTAGCTTTGCAGGGTTCTTATTAGGCTAGGGCTTCTAAAAATCACCTGGAGAGCTTATTAAAACACAGATTCGTGGGCTCCAAATCTAGAGATTCTAGTCCAGTCAGCCTGTGGTGGGGTTTATGAGTCAGCATTTCTATCAGGTTGCACAGTGATGCTGTTGTCTGTGGCCCACACTGAGCAGGAAGGATGGATACCCAGAGAGCTCCAAGCTAGTCCTACATGGTTACAAAAGCTACGCTCCATCTAGGCAGACATCACAGAGGCTCTGTCATTACAGAAGGGTTATTTTTTTCTTGTAAGGAACCCGCCAAAATAATACCAGTCTCTTTGCTGTTAGAAAATAGCACAGAGGTCTTTGGATCAGGTTCCAGTCAATAGCTTCAAAAAGTAACATCTCTGTGCCATTTTTTTTTCTGTTCATACATCACTTGATGAGACTGTCATTCCTTCAGTCAGGAACAGTCACTTCAGTATCAGTATGTGGAAGCTGCTGGGGGCAGGAATTCTACCACCAACCATCATGGATGGGGCTTCCCAGCTAGGGCTCCTTGCTAAGGAATTGAATGAATGAGTGAACATATGAGTGGCTGCAATCCACATACCTCCCAGTAAAACCTGGCTCTCAGAGAGGCTGCATTTAACTTCTGAACTATCTCCTTAGCACTATAGCCTCACCAGAAGAAAGGCACGAGCTATCAAATGAAGCAAACGTTGGCTCTTATTGTTTTCCATGAGAGTAAACTGGAAAACGGATGTAACATAGACTTGACAAGCTGTGTGTCCATGGCCTATTTATTGAACCTTTCTGAACTTCTGTTTTTTCATCTGTGAAGCAGAATTAACAGTACATACCTTGACACTGCTGTGACCAGAGTTATCCACAGAGTGGCTGATGAACCTGCAATATCGGCATCATCTGGGAGTCTGTTAGAAATGCACATTCTTAAGCCCTAGACCAGATGAATCATAATATCTGGAAATGATGCTTAGCAAATTGCTTTAACAAGCCCTTCAGGGGATTCTAGTGCACACTGACGTTTGAGTAGCATTGGATGTGAGGATCAATAGTACAGATTTTAAGGGTCAAAAATGCTCTGAGGAGTGGGGCTGCACTACTTTGATGCTGGCTCTACTGGTTACTTGCTGTGTGATCCCAGGCAAGATGTCTAGCCTCTCTGTGCCCCATTTTTCCTCATCTCAAAAAATGATTTTTGTTGTGGATTAAATGAATTAATACATATAAAGCAGTTAGCAGACGTTCTGACACATAGCACATAGCAAATGGTATTATTGGATATTTAAATATAGATAGAAACAAGGTCACGTTATGCCATATGTATAATAAAATAATTATTCATAATTATTGCCTCTGCACGTGAGATTATGGTTAATTACATTTTCCTTGTTATATTCCTCTTTGCCTATTTTTCTGCAATTAACATGAATTACTTTTATAATCAGAAAAATATGCTATAAAATAATTTGCACTGAAGGGGGAAATGTTAACAGCTAAATTACATGAGGTGTTGGGGTTGGCTACCAACTATTTTATGGGTTCTCCTGGGTCTCCCTGCACTCTGTACCCTTATCCTTAAAGCCAAGTATACTTTTTGTTGGCTTCTGTGCACACATGTGTGTTTGATAATTCCCATGCAATTCAATTAGGGAGAACAACTTTTTAGGTCTCATTATCTCATGAGCATGGGCTCAACATGATTAGATTGGAGTATTCTCCATCCCTCTTTGTATCCATGCAACCACTAGGTGAACAAACCCAGGCTAGTCTAATGGATCATGAGATACACCCTGTGGAACAGAGAGAAATCATCTTAGCTAAGGTACTCTAAACCAACGAGCACCCCAGCTGATCCAGCAACAGACTACAAAGGGAGTCCAGCTGAACTCAGCCCAAACTGCTGACTTATGGAATCATGAGCTAAATAAATGAATGTTGTTTGAAGCCTCTAAGTTTTAAGTTGAGGGTCATCTGTTACAAAGCAAAAGGTAACTGACCTACTGAGTATGTCTCAAAAGTTTGCTTTCGTGTCATCATCCTCTCTCCCAGTTCTGCCCTCCATACCCTGCAGTCAGATTTCTTTTCACTCTTTAATGTTAGGAGTTTTAGAGACAGTTGGACTATCAGGATGAGTAAGCAGCAGGCAGCAAGTAGAGCAGAAATGCAGCATGCTTGGAAGGCACATCAGTCATGGAAGGTGATCTCTTCACATCCTTTACTAAAAGAAAATAGGCCAAGAGGAAAAACGGAAGCCTGACTTAATCTAAATTTTTCATATGGCATCTCAGGAACAACCAATGATTCTATTCTTAGCCTTTTCCTCTATCAAAGCTGAAATGTATTTTCAGTTTAATGCCTGTGTTGGTCTAAAAGGGAATAATGAAGTTGTGGGCTAGGACAGGAAGAAAGTCACTGATGAAATAAAATCTTGTCATCTCATTTCATTTCAGGAGCCAAAAAAAACCAAAAAACAAAAACAAAGTTTGCTATAGGGCTGGCCCTAAATGTCATCACCGATCAGAACAAGTGGTTGTTGGTGGCACCTCTTGACCACTCTGTTGTTGGTCATCGATTTATGAGAGCTCAGGGGCACCCTTCTGGGAAGAACTAGGGTGTTCTCTGCAGCTTCCCAAATCCTTTAAGAAGTAAAAAAGATGTTTGCATTTTCCATTGAGAAATTGTCGGTTCTTTTCTAACTTTTGGGTCATATGGATCTTAACTGGATGCATGAGGCCATCTTAAGCGCTTAGAAACACCATAGTTGACATCTGTGAATCATTCATATCATGCCAAGCAGTGCATAACTTCTTTATGTGTGTCAGTGCTCATAACAATGTTATTACCAGCACCCTTTTCCTACACATGAAGAATGGAGGAACAGGAAAGTTAAACAACCTTCCCCTAGGTCTCAGGCTGTTAACCTTTATGCCAAATTGCCACTACATGCAGGACAGTGCCTGGACATAATAAATGCTCAATAAATATTGTGCCTGACGATGTGAGCTCTAACAGGAATATTGTACCCAGCGGTTGGTGAATACATCTTTAGGATGAATATTAGTGACAGGGCATTTATTTATTCTCCTCTTCTGTCCTTATGTTTCCACTTAAAGGGCCATGCTTAGCACATCTATTCTTTCTGGATTTCAAGGGGACCGTGAAATTAAAAGGTGGAAATTTGGTGTGAAGTTTAGGAGACTTGTCTGGAAAGTGAGTTTTTTTAGCCAGCATGTAGTTTTCACTGAGGCTGTGTGTGCATTGTGGCTGAGGACTGGGGTACTTACTGATGGAGCCCCTGGGGATGCTAGGTAGCAATAGGACCCATTCCCCTGCCACTGTCAGGGTGGCTTGCCTCCTTTCTTTCTTCTCCATAAGATGTTTTAGATAAACGTCAAAATTTCCTGGCTCAGCCAATCATTCTGTCTTCATTGATAAAGAGAACCTTGCAAGTTAATTCCCCTCCCTCTCAATAAACAGGACATCCCCCTTTGATCTCTCTCTCCACCTTCTCTCCCAACCCCACGTACATGCACAGATGTGCACAGAATGCGCTCACACACAAATACATACACACACACACACACACACACACACACACACACACACACACCATTTTCTCTTTTACTCTAAACCAGGAAAATTCAATGTGAGACCCTGTCTTTGAAACATAATGGCTGAAAAATAGCTCAGACTCAGCTTAGAATCAATATGCTCTCAGTGAAGCCACTGGAATTCCAAGTTTTCCTAGCAGGCTTTAGACAGAAGTGGAGTCAACATATTCAGGCATAAAATGAATTCCAATGAGCTCCATTAAATAACGTCAATGCTTGAGGACACTTGTTAGTTACCTGGGCTGAAGGGCACACAGCTTTGAAGTCTCAGACTTCGGTAAAGGTATGTTTAAAATTTCAGTCATGAAGTGAATTAAGATGCTTTTCTTCCCTGCCAATTTTGGAAGTAGAAAGATAATTTTATATGGGGACAAGATGAGACAAGGGAAAGGACAAAGCTTATGATTTACATGTGCTCTTGGGATTTCAAATATAGATGCAGTGACAAATAAGCAAGTCATGGTACCTTATCATGAGTCTATTTAATTATTGATTCATTTAAGACACATATTGAGCACCTATCGTGTGGGAATTATCTGTCTCTGTGTGTGTGTGTGTGTGTGTGTGTGTGTGTGTGTGTGTGTGTGTGTGTGTGTAAGATGAAGATAGCATTTCTGTCACCCAGAAGTTTGTAACTGAATTCTGATGCAAGACTTTGGATCTGGGCACAGGCCCAGGGTGAAACTGTAAATGCAATACTTTGAAACCCACACTGCCCCAGAAACAAAACTTTTTTTAGACCCCCAAGTTTTAAATGAACATTCACTTTCCCCAAATATAATTTGATAGCGAATCTAAATTCTCCCAATCAGAAACTTCCTTTGCCTTACGAAACTCCTGACCTAAAAGTGAAGGAGGGTGGGTTGATTTTAACTGTGGAAAACACAGCATGACGATGTGCTTTGAGTGGTCCAGGTTCTTTCATGCTGGCGATCAGTTCCAGTTATTGAAAGAGATGCCCTGCCAGCTGCAACCTCCCTAAAACCCAAGACGGACTGAATTCCCAAGGGCACATTCAGAAATTGAGAGAGCAAGATATAGACAGTGAGAGAGAGAAGGAGATATTTCTCAGAAAGAAAATTTAATATTAGTTGGCTTTGGGGGAGAATGCTTAATATCAGCTGGCTTTTGTAGAGGATGCCACACTAGACTGGGAGTTTCCTTAGCAATCTTTCCAAGCACCTCAGCTCTCTTTTCCTGACCCCGGCCCCTCTCTCCTGTCTGGCATATGCTTGCTTAAGATTTAACAGATGATGGCCGGGCATGGTGGCTCACACCTTAATCTCAGCACTTGGGGAGGCCGAGGTGGGTGGATCACCTGAGGTCAGGAGTTCGAGACCAGCCTGACCAAGATGGTGAAACCCCGTCTCTATAAAAATACAAAAATTAACTGGGTTTGGTGGCACATGCCTGTAATCCTAGCTACTCATGAGGCTGAGGCAGGAGAATCGCTTGAACCTGGGAGGTGGAGGTTGCAGTGAGCCGAGACCACACCATTGTACTCCAGCCTGGGTGACAGAGCAAGACTCCATTTCAAAAAAAAAAAAAAAAAAGATTCAGCAGATGTTATTTCTCACTGGGTTCCCTCTCCTGATGAGACCCAGCCACCTTTCACACAGTCTCACACAGTTTAAACTTCTTGTTTATACCACATAGCATCGTGTAGTGGTTACAAGTGTGGACTCTGAAGTCGAACTGCCTACATTCAAATCTTGGCTTTGCGACTCACTGGTTGTGTGCCTTTAGGTAAGCTGCCTCACTTCACTGTGCCTCAGTTTCCTAATGGGTAAAATAGTGATAATAGTTCCTACCTTGAATTCTTTTCATGAAGATGGAATGGGTTAATATTTATAAAAATGATTTGAACAATGCTGGGCATAGAATAAGTGCCAAGTGTTTCTTTATAATAAATAAACCTGGTGAATTTAGTTTTATAATACGGCTCTCTTTCCCAAATGTAAGTTCTAACTTACTGTTTTATGTCACTGAGGTGCATTATTGTGACCCTAGATATCAGATACACAAGGTCAGAGTAATGAAGGCAATTATTACTACGACTATTAACACGATTGATAGTGAACATTTGTTGAATGTTTGCACCATAGTCAAAGTCTTACAGGCATGATCTAATTTAATCATGGCAATGACTCCTAGAAATAGATATTTGACCAATACCTATTTTGCAGAAGAGGAAATTGAGGCTCAGACAAAACTAAATAACTTACCCAAGGTAACAGTCAGGAAGTGCTGTCTCAATCCCAGGGGAACTGAGGGTATGCAGAGTCCTAGATCATTTGAGAAAGTTTGCAAACAGTGATTGGGAACTAAGGCAAAGAGATGAGGATAGTGTGGTGGCCATAAAAATGTGCCTCAGAGATTTCTGACTGATTTCCACCCACCTCTACACATGCCATACTTCGAGGGTGAGCTAGACTCAGTCAAAGATTAGAATAGGGAAAGGGAAAAATACTAACTTTACAGTGGAAAGACCTGGCAAATATGACGTTCACCAAATAACAAAGTGTAGTATTACCAGTAATGTCCTATGGATCTACTGTATCCCCTGACATGAAATGACGAGTAGGCCACTTTACCTTAGCTGTACTCTTTCCAACAACCCATAACCCGAGTCTAACAACCCTAATCTTGTTCCATTACAAGAACAACAATAGACAAACCCAGATTGGATGACATTCCACAGGATCCCTGTCAATGCTCCTCAACACTGTCAAGGCCATGAAAGACTGAGAAACTGTCACACACTAAAGAAGACAGGGGAGACATGATGATTAAATGCAATGTGGTGTCCCTGTTGGTCCTGGAACAAAAAAGAAACACTAATTGAAAAGCTGATGGAATCCAAGTAAAGTCTGGAGGTTGATTAATAGTAACGTACTCATGTCGGTTTCCTGGTTGTAACTAATATATCATTGATAAGGTTAGGTTTCAACAACAGGGAAATTGGGTGAGAGGTATACCACCCTTGCAACTTTTCTGTAACTCTAAAAATATTCCAAAATAAAAAGTTTATTTAAAAAGTACTCCCAGACATTGTAATTCAATTGGTTCAAGATACAGCCTGGACTTCTGGATTTTTAGAAGATCCCAGGGAGTTGTGATGTGCAGGCAAGGTCTAGAAAGCACTGATTTACATTCCAAAGAGCTACAAAGTCGAATGGTAAAGCCGGTGCCTCTAAGCAAAGCTGTGGCCATCACAAAAGCAGCTGTTAGGCAGCCCTACTTCTTAGCTACTGGTTTCTTCTCCACAATCACAGAGCAGGGGACAGGAAGAGCCACTCCTTGCTAATAGGCCGTGTTTATTCTCCATTTATTCTGAGAAACAGGATCAGATACCTTTGGTAGAAGATTCTAATGTACTCATTAAGTGCACCTAATCCTAATCTCCTTTTATGCTGGCTAAATGGATATTTAGATATAACCTTCCAGAATGCAATGAATTTATTCCTGGGAAGCTGGATGAATGGAACGCACATAAATTGATTCCTATTTTAAGTGTATACTGGGAGCTGATTATTTGGAGAGCATCTGTAGGCAATGAGAGGTTCCTCCTGTAACAGGCCTCCTGTGTTAGCTTGTTTACTTTTAGAAATGTGGGTCCTATGCTTTCTTGGAGCAGGACACTTTCTTAGTCTAGGCATCCTCCCTCTCCTCTCTCAGTAAAATCATGGCTACTATAACAGACGCTAGAGGTGCTCTGCCCAGATTCCTGTTACTTTCCACTGGCAGGTGCGCCTGTTCCCCAAATGCCGGGCTTGACATAGCTCAGAGTTTATACCTGTGACTTCTCCTGCACCCTGCCCTTGACGGACAGGAGCCCCCTCCCCTACTGGGAGTTTTTAACCCCTCCCCTCTGTGCTGGGCAATGACTGACGGTTCACGGCTACCAAAGCCTGGCACTCCAAGTCTCAAGGCAGGAGTAACTATGATGCAATCCACACTCCAGGGCTCCTCTGGGATCAGCAGACGCTAGTCTCAGCTACAACCACATCCTTGCTTGGTTCTTTCTCCTGCCCCATTCTTTCCCCCTCACTTTCTTATACGGGTTTCACTTGAGAATCCTCCCTCACTGAGTCACTTGCATATACATTCTCCTGCATTTAGGGAACAGACTTAGAATCAGCTTCTCTTCTGCTCCAGGCGGAGACTGTGGAGACAGCAGTTAGGGTTCTCCAGCAGCCCCCCATGGTGCTCACCCACTGGCCATTCCTGTCCAGTAGGGATCCCCTAGTAAGGAATGCTGCCTCCCTGGCTTAAGTTGCTTCACCCATAGTCATACTCTGGAGCTACAGCTGTGTCCTCGCTCCAATCCAATCCAGAGTATCTTGCAGAAAGATAAATCAGATAGTATCAATTTCCTTGTTACAATTCCAAGGGCTAGCCAGTGCTCTTTGAACAAAAGCCAGTCTCCTCCACCTGCTGGCAGGCCCTGGCTGATCTGGCTCCCTCCTAACACTTCACTTTCCTCTGCGCTTCCCTCCTACAGCATCAGCCTATTGCTGTGTCTTGAAAGCACCCACCTTGCCCCTGCCTCAGGCTTGGCACGAACTGTCTGCAATACCCGTTCACATCATCTCATGACTGGCCGTTCTTGTCATCAGGCCTCAGCTTAAACATCTCCTCCTTAGAGACACCTTCCCTGACCCGTCTCTTATGACCACCTCGCCCTATTTCAATCTCTTACTTAGCCACCATCCCCATCTGATATTTTTCTTGTCCATCTGTCTGATTGATGTCTGCTCCTTCCCATTAAAATGTAATCACCCCAAGAGGAAATATTGTCTGATATGTTCACCCCTGTTTTCTCAGTGCCCGGAGCAGCACTAGGTATATAATAGATGCTCAGTAAATACATAGGGAGTGGCAGAAAGAAGGAGAGGGGGTATTGATGGACCTGTGGGCTGCAACTGTGCATGATGAAGATGATGAGGATGATGAGGGTGACGAGGAGCTGCGGTGCGGAGCCCACCCCATGCACTCTGAGGCTCAGGGGACACTGCTAGGTTGCCTGTGAATCACAGAACACAGATGCTGCCCCCACTCCCCCCAGCACACCCACCGTGCCCTCCCATACTGATCCCTGCCTTCCCAGCTAAGGCCTCTGCTGTTCTCTTCGGCATAAGAACAGCTTTGTCAGGAAAGCCCATGTCGGCCCTGCAGTTCACACTGGGACTCTCTTGAGCAGGGCACGCAGCCCTAGACTCTTGCTGGCTTCGTGAAAGCTCAGCGAGGCCGCAGGACATTTCCATTACCCTGGCAGCTGCTTCACAGAGGCTTTTCTCCAGCTCATGTCAGGGACCCCCAAAGCCTGCTGTGATTGCTGGCTCCACGGAGCAATTGAAGCCATTCGCATCACTCCCCAGGTCGCTAATGGCAAACACTGAAAGACTGAATGCTCTAGAGCCCCCTGCCTGCTCTTCCAGGGCTCTGCAGGCCTAGCCTCCTCTGGAGGGATGATTGTAGATTGAGGCAATCAAGATCAGAACAATGCATGTAGGCCCCAACTCAGGCAGGTGGATGGATCTGCAAACATCACAATTACCCAGTTCAGAAAGAGGCCTGGCCACTAAGAAATGTTTGGGAGGCCTCTGGCTGTGTGATGTGGACCAAGGCTCTCTGTAGGGCAGGAACACTTGCAGCCTTGGAGAGAGGCATGGAGAATGGCGGAAGGAAGCAGGATCACGCTTTCCTGGCACGCAGGGTGCCGTGCTGAAATGACCCCCAGCATTTCTGTGTCCTGGTGCCCAAGTTCTTTATAATCTCCTTCTCTTGAGCATGGGGGACACCTGCGAGTATGACAGGATGCCATTCTATGATTAGCTATGATATTTGGAAAACGTAAATGGATCCTGCATGTATAATTACAGCTCCCAATCACTTGATTTTGAGATAAGTAAAAAAGGAGATTACCTGGGTTAGGCCTGACTTAATCAGATGAAGGCCCTTAAAAGAAGTACTGGCCCTTACTGAAGAGAGAGATTCTCCTCCTGGACTTGAAGTCAGCTGTCATGTTGTGAGTGGCCCCAAGAGGGTCACATGGTAAGGGACTGAGCATAATTCCTGGATGACAGCCAGCCAGGAAACAGGGCCCTCAGCATGATGCAAGGAACTGAATTCTGCCAACAACCTGAATGAGCTTGGAAGGGGAGAAAGACGCAGATGAAAATGTGCCCAGCAGCCTTGTGAGACCCTAAGGAGCGAGCCCTGCTGTGCTGGGCCCAGGCTTGTGATCCCCAGAAACTGCGAGATAAGAAATGTGTGTTGCTTTACGTCACTAGGGTTATGGTAATAGTGTTACACAGCAATAACTAATGAATACACCGGGTTCCAGAAAGGCCCCTGTGGGTTTTTGCTGCTGCCTCCTCGAAATCAGGGGGCTTCTACCCTGTCTTGTCCTCCTCTGCTCCTCTACTTAGGGAGGGCTCATGGGACATTGTGGAGTAGCACAGAAGCTTTGGCCCAAGGTCATGCAGGTTCCAGGGATGGCCACCCCACTGACTAGCATGGTCATATTCCATATTCTGGGCATATTCCTTGTAACTTCTTAGAACCTCAGTTTCCCCATCTGTAAGTGGAAATGTTGAGATCACCTGCAGCATTTGGCAGAGTGAATAGCCAATGACTTCATATGCATAGAGCGCTCAGTTAGTGCGTGGGAACATGTGAAATTTTTAATGACTTTTTGAAATAATTCTCCCCTGCTTGTACACCTGCCTGCAGCCACCAAATTAAGTCTATTTTGTACTTTAAAAAGACCTGCAGGCTTGGGCCTAGAAAGAATTCAATTGTGTTCCAAAGCCAAAATTCTTAGATGAATGCCCACTCTGTCCAAATATATCTCTTTTGTTCTCTCTGTTCCTCCTACTTTATTTGTCTTCAGAGCACTTACATTACCTGAAATATCACCTATGTGAATTTCATATACGTGTGCATGAAATTCGACTATTGTCTAAAGCCACAGAGGTGGCACGGCATGCTCAGTGGTTCAAAAGAATCTGGAGTTGGAATCTATGATGGGATTTAAAATGACGTTTGAATGACTCGAGGCCCCCTACTCTTCCTTCTCTATAAAACACTTTAGATTTTGTCATTTAAATGGTCCAGTTGGAACAATCATATAAAATTTATGCTCCCCAATCTATACCAGGGCATTTTCCATCAATAACCTCTGTCACATTCTTTATTTTTTTAGGTCTAACTTTATTTTTTGTTTTTGGCCTGTGATGAGTGGAGAGAATCTGCTACTCACTGAAAGTGGCTTCAGAGCCCCCACTAGAGATGGTGTCAGTATTGATGCTTTATTGATAATAATAATAATAATATTATTATTATTATTTGAAGCGGAGTCTTGCTCTGTTGCCCAGGCTGGAGTGCAGCGGTGCGATCTCGGCTCACTGCAACCTCCACCTCCTGGGTTCAAGCAATTCTCCTGCCTCAGCCTCCTGAGTAGCTGAGATTACGGGAGCCCACCACCATGCCTAATTTTTTATTTTTAGTAGAGACAGGGTTTCACCATGTTGGCCAGGCTGGTCTCGAACTCCTGACCTCATGTGATCCGCCTGCCTCGGCCTCTCAAAGTGCTGGGATTACAGGCATGATCCACCACACCCAATCTATTGATACTATTTTTGAAATAAAAGTATGATCCTCATAAAGTTGGATATGCTGACTCTAAAACAGAGTTGCACAGTATCCTTCTGCACCCACCCATTCCCCTTATATGTTTTGCCACTTGGAAGCTACAGTTTTGTTTATTACTGTGGAGCCCCCCTGAGACTGCAGGAGCTGCTACCTCCCTCCCACTCCCTCGCTGCCAAGCTAGAATTAATTACTCCTTCTCTTAGTCCTTGTTGCATGCTATCTTAGTTTTAAAATATTAACCACAGTAAATCAGGGATTACACTGTGGCCTGATGCTTATGCACAAATCAAGCAGTTCAATTTGCTTGGGACCCACAGGTGAGACCAGTACTAAACCTGCAAGATGCTACCAAAAAATGGTTCCCTGATTCCTTCCCCACTAGGACGCTGAAGCAGTAGGATCCACCAAAGCACCTGTCATGTGTGGGTGGAACAAGACCAGATCATGGGTGGCTGGGTGGGTATGAGTTGGAGGGAGTTTAAGGACTCCGAGATTCAAAGATGTCTTGAGCATGCAGACAGTGATCCCAGTCCCCAGGGTAAGGAGGCCTGGAGAATGAGAGGGATAGCCCACTTCCCCAGGAAAGGATCTGGAACGCTGAAGGGACATAAGTTAATTCCATGGAGCCAACCTGAAAACAAGAGATAAAGGAACAGGAGAGACCAGAAAGGAAGAGGAGAAGGATTCAGGAGAGAAATGGTGGTATGGGGGCTGGACATGGCTGGGCCTTTTCTCAGCAGGAGAAAAGACTCCTCACCTAATTGGGGTGAAGCTTGCTGTGGGATGGAGCTTGGGCTTAAAAGTGGATCTGGATGGGAATCTCAGCTTTGTTATTTTTAAGCTGAGGGACTTAAGGTAATTTACTTAACCTCATTGTACCTCGGTTTTCTCAGCTATAAAATGAAGCTAATAATACCCTGCATGTTGTCCTGAGAATCGGATGTGATGATGTATGAAAAAACTTTATCTCAGTACCTGTCATATAGATATTAAATGAATGGCACCCACTAGAGACCCAGTGAATAAATGAAGGGCCGAGTTATCAATGTGCCAAAGCTGGAGACAGTTGTTGTGATACTTGGGGTGTCTGGTGATAACAGTTTGCAAAATTGTAGCAGTCAGTTGGTGCCCACCATATACCCTTGGCACTCGCCTATTCTGTATATTCTGAGGGCCTCTTCTGCTAGGGCCTCTACTGTGAGTGAGGCAAGACTCATTGCCTTAGGACTTTCTCCAATCTGAGGTGTAGAGTTGCTCTCCTGCTGGGCTGGGTGCAAGTTTACAGTCTGGGAACAGTCCTTAGTCACGAAGGATGGGAGTTGGTGCATAATACTGCAGCTTCCTTGCCTTTCAGGTCAGGCAATTATTGCATGTTGTACACTCTCTCTGAGAGAGGTCCCTGGCTGGGCTGAGCCCCAGCAACTGGCAAACTGCTCATGAGTGCCCTCTGTATTGGCTTTCTTTGAATCCCTGCCTAGATTCTCCACACCCCCATCAATGCTTCCTGGGATCACCACCCAAATAAAATATGTGCACCCTCGTCCTTCACTAAGGATCTGTTTTTGGGAGGGCTCAACCTAGGACAGCATTCCAATTAAAGAATTTAAAAGTCTTTATTTATTTATTTATTTTCCTTTGGAGGCTCAGTAAACTGAAGCTGGTGCAGGAACTGACACAGACAGTTCTGCCCAGGGCCTCATCTTTAGGGGTCTTCTATTTGATATCTGAAGTGAATTGAGCAAATGTATAGCCAGGTATCAGAATGCCCTTTGGAAGTGCCTGGCTAGGCAGCTGGGTGAGTCAGCCGTGCCCTGCTAATCCCTGGAATAGCTAAGAAGAAGGCTCTGGTGGGACCTGCTGCGAGGCTTCCACGCAGTTGCTTGGCTTGTTTTCCATGACGCAGCAATACAGCTGAAAGGCCTTCAGAGTTTTTTTCCATTGCTTCCTCCCTTGGGTTCCCATTACCAAAGTGCTCATTGGGCAGAGGGCTGGCTGAGAATTGTTTCTAACATTATGGGTAGCTCTTGTAATTAGAGGAGAAAGTAGAATTTGCTTAAACAGCGGGGACTTCTGGAGAGACGGGGAAAAAACTTAAAATGCAATTGTCTTTACCAAGACAGGCTCAAGTGAAATTACAGATAAAGCAACATTACCATAAAACAATAAGATGCTGATCCCCTCCCACCCCACCCTGCCAGTTTGAATCCAGAAAAGTTTACTTATCCTTAATGTTCAAAGGAGAAAATTTCCCCTTTGACTTCCCTTCTGAATTGATCAGACACGGGGGTCTATGGTTCCTTAGCTACCTTGGACAGATGCAACTAGACGTTCAGGTGCCCTGTTGAACCAGGATATCCAAAGTTAAACTTGAGGGCTCCTAGGCCTATGGGGACAGGGTACTAATAAGTCAGGTCTAAGTTTCCTGGTTTGTGGAACTTAGTGGAAGATGTATAGCCCCAGGATGGATGGGAAGAGCCCATCTATCTATGGCAGAGGTGGGGCTTTCTCCGACTTATGCTCCCAAGACTGGTGGGAACTATGGTTGATTTTTTTGTAAATATAGTTGGCATAATTCCCCTCCCAAGATCCATAATCCCTCTTCCACACTGATTCTGTGCTTGGCCATGTGACTTATTTTGGTTAATGAGATAATAGCAAATGTAGCCTCAACAAAGACTTGGAAAGGGCTTGCACATTGGGGCTTGTTCTCTCTTGCAGTTTTGAGAAACTCTGTAACTCCCACCATGTCTGTATGCCAACACTGGAGCTAGCCTGTTGGATGAGAGACATGTGGTCCAGCTCCTGATACCCTAGCCAATAGCCGCCAATAACCACTAGACATGGGAGTGAACACACCAAGCAGGTGCCAGTCAATCTACCAGTTGACTGAAGAACTAACTCATTAGCCCATAGACCCATACACAATAAGAAATGGTTGCTGATTTAAACCACTGAGTTTTAGGGTGGTTTGTTATACAACAAAAATAACTGCTTCAGACTCAGACAGTTTCACTGGACCTGGATGACATGTGGATCCACTCCTCCCTCTACTTGACTGTCTTTCTTCCATCCTACCACCCACAGGGGTGCAGGAGAGCTCGACACTGATGTCCTCATATCATTTTACAGTTGTTGCAGATATCTCAAAATAGCATATATTCTCATTACCACTTTGATAGTTATTAGACTTACCACTAAATATTGTTATTTAGTGCTTTAATTAAAAAACACATTATACTACAAATGTGGTTTTTCTAAAAATATTTTAATAGCTGTATTTTAATAAAATTGGTTTCCTATATAGTCCCCACGTATTTATTTTTATTTTTTAATGTTTATGTTTTAGAGATGAGGTCTTGCTCTGTTGCCCAGGCTGGAGTGCAGTGACATGATCATAGCTCACTGCAACCTCAAACTCGTGGGCTCAACTCTCCTACCTGAGTGGCTGGGACTGCTGGTGCATGCCACCATGGCCAACAAATTTACTTTATTTCTGTAGAGACAGGGTCTCACTATGTTGCCCAGGCTGGAATGCAGTAGCATGGTCCAGTTCAAGGCCACTGAACTCTTGAACTCTTGAGCTCAAGTGATCCTTCCGCCTTGGCCTCTCAAATAGTTGGGATACAGCTGCACAACACCATGCCCAGCTAATCCCTATTTATTTTATTTTATACATTAAAAAGTATCAATCTGAAAGTGGCTTCAGTATATCTTCACCATACTGCCAGTGGGATCCATGGGAAAAACAAAAAGCTAAGACTGCTTGAATTCAACTCAGATCAAAAGCCATAGTCTATTTAGTGCAATTTATATGTTTAATCGTGTTTCCCCAAATACTGACATAACTCATGAAGACATTCATAGGAAAGAGCTGTGGTAAAAGAACCCAAGAAACTTCTAGTCATTTCTGATTCTGGTGGATCATAAAAACCATGACAAATTCCATAACTTTTGTAAGCAATGGAAGCAAACTCAAATGCCTATAGGACTGGGAGGATAATAAAATTTATGCCTTGGGCCAGTCACATAAAGATAAGTAATGGTAGGCTTTGCGGCAAATTGGAGAGGAAGTACCCTGCCTTAAGGCATTTCAGATTAATGATTTTGTAAATCCAGTACTGGCCAAATAAAATAAATTTGTGGGTAGTATTAAGCCTATAGAGCACTAGTGTTCCATTTATGGATTAAGAGCAAGATTGGGGAAGTGGACATCTGGCCAACCTTCATCCCTGAACTGGCTCTGTCATCAAATAAGTAGGTGATCTTTTCCAGGGCATTCAAATTTCTATGTCCCAGTTTTCATATCTGCGAAATGGCTGTGGTTTCTGTACCGTCTTCCTTTTCAGAACTGTCATGAAGTTAAAAAAAAAAAAATTATGTCATAGTGGGGAAACAATTTGAAAAAAAGAAATGAGGATCATTAAACAGATGTGGAATAAATCAATGCAACTGTTTGGTAAGTGACCTGATAAAACTTAAGTCTATCTATATAGGACATGGTTCTTTTAAGTCACCAGCCTGTCAGATCCAAAAGAGGAACTTCAAAAATGATTAAGGAGACCTCTCGCCTGCTTCACTGAGAAGCCAACTGTGACCCATTGGGCCAAAGTTGTTAATAGAGTTGGGAGGAAAAAGCACATAAAAGAGCCACCCATATGAGTCTCAAGCCCTGAGGTAGAGGACTAATTTCCAATTCAATAATACACAAAAAGCTACACGCAGGCAAACAAAGTTGAAAACAAGCTCAAGTAAATAAAAAAGAAGGAAAAGCAGACTCCTGGGATACTAGGACAAGAAGGGAATAGAACAAGTTTAGGGAGAACATGACCTTGAAACTAAATTTGCTGGTCCAGAGGCACAATCTTGCAGCCTAACAGCATCTTTAGGCCCAGTTATTCCACCTCGAGAAAGAACCAGAAGAGGGTCTAGTTCTAGGGTCTGTACGCCTTCCTGCATCCCATTATCCAGTTAGATGCCATCCCTTAATGCTTACCTTCTCAATGGACCAGAGATAATTCAGCTTTACACTGGGCCTTTTTGGTAATTGATGGAAAGATGGGTTTTGGTTAGTAAATGCAGAGGAAGGAGATTCTCCCTTTCCCTTCCTTCACTGTGTCCAAGAAAATTCGTGACAGAGTTAAATATTATGGTTGGCTGGGTCAAGGAATCACATTCATATCTTTTTCCTCTGGTTTGCACATATTTTCATAAAGCTTACATGGCATGTGACCTAAGTAGGTCTGGAAGGAATCTTAGGCTTCATGGGAATTCACCACCCAGTTTAATATCCAGTGACAGAATCTTGGTTTGGCTCTAATCTTTGAGCCCTTTAGCCTACACAGGCCATAGGTGCCCCAGCTCATCCCTATATCTGTGCACATAATATGGTCATGATAGGAGGCAAAATGAGCCAGAGGAGGAAAGATGTGAATCAGAGGACTAGTTAATCCTCATTTTCCGCCACTGTGGACTGTCTGGATTTTATGAAGTTCTTTTCTCTCACTGTATCCTTGAGCTGTAAGTGTGCCTGGTCATGAAATCTGGGAGATAAATGAGAAAATGATGGGAAAGAAGATCTATATGATTCAGATCAAGGTTAAGTTTCTTTTTGTTGTTGATAAATACAGGGATCAAGTGCTAGAGTTCTTCTGATGTTATAGTGGAAAGGGGGCATAAAAATCATTGAGCCCACAGGTGATTTGGTCTCTGATTAAATGCTGACTCTCAGAGATGCATTCTCTCATAGCTCTTTCTAAATCATCTTTTTACCTCCTTGGGGTAACACTCTATGTCTCTGTCCTACATTATTTAACTCATAGCATTGTCTTTCTCTACTAGAAGGTAAGCTCTATGAGAACAGGACTTCATCTACTTTGTTCTCTGCTTATTACCGTTGCTTAGAACTGTGCCTCGTCTATGGTGGGGACACAATCTATATTTGGCGAATGAAGTGTAACATGGAGGGAACATCCTGCAGAACCAGGTTAGTGTGAGTACAGAAAGGTGAAAGAAACATCCTTCCTCACTTCTGTGAAGTCTCCTTAATGTTCTCAGAGGTGAGTAGTTTATTCTTCCAAAGCAGCAGAGATTTTACCTGTGGTGTGCTATCCAACCCAACCTTTTGGAGAAAAGAAGGAAAGATGGCTTACTGTGTCTGCTTTGAAACTGGTTCTTCTCAACTGAATTGTGTGGTTCCAGCATGGAAATCATATTCCTCCATGCCACTCCACACCCACAATTGATTGGGCACTTGGTCCAAGCTGTGCCAATCTGAGATCTTCCTTGGTAGTTTTGAACTGAGGATACAGACAAAAATTGGCAGTTCCTTTTCCATAGTGGAAGCCCAGAGAGTACAAATCGCATGTGCATGTTTCTGCTATGGGGAGGGAGGAAGTGTTTTTCAACAAGAGAAAGTAGAATCAATGTACAGAAAGAATCAGGGACAGGAGGTTGTGTGAGAGAGAGAGCTTTGGTAATGTTTGCACACTGGGCTTGAGTTGTTCCTGAATTCCAGCTACTTCTCTGCTTTTCCCATGGCTTGACTGCTCAACATTTACTTAGATTGTTTAAGCCAATAAATCTCAATTGTTGCCAAAACCACTTATAGCTGGGTTTCTATAATATGAAAATCCCAAATAGATGTAAGCAGTATAGGTTGAGTATCCCTTATCCAAAATGCTGGGGACCAGAAGTGTTTTCCATTTCAGATATTTTTAGATTTTGTAATATTTGCATTATGTTTTCCAGTTGAGCATCTCAAATCTGAAAATCTGAAATCTGAAATGCTCTAATAGGCATTTCCTTTGAGGGTCATATTGGTGCTCAAAAAGTTTCAGATTTTGAAACATTTTGGACTTGGGTACAACCTGTACATCCAAATTTTTGAGGAAGCTCTGTCTGATAGCTCAGGGTTATGAGAATGTTCCTACCCTGTTTTGTAGAGTTTGGGCCACCATTTGAGGCCAAGACCTCTGAGTGTGACAACAGATGAGAGATTTCCTGATTGGGGATCTGGAAACTCCAGGAGATTGGACCTGCACCAGAGAGAAAATTTGGAAGAGATGGAGGCAGATGTGGCAAGGCAGTAAAGGGCAGTGGAAGGAGAGCTGAAGCTTGAGTCAGGAGCTTTGGCTGCAGTGCTCACCCTGTGACCTTGGTGTGAAATTTATCTCTGGGCCTGGTCATCTGCAATTTTTTTTGAAAATACCATTTTAAAATCTCTGCAGGTGCTCCAAATCCATGATTCTAAGCAAGAGGAGGACAGGAAAAAAAGGGCAATGTAAGACATCAGGATCCTTTTCCCAAGGGCAATTGGTATTCTAATCCAGGGCAGAAACAAGACATTGCAGGGCATGAGTAGAAAAGACCAGGATGACTCTCTGCATCTGTGGTAGCTCATTGCTGAGGGATGGGGGCAGGAAGTGTGGGAGGTGGCACAGAAGAGGAGTGATAGAAACTCCTTTATCCTTTGCACTGGGGACACCTTTTTCTCTTTGATATCCTTCAGAGGCTATGGGCTAGGACTGCAGAAGGAGGGAAGGAGCTGTCCTATTATTTGATGAGATTTTAAGCTTTGGACAGAAGATTCTAGGGGCTGGGATTGAGCCATTGTTGAAGAAAACAAAGCACAATAAAGGAGCCTGTTGGCCCCCACTCCACATACTTGTCCTCACTCTGTGAATGCTCACCTTCCTCATCCTTCAAACTCACCTGGATGTACACTAGCATCTTCATTACTAAATCAGAGGGTAAGTGGAGACTTCTATCCAATGGTCCAGGACAGCTCTTCTCTTGCTAAGTACCCAGTCACAGCTTTTGAAAAGTTGAGAACACTGAAAACACCTCATCCGCAACAGGCTCAGTTTGAGATAGATGTGAAAGTTTGAAGGAACAACTAAGATCTCTAGGGCAGTGGTTCTCAAACTTGAGCATGCATCAGAATCACCTGGAGATGATTAAAACAGAGGTTACTGGGTCTCACCCTAGAGTTTCAGATTCGGTAGGTCTAGGTGGGGCCTGGGAATTGTATTTTGAACAAAATCCTGGGTAATGCTGATGCTGCTAAACACCATAGCTGGAGAACAAGTGTCCTAGAGTAATGAACCATTGATTGTAGAAGGTCATTGCACTTGAGATCTTAAATTCAAACTCAAGTTCTCTCTCTTATTAACTGTGTAGAAGAAGGGACAATTTTCTCCCTCTCAAAGACTCATCAATTCCTACTTTGTCCCATAAAATGGGACTCTCCATTCTTTGGGAAGATGAGTGTTGGGATGATACTCCCTCCACCCCTTCCTTTACTTTCCCCTCCCACCCCCAACTAAAGTATTCTGTGAGATGGGAAATAAGCAGTAAGCAAGTATAACTCCCTTCTCCTCCTTGGCTTTTTCTCTGGGATCTGCCTACCTATAGCAAGCTTGCATTTTTTGCTCCCCTAGATTGCAAGCTTCCGGAAGCAGGTTCTGTCACTTGGGGGAATGGGTGGGAAAAAGAGAGAAGGGCCTATGGTTCCCTAGCTATCCTGTCTGACTGCACACATTTCTGTAGCCCTTTCTCCTTTAGTAGGTCCCAATGTCTAACCTTGAAATAGAACTAGAAAGGAGTAAGGAAGTCCGATAATCTGACTCTGGCTGCTGGTCGTAATCTTTTCTTTTCTTCTTTTTTTCCCCCCAATTCTGCTTAACAAAATGCCTAGAATTTTAATCACTAACTCCTGTTTATGCATGAACTGGTTTGTCGGGGGAAGAGCTGTGATCAGCACTTTAGAATCCATTGAAGGACCTTGATTAAACAGTATTCTCTCTGAGTCAAGTGTGAAGTATAACACCTGCCACTCAAAAGGTTGCTGTAGAAATTAAATACGAAACAAGCAACGATAGCCTAACATAATATCTACCACATAGTAGATGCTCAAAAAAAATAGTGTGAGTTTCCAAATCTTTCCCCAGCAAGCTCTCTTGTCCTGTAGAGTTTCTCCCCAAAGCAGAATTTGAAGTCATTGCTTTATATAGGGTTGTTTTGGAAGCCTTTTCCAACTTCAAAGAAAAATCATTCTGTGAATGCAGCCTAGGAGCATAGAATCTGCTGTTCTTGTAACTTGCTTGTGCAGGTTTCATATTTATTGGTTTATGAATAAAACTAAAGGTTTTGACAATGAGACAATGCATGTAGGAATTTTGTATTCAAGGCTGGCTCCAAGAAAGAGTCTGGGTTTGCATCTCTCTGCTTGTGTATTGTGTGCACGTACAAAAACACATGTGCACACACAATATTTAATAAGAAACCTATCCCCACCCCTAACAAAAATCCTTAACACAAAGCTGAATATAAAATGAAGCCAACAGATGTAGCTTCAGTAATGGTTCACTAAATAGCTTATAGAAAATTTATTTTTCAAAAGCTAAAGAATAGCGGGACATATTGCATATCATCTCTTTTAACTCCTCAAGCATCTTTAAAATCCAAGATGTTAAGGAAGAGGGGACCAGTGTTTAAAGAACAACTGGGCCTCTTTCGGTATCTAAGCATTACTCTGAGAAACATGAGGTCATTCCTAAAGCAGAGATGCTAATCAAAGGCATTTTAAAATCTTCCCCCAAATAGAAAAATCAAAGGCTGTTGACATATTTCCCCATTTTATTATGCATGCTGATCAGGCTAAAAAATAATGTGATACCAAGACTTGTTTATTTAAGCAAACAACATAATAAAGAGGAAAAGAAGCATATGGCCTTCATGTAACCTATGATAAAGAACCCTGGAAATCTGGTATGGCAAATAGCAGGTAACTGAACATAACAGTCCCTTCCTCTTTCTCAGAGTGGTGGAGGTAACTTCTTCACAAGCATTAGCTCCTTTAGGTCTCATGACAACCACTTGACATATAAGCATGGCAGCAATTGCTCTCCTTTTACAGATGTAAATGAAAGTGAGGCTCAGTTCAGATTAGCTAAATTGTTCAGGGTTATACAATGGAAGTGGCAGAGCTGGCATGCAGCCAGCTGACTCTCCACCCATT